>NW_028274811.1:55717447-56030976 GCF_037043125.1 Eumetopias jubatus | reverse complement strand
GTTTTAAAGACTGTCCATTTGTATATTCCATTTTGAGGTCGTTAGCACCCCAAGGAGTTACACAGGTTTTCTTTAGTGTTTTCATTGCTGATGCTTTTAGACTGCACACCTGTGACAGGTCGCTACTGTCTTGCCCTGGTCATTATGCATTGGAAGTTTAAATAGTTTTGGGTCTCTACTCTTGAAGTATTTTCTTAGGATAATAGTGTTTTATTGCCAAAAACTTGGTAACTAATGCACAGGGAATATAGAAGACACAGGCATGCATCCCAAGATATCATCAAAGGCAGATTGTGGCAGCCCAGACTTATTACATAGCCCCAGTGTAACGATGCTGAATGTGTCGGCAGTCATTAACTGTGGACCCGGTGGTCTGGGGATAGACGGGGATGGGGAATGCCCAGCCTCTGTGTGGGAACACCGGGGGAAGGTACCTCAGGGGTCGTGAAGAACGCCAGTCCTACTTCTCCGACCTTCCCCCCTCAGGTGGTTTTAAAGTTTTTCAGGTGATTCTAATGCGTAGCCAGCGCAGCCACTTTTATAAATTCTGAGTTCCATGACCCCTACCAGCTCTTAGCACCTGTAGAGGAGAATCCAGGAGTAGCCAGGGTAGGAGACCTCCTTTAACCTTTAAGGCTCTCTGGAAACGTCAGGTCCTGATTTTCAAACTATAGCTATCAGAATCACCTGGAGCTTGGGGCACCTGGGTGCCATAGTTTGTGGAGCATCGGTCTCTTGGTTTCTGCTCAGGTCCTGATCTCAGAGTTGTGAGATCGAGCCCTACATTAGGCTCCACACTCAGTGCAGTCTGCTTAGGACTCTCTCCCCCTCCACGCAGCTCTCTCTCTCTCTCAAATAAAAAAAATCACTTGGAGGGCTTGTTGAACCACAGCTTGTTCAGTACTTGAAACTAATGTAACACTATGTTAATTACACTTCAGTTTAAAAAAAACCCCACAGATTGTCTGCCTCTCCCCAGAGTTTCTGATTCTCTTGTCTGAAGTAGGTCCAGAGAATTTGTGTTCCCTCTGTTGGCAATGCTGCAGGTCTTAGAGAACCATCTTCTAAGAACAGCTCAGAATAGCATGTCAGTATTAGTTCTATTTTTGTTTTTTCCTATAGTATGATTTTGGGTTGTCACTTTTTAAAGGAACGGGAGTTAATAAATGGGAACTATTTTAAGGAGATTAAAAGTATTTTCTCTGACAAAGCATAGTTAGGTTAAAAGTATTCAAATAAGTCATGCTAAAATAAAATTAATATCGTGTTTCTTTTTCTCCTCACTAGAATATGTGTTGCTCTAAAATAAAACCAAGTTTAAAAAGATTAAAGCTATATGTGCCTCTTGGAAGAAACTACAGTTCTCTACCAGGTAAATTTTGATTCTTCTCATTGTACTTAAACTGCTTGTTTGCTTTCTCTCATTGGCAAACATTCCTTATTAAGGGTCTCCATTTTGACTCTTTCCTTGAGATGATTAGGAGTTGGAAGTATTCTGATAGATGCCAGGAGGCAGTACTAGTAGGCCTATATTCCTAACCTGCAAAATGAGCTAAACAAAGAGAACAGTTGCTGGCTTTAGTAGCTGGCTCAGAAGTTCAGATGGTTGTCTACTTGTAGAGTTGCTCTTGCTGTAAAATACTGTTTTTTCTAGTCTGTTTCTGGTTTTTATACAGAAGTATTTCCTGTCAGTAGAGGTTTGCCAAATAATTCATTTTGAAGGTTCTTAAGAGTAGTTGGTTAAATATTTATCTGGGATAGTTTGCATTAGGTAAAATGGCTATTAAAAGCTTGATGCTAAAAAAAACATCTTGATGCTTAGGGCACTTGGGTGGCTCAGTCAGTTAAGCATCTGCCTTTGGCTCAGGTCATGATCCTGGGGTCCTGGGATCGAGCCCCACATCGGGCTCCCTGCTCAGTGGGGAGTCTACTTCTCCCTCTCGCTCTGCCCGCTGCTCCCCCTGCTTGTGCTCTCTCTCTCTGTCAAATAAATAAAATCTTAAAAAAACCTTGGTGCTTGAAGAACCGACGCATTCTGAACGTTCTTCCTTTGTTTGAAGTAAGCAAGCATAGGGGAGACTCTTTGAAACTGGTTTCATTATGTGGCTGTTCTCACTACCATCTTTGTCATGTGAGAATCATGGAGTAAAAATACTGATAGGCTGTGTGACTTGTAATGGCATGTGAATTTAATGCCCTGCATTATTGATTTATATCTATATTTCTATATTTTGTCATGCAAATTTATCTGTAGCCATATAGATCATCTGTAAGTCTTAAAACTGCCATCAGGTTTTCAAAATACAGTAGAACTGTTCTTAATTTATTAGAGAAATTTTGTAAAACTGATTTAAATAGTAGGAAGGTATAGATTAAAATTATAAATGTAACTGCATTTTTGCTTTAATATTATTAATAAAATACATTATAAGCACAGAGTAAAATATTATGGGCTTTTTGTATTCCAGAAATACTACTTGGCCTTTTAGAAGTTATTAGATTATTATAGCTCCTGTTCAGTGATACCTCCTAGGCCATCTTTAAAGGTACTTTGTGCTTGGGATTACTGAGGGAAGATAGATTTCAAATTGTACGAAAATTCGTTATTTTCTGATATGAGGATCACTCTTCACTCCTAAAGCCTTGACAATGCAGGTTTACAGGACTGTGCATTTTATTTTTCTTTGATTTAAATGCTGTGGCCGTAAGATTATTGTTATGAACATTCTAATTCTACAATTCTATTTGTTATGTCTATTACAAAATTACAGAAAGTGGCAAAGACGGGGGTAAATTTATATTTTTCTAAGGATATGATCTAGAAATTGATGTTTCAGAACTTTATCTTAGGGGTGCCTGGGTGGCTCAGTTGCTTGAGCATCTGCCTTCAGTTCAGGTCACGATCCTGGGGGTCCTGAGATCGAGTCCTGCATCGGGCTCTCTGCTCAGTGGGGAGCCTGCCTCTCCCTCTGTCTGTGCCTGCTTGTGCTCTCTGTCAAAAAGATAAATAAAATCTTTAAAAAACAAAAACAGAGGGGCGCCTGGGTGGCTCAGTCATTAAGTGTCTGCCTTTGGCTCAGGTCATGAGATCGAGCCCCGCATCGGGCTCCCTGCTCAGCGGGAAGCCTGCTTCTCCCTCTCCCACTCCCCCTGCTTGTATTCCCTCTCTCGCTGTGTCTCTTTCTGTCAAATAAATAAAATCTTTAAAAAAAACCCCAAAAAACCAGGAAGAAAAAAACCAAAACGGAAAACTTGATCTTACATTATCTATTGCCTTTTCTTTACGATTGCAGGAAAATGATTTTTAGGTAAATGAGTTTATATTTAGCTTGGATTTTTACTTTAATTGGAATTGTGGTATTTGCTTAAAATTACTTTAACTTTTTGATTTGCAAATTAAAGGAAAATTTCTTAAACTTTTAAATTGTAACCCTCTTTCCATTAGGTTTAGTTGGAAATGATATCAAATCCCTTCATTCCATCATCAGTCCTCCCATAGCTAAGTAAGTACTATCGCTGATGTACTCTTTTCCATATGCTGCTATAAAAAGTTAAGAGTTTCTGTCATGGACTTAATTTAGCATTGTTAATTTAGCTTTCTGCCCTAGCTAATTTTAAATAGATGTTGGTATGTATTTTAAAAGCTATTTTTTTCCTGAATTCAGTACTAAATGTTTTTAATGTAGCAACAGTATATAGAAATAAGTAAAAGATTCCTAAGATTGTAGTTCACCCTTTTGTTAGCTATTTTGTCAGAATAATGTGGTAAGGAAATGTTTTCTGTTTTTCTAGTTTTTATAACATAAAAATTATTGAAATACTAACCAGATTTGAAATTTGCAAAGTGTACATATTTTGGTTTTACATTTTTATTAATGTCCATCTTGTAATACGTGCTTTTTTTTTCCTACCTTTTAAACAGAATCCGTAATATTGGAATTATGGCTCATATTGATGCAGGCAAAACTACCACCACAGAAAGAATATTGTACTATTCTGGATACACAAGATCACTAGGAGGTTAGAATGGATTCCTCCTCTCCCCAACCCCCATTAGCAAAAAGCATCATTGGAAAATATTTTGATTAAGAAGTCAACCTAGAGGGGCGCCTGGGTGGCTCAGTTGGTTAAGCGACTGCCTTCGGCTCAGGTCAAGATCCTGGAGTCCCGGGATCGAGTCCCACATCGGGCTCTCTGCTCGGCAGGGAGTCTGCTTCTCCCTCTGACCCTCTTCCCTCTCGTGCTCTCTGTCTCTCATTCTCTCTCTCAAATAAATAAATAAAATCTTAAAAAAAAAAAAGTCGACCTAGAGATCTTGAGTATGGCACGGAAGCACTGATGTCTAAACCACAACACAAAGATAAGGTAGTTGCAATACCCACTAAAGAGTCTTCTTAGGTTCAACTAAACATTCAGATCACAGGACTGATTTGGGCCACAGTTCACCCTGGTCTACTCAGAAGGTAATTAGGACAGGAACCATCGCTTCCCAGCACACCAGTAATAGGTGTTTGTTTCTGCACTTCTTAAAACAGTCCGCATAGCTTCTGGGAGCTATCTTCTTTGGCTACCCAAAAGTGATAGTTTAACAAGATTCACAGGAGCCACTCTGGCTTACAATCCTCATGTCCCTTAGGAATGAATACCTACCTCTTGTTATAACTCCATGGGCTATCTTCCTGGTTTACCATAAAGGATATGCCATACCCCACTCAGGGAAGCCTAAAACTGTGTATCTCCATCAGGTATTTACGGTTCACATAAAGCTCTTCCCAGTTCAGATGTAGCTTACCAATCACAAATTATTTTTTCTATATAATATGTTGCCCAGCAACATAGTTGACATACTGTGTTCTCTGGGTTCTAGAAGAAAAGAACCAGAAAGTTAACCAAAGGTCAGATTCTCATGCAGAAGAAAGGATTTTGTTAATCCAACCCACAGTAGTAGTAGTATTTACCTAAGTATTGATTTTTTAATTATAATATGTCAAAAACTGGTTTTTGACCAGTTGTGCACATTTGAATCCCCATGTAGTTTTTTTGTTTGTATTATTTGGTTTTTAAATGACAGTGCCCTAGCACTACTCTGGAAATTAAGATTCAGCAAGCATGTGGTGTGGCCTGGGTGTGTATTTTTGTATCATGTATTTTGAGAGTCTGTATTTATCTCATACACATTTATGATTGTTAATGTTTCTCTGATGAATCCACTTTTTTTTTTTATCGTTATGAAGTGCCTTTATCTCTGGTAAAATAGTTTGTTTTGAAATTTGAGATTTCAAGGTCATGAGGTCCCTATTACCAGAAGTGGAAATGAGTATCTTTTCAAAAGTTCCACAGAAATTTTGAAATGCATTATATTGACAACCATTTCTCTAGACCCTTGAAATTGTTTGAGACTTAACAGTATTTATCAGAGGAAAAGAACACCCAGGATTAGAATATTCATGACAATAGTTTCCAAAATGGATGAACACATGTTTCTCATAGAATTACTGCTATGTAAATAGGGCTGTAACAGCAAAACATGGAACATTATTATGCTTCCTCTTTTGTGACACAAATATGATCTTAATTCTTCCCTCACATCCCTAGTTTGTATCCCTGAAGCAAGGGTCCAGATGAGGTGGCACAAGCAACGTTCAAGTTACCTTTTTTAATTGTGCTAAAAAACGCATAACATTTACCATATTAACCATTTCTAAGTGCACGTTTAAGTAGTGTTATGTATACTTATACTGTTGGCAACCAATCTTTAAAACTTTTTTATACTGCTTAACCCAAACTAAACCCATTAATAATAACTCCACATTATTTCCCTCTGCCCTCAAGGTTTGTCTCTATGACAACTCTGTCTCTATGACAACTCTATGCATTATACTGTGCTCACCACTTGACATCATACGCTATTACAATGCCATCAATTGTATTCTGTATGCTGTACCTTTTATCACTGTCACTTATTCATTCCATAACTAGAAGTCGCCCTCTCCCCTTTACTCATGCCCATCCCCCCATCTTCCTGTCCTCTGGCAACCATCAGTTCTTATTGTATTTATGGGTTTGCTTCTGCTTTTTGTTTTATATTTCACTTAGCTTGCTACCCTCTGCTTCCATCTGTGTTGTTCAGGTGGCAAGATCTCATTATCTTTGTGGCTGAGTAGTATTCATATGTGTGTATGTGTATATGTATTGCATCTTCTTTATCCATTCATTTATAGATGGACTCTTAGATTGCTTCCATATCTTGGCTATTGTTAATGCTACAGTGAATTTGTGGGTGCAGGTATCTTTTTGTTTTTCTTTTCTTTAGTTTTTTCATCATGGTAAGTGTACTCTGTATACTAATCCCCTATTTCCCCAACCCTCCACCCACCTCCCCTCTCTTAACCATCAGTTATATACTTTATACTTAAGAGTCCGGTTTTTTATGCCCCCCCCCCCCCCGTTTTAAGTAGACTCCATGCCCAGCACGGAGCCCGATGTGGGGCTTGAACTCATGACCCTGAGATCAAGACCTAAGCTTAGATCAAGAGTCAGATGCTTAACTGACTGAGCCACCCAGGTCCCCTGCACTTGAGCTTTATCTATGTTGTTGCAAATGTCAAGATTATTGTTTTATGGCTAAATAATATTCCAGTGTTTGTGTACACCACATCTTTATCCATTCATCTATCATGGACACTTGGGCTGCTTCCATATCTTGGCTGTTGTAAATAACACTGCAATAAACATAGGGGTGCATGTATCCCTTTCAGTTAGTGTTTTTGTATTTTGGGGGTAAATACCCAGCAGTGTGATTACTGGGTTGTTAGTTCTGTTTTTAACTTTTTAAGGAACCTCCCTCCTGTTTTCCATAGTGGCTGCACCAGTTTGCATTTCCACCAACATTGTAAGAGTGTTCCTTTTTTTCCACATCTTTGCCAACACTTGTTTCTTACGTTTGTGAGTTCAGCCATTCTGACAGATGTGAGGCGATAGCTCATTGTGGTTGGGATTTGCATTTCCCTGATGAAGAGTGATTTTGAGCATCTTTTTATGTGTCTGTTGGTCATCTGTATGTCGTCTTTGGAGAAATGTCTGTTCACTTCTTCTGCCCATCTTTTAATTGGATTATTTGTTTTTTGGGTGTTGTATCAGTTCTTACATATATTTTGGATACCAACCCTTTATTGGATATATCATTTGCAAATATCTTCTCCCATTCAGTAGGTTGTCTTTTAGTTTTGTTTCCATTGCTGTACAGAAACTTTTTATTTCCATGTAGTCCCAATAGTTTATTATTGCTTGTATTTCCCTTTCCTCAGGAGACATATCTGGAAGGATATTGCTAAAACTGGTGTTAGAGAAATTACCTCCTGTATTCTCTTCTAGGATTTTTATGGTTTCAAGTCTCACATGTAGGTCTTTATTCCGTTTGAGATTATTTTTGTGTATGGTGATAGAAAGTGGTTCAGTTTCCTTCTTTGCATGTGGTTGTCCAGTTTTCCCAACACCATTCATAGAAGAGACTTTTTCCCGTTGGGTATTCATTTCTCCTTTGTCGAATACTAATTGACCATATATTGTGGGTTTATTTCTGGGTTTTGTGTTCTATTCCATTGATCTGTGTGTCTATTTTTATGCCAAGTACCATACTTTCTTTCTTTTTTTTTTTTACTGCAGCTTTGTAATATAATTTGAAATCTGGGGGTGCCTGGGTGGCTCAGTCAGTTAAGCATCTTCCTTTGGCTCAAGTCGATCCTGGAGTCCTGGAATCAAGCCCGGAATCAAGCCCGGCAGCAGACTCCCTGCTCAGTGGGAAGTCTGCTTCTCCCTCTCCCCCTCCACTGCCCCTCCCCCTGCTTCTGCGCTCGTTCTCTCTCTCTCACTCTTTCTGTCAAATAAATAAAATCATTAAAAAAGAAAAAAATCTGTAATTGTGTGATACCTTCAGTTTTGTTTTTCTTTTTCAAGATTGCTTTGGCTATTTAGGGTCTTTGTGGTTCTGTACAAATTTTAGGATTATTTGTTCTAGTTCTGTGAAAAATACTGTTGATGTTTTGATAGGAATTGCATTAAATATATAAATTGCTTTAGGCAGTTTGGACATTTTAACAATATTTGTTCTGAAGCATGGAATGTCTTTCCATTTCTTTGTGTCGTCTTGAATTTCATCAGTGTTTTATTGTTTTTAGAGTACAGGTCTTTCACGTCTTCGGTTAGGTTTATTCCAAGGTATTTTATTGGTTTTGGTGCATTTTTTTTTTTTTTTTTAAGATTTTACTTATTTATCCGAGAGAGAGAGAGAGAGACACAGCAAGAGAGGGAACACAAGCAGGGGGGGTGGGAGAGTGAGAAGCAGGCTTCCCGAGAAGCAGGGAGCCTGATGCGGGGCTCGATCCCAGGACTCTGGGATCATGACCTGAGCCGAAGGCAGACGCTTAACGACTGAGCCACCCAGGCGCCCGATTTTGGTGCAGTTGTAAATGGGATTGTTTTCTTAATTTCTGTTGCTTTACTATTAGCGTATAGGAATGCAATAGATTTCTGAACACTGATTTTGTATCCTACGACTTTACTCAATTCATTTATCAGTTTAGTAGTTTTGTGGTGGAGTCTTTAGGGTTTTCTATATATACTATCATCTCATCCGCAAATAAAGTTTTTCTTCTTCCTTACCAATTTGGATGCCTTTTGTTTCTTTATGTTGTCTGATTGCTGTGGCTAGGACTTCTAGTACTACATTGAATAAAAGGGGTGATAGTAAGCACCCTTGTCTCGTTCCTGACCTTAGGGGAAAAGCCCTCAGTTTTTCCCCCAAGATGGTGGCTGTGGGTTTTTCATATAAGGCCTTTATTATGTGAGGTATGTTCCCTCTAGACCTACTTTGTTGAGGGTTTTTATCATGAATGGATGTTGTACTTTGTCAGATGCTTTTTCTGCATCTGTTGAAATGATCATACAGTTTTTGTCATTTATCTTATTGATGTGATGTATCATTTTGATTGTTTTGTGGCCATTGAATCATTCTTGCATCCCAGGAATAAATCCAACTTGATCATGGTGTATGATTTTTTTTTAATATATTGTTGGATTCTGTTTGCTGGTATTTTGTTGAGGATTTTGCATCTATATTCATGAGAGATCTTGGCCTGTAGTTCTCTTTTTTGGTAGTGACTTTACTGGTTTTGGTATCAGGTTGGTACTGGCTTCATAGAATAAATTGGAAGTTTTTCTTCCTCTTGTATTTTTTGGAACAGTTTGAGAAGAATAAGTATTAACTTTTTCAATGTTTGGTGGAGTTTACCTGTGAAGCTGTCTAGTCCTAGACTTTTTTGTTTTTTGAGAGTTTTTTGATGATTGATTCAATGTCATTGTGGGTAATTGGTCCGTTCAAATTTTCTATTCCTTCCTGCTTTAGTTTTGGGAGGTTGTATGTTTCTAGGAATCCATCCATTTCTTCTAAGTTGTCCAATTTGTTGGCATATAGGTTTTCATTAATATTCTGTAATAATTATATTTTTGTAGTATTGGTTATTTCTCCTCTTTCATTAGTGATTTTACTTGGGTCCTCTTTTTTATGAGTCTTGCTAGAGGTTTATCAATTTTGTTGAACTTTTCAGGGAACCAGCTCCTGGTTTCATTGCCCTGTCCTATTGCTTTTTTAGTTTACGTATCATTTATTTTTGCTCTAATCTGTATTATTTCCTTCCTTTTGCTGGGTTTGGGGTTTATTTGTTCTTCTTTTTCTAGCTCTTTTAGATGTCAGGTTAGGTTGTTTATTTGAGATTTTTCTTCTTAAGGTAGGCCTGTATTGGTAAAACTTTCCGCTTAGAACCACTTTTGATGCATCCCAAAGTTTTTGGGTTGTTGTGTTTTCATGTTCATATGTTTCCATGTAATTTTTGATTTCTTTGATTTCTTGGTTGACCCATTCATTGTTTAGTAGCATGTTATTTATCCTTCATGTATCTGTGGTCTTTTCAGATTTTTTCTTGTAGTTGATTTCTAGTTCATAGTGTGGTCAGGAAAGATTCATGGTATGACTTTGATTTTTATAATTTGTTGAGACTTGTTTTGTGGCCTTCTCTGGACAATGCTCTGTGTGCACTTGAAGAGAATGTGGATTCTGCTATTTTAGGATGGAATGTTTCTGAATGTATCTGTTAAATCCATCTGGTCCACTGTGTCATGCAAAGCCGTTGTTTCCTTGTTTATTTTCTGTTTAGATGATCTGTCTACTGTCTACTGATGCAAGTGAGGTGTTAAAATCCCCTATTATTACTGTATTATTATCAAATTAATTCCTTTAATTTTGTTATTAGGTGTTTTATGTATTTGGGTGCTCCCATGTTGGGTGCATAAATATTTACAGTTGTTATATTCTCTTGGTAGAGTGTACTTTTTATTATTATATACTATTCTTCTTTATTTTTTGTTATAGACTTTATTTTAAAGTCTGTTTTGTCTGATACAAGTATTGCTACTCCAGCTATCTTTTGACATCCATTTGCATGATAACTGTTTCTCTGTCCCGTCACTTTCAATCTGCAGGTGTCTCTTGGTCTGAAATGAGTCTCTTGTAGGCAGCATATAGATGGGTCTTGTTTTTTATTCACTGTCACCCGTTTTTTTTTATTGGAGTGCTTAGTCCATTTACATTCAAAGTAATTATTGATAGATAAGTGTTTATTGCCATTTTGTTACTTGTTTTGTGGTTGTTTTTGTAGCTTTTTTCCGATCCTTCTTTCATGGTTTGTTGGCTTTCTTTAGTGATACACTTGGGTTCCTTCCTCTTTATTCTTTGCATATCTAATACTGGTTTTTAATTTTGGTTACCATTAGGTTTGTATATAACATCTTCTGCGTATAGTAGTCTATATTAAGTTGATGATTGCTTAAGTTTAAGCCCATTCTTTACTCCTCTCCCCTCTTCCCTGCCACGTCTTTGGTATAAGGTGTCATACTTTACATCATTTTATTTTATGAATCTTTTGACTGATTTTTACGGAAATACTTATTTTTAATGATTTTGTATTTTTTACCTTTTATACTTTTACTTATGTCTTTGCTTTTCACTCAGTGAGTCCCCTTTTTATTTCTTGGAGGGCTGGTTTAGTGGTCTTGAACTCCCTTAGTTTTTGTTAGGCTGAGAAACTCTTTATCTCTCCTTCTTCCAAATGATAGCCTTGCTGGATAGAGTATTCTTTTTTTTTGTTTAAACTTTTTTTTTTTAAGATTTTATTTATTTATTTGACAGAGGGAGACAGCAGGAGTGGGAGAGGGAGAAGCAGGCTTCCTGCTGAGCAGGGAGCCTGATGCGGGGCTCAATCCCAGGACCCTGGGATCATGACCTGAGCCGAAGACAGACGCTTAAACAGTGAGCCACCCAGGTGCTCCTGGATAGAGTATTCTTGGCTGCAGATTTTTTTCCTTTCAGCGCTTTAAATATAACATGCCACTTCTTTTTTTTTTTTAAAGATTTTATTTATTTGACAGAGACGGAACACAAGCAGGGGGAGTGGGAGAAGGAGAAGGAGGCTTCCCACTGACCAGGGAGCCCGATGCGGGGCTCGATCCCAGGACCCTGGGACCATAACCTGAGCGGAAGGCAGTCGCTTAATGACTGAGCCACCCAGGCGCCCCTAACATGCCACTTCTTGCTGGCCTGCAAAGTTTCTGCTGCAAAAAGCCCCTGGGGTTTTCTTTGTATGTAACGGTCTTCTTTTCTCTTGCAACCTTTGAAATTATCACTGGTTTTTCCATTCTAATTCTGTATCTTGGTGTGAACCTCCTTGGGTTGAATTTGTTGGGGATCGCTGTGCCTCCTGAATCTGGGTCTCTGTTTCCCTCCATGCATTTGGGATGTTTTCAGCTGTTTTTCCTTCAGATACATTTTCTGCCCTCCTTTCTCTCTCTTCTTGGATCACTATAATGCAAATGTTATTATACTTAATTGAGTCGCTGAGATCTCTAAGTCTATTCCTATTATGGAGTATTTGTCTTTGATCTGTTCAGCTTGTTTGCTTTCCATTACTCTATCCTCCAGGTCACTGGTACATTCCTCTGCTTCTTGTAGCCTACTGTTTAAATTCCATCTATTGTATTTTTAATTTTATGTATTGAGTTCTTCATGTCTGATAATGTTGTTTTTTTCTCTCTTTGCCAGGGGTCACACTGATAATGTCCACTCTTTTCTCAAGCTTAGTGAATATCTTTATGATCATTACTTTATTTATTAATCATTACTTTAAATTCTCTGTCAGGTATACTAATTTCTGTTTCACATAGATCTCCAGTTGTGATTTTTGTCAAGATTTTCATTTGGGACAAATTCCTTTGTCTTCTCTCTCTTTTTTTTTTTTGTCTACCTCTCTGTCTGTTTCTGTGTCTTAGGAAAGTCAGCTATGCCTCCTGCTCTGGAAAGTAGTTGCCTTATGAAGAAGAGGTTCTTTGGTGCCCTGCAGTGCAGTGTCTCCTGTTCACCAGAACGTGACACTTCGGCGGAGCCTCCTATGTGTGTTTCTTGCATCCTACTATTACGCTTTTCCTATCAGTCCAGACCCCTGCACAGACTCTGCCTGTGGTGAGCTGTGCTTGCTCTCTGTGGTATTAGTGAGACCCAGGCAGCCTGGTCCTGAGGGGGCATGACTATAGGAAGGCTCAGGGGTGGTGCAGCAGTGTTTGCAAAATTTGCAGGGTCGCTAGGAGTAGGCCAGATCCCCTAAATTGCAGTGGTGGCCGGTCACGCAGCATGTGTTAGCAGCCTGGCACAAGGCACATGTCTGAGGTAGCAACAAGCGGTGCATGCGTCTGTGCGCGTGCGGGCTGGGGGCCTGTGGCCGGCTGGGCAGGGCACACAGGTGACATCAGCAAAATCTGCACTGAGCTGCTAGACCTGGCCACAGGCCCCAGAGTGCGGTGGCCACAGTGGCACAGCATGCAGAAGCATTGACTGGGTGGAGCATGGGCAGCGTTAACAAAATCTGCCCTGAGCCCAGGGCCAGCGGACTTGGAGTGGGCGAGTCCTCAGGAGAGCTCATGGGCCTGGCGCACTGCTAGCGGGTTAGTAGCAAGTTTCTGTGCAGCACTGCCTCCGGCAGGTGGCTCACTATTTATGCTGAGGCATAGCGGAGGAAAATGGCCCCTGCCAGCTCCTCTGTTTCCAGAGAAGTTCCCCAGTGTGCCCTGAAATCCATACAAACAGATCCCCTTCCCCTGTTGCCTCTTGCTCAGGCTGTTACCTCTTTAAGGGTGGGGACCTGGCTATCACACACCTTCCTGGCTCCCCTGCTGCTGAGTCAGCTGATATTCAAAGCTCCAGACTCCCAGGTCTGCGGTTATACAAACTCACAGAATTTAGCCCTTCTGGGTTTCAAGGCCAGATGTTATAGGGATTTTTTTTTTTTTTTTTTTTACTTGTGTGGACGCCCTGGTGCTTTCCCTTCTCTGCGGCCGTAGCTCCTTCCCTCCTCTGGCAAATCGCCACCACCTTTCTGCCTTTCCTAACTTCTCCAGTGCCGGCAGTTTCTCTGCATTTAGTTGTGGATTTTGTTCTGCAAGTCTTCAGATCGCTCTCCAGTTTATTGACTTGGATGTGAGTGATATCTAGTTGTAAATGTGGGACGGAGTGAGTTTAGGGTCTTCCTACTCTGTTATCTTGTACCCCCCCAACAAATGTTTTAAAAATGGCTTCATTTGGAACTTTTGGTTAGGTATTTGGTTATTATCTCATTAATGGTGTTTGTTTGCTTGGTTATGTTGTGAATAACAACACTAATTCTTTAACACAGATATTTGGAGTTCCTGACAAATACATTTTTCTTGCTATTTCTCCGTCTATTGGTACATATGTATATATACTTTTATATACACATATACATACACAAACAGTGGGGAACCTGGCTAGCATTTCAGAGGTTTAATGCTGACATAAGTAGTGGTAGTATAAGGCCATGATAACTTGTGGTTTTGAATTTTGAATGGTAAAGATCAGCTCATTTTCATTACTTCTATATAAATTTAATCAGAATACAATGCATAAATCAAGAATTTTAATGCAGAATAATTTGAGTGACCTTTTTGATAGTCAAGATGAACTTTATCCATGACTTTGTATTGTAGAAATTCTACCAAGATTTTATTTTCATTTGTACAAATAAATGTCTTTTTTGGGGAAAATTTAGTAATGAAAAGGGTTTGAAAAGGAGAATTTAACTTTGGAAGAATTTTTTTCTCTACTTTGTTCCATGTAGCTACCATTTACTTACTATTTACTGAGCTAGGTACTTTATATAGTCTTATTTCATTCTTATAACAACCCCACAAGTTTGCATTTATTAATCTTATCTTACAAACTAGGTTAAGTAACTTGCTTAAGGTAATAGAGTAGTAATGGTAAAGGTGGGATTTAAATCTAGGTCTGTCTGGGCTCTTTCACTGCAGTGCCCTGCCTCCTGTCCAGGGATCAGGCATGAGGAACATAAGTTAAAGAAGGGATAATGAAAGTTAAACTAGGGGGGAAAACATGAAAGGAATATCGAGTTCAATAAAATTAAAATATTGAAACAGATTTTTAGCTTAGTTACAGAAAAATTATTTTTATGGAAAAATTACTAATTTTGCTGGAAAAGGGTTTTCTAGAACAAGGGCTTATTTAGAGAAAGATTAAGGGCTCTAAATATTAAACAAGATATTTTACAGTGTTAAAGCAAATTAAACTGTCAAGTGGGGGTTCACCTGGGTGGCTCAGTTGGTTAAGCATCCCACTCTTGATTTCTGCTCAGGTCATGATCTTAGGGTCCTGGGATCAAGCTCCGCTCAATGTGGAGCCTGCTTGGGATTCTCTCTCTCCCTCTGCCTTTTCCCCCACCCCACTCGTGTGCACGTGCACACACACTCTCTCTCTCTCTCTCAAAAAATAAACTGTCAAGTAGATATTATATCGCAATGAAATGTCCTTGGTATCAAGCCTAACTGTGTCATCTTTTTCTTTGTTAGATGTTGATGATGGAGACACGGTGACAGATTTCATGGCTCAAGAGCGAGAAAGAGGCATTACTATTCAGTCTGCTGCTGTAACCTTTGACTGGAAGGGGTATAGAGTCAATCTAATTGATACACCAGGTATAGTGCTGTTCTAGCAATGCAGAGATGCATCATTGGAGGGTTTTTTTTGTTTGTGGACGTGTTTTCTTTCAAATTGGGGTAAGAAAAATGTATATATACATCATAAAATTTATCATCCTAACCATTTTTAAGTGTACAGTCAGTAGTTAAGTATATTTACGTTGTTGTGAAATTCTCCAGAAGTACTTCATCTTTCAGAGCTGAAACTGTGTATTTATTATACAACTATTCGTCTTTGTCCCTTCCTCCTACCCCTGGTAACTACTGTTTTTTACCTTTTTTAACTACCTTAGATACTTCATATAAGTAGAATCCTACAGTATTTGTCGTTTTGTGACTGGCTTATTTTGCTTAGCATAAAGTCCTTCAGGCTGCATCTGTGTTGTAATATGTGGCAAGATTTCCTTCATTTTTAAGGCTGGGTAATATTCCATTGTACATATATAACATGTTTTGTATATATGCAAAAATTTATGTACATACCATTCATCCATTGATGGCCATTTGGGTTGTTTCCACCTCATGGCTATTGTGAAGAGTGTTGCTATGTACATGGTCTGCAAATAGGTCTTTGTGACTCTTCTTTCAGTTCTTTTGAATATATACCCAAAAGTAGGTATATGCTGGATCCTGTTTTGTTTTGTTTTTTTAAAGATTAAGTGTTATGTTTCTCATCTTTTTCTTAGGTCATGTGGACTTTACCTTGGAGGTTGAGCGCTGCCTTAGAGTGTTGGATGGTGCAGTAGCTGTGTTTGATGCCTCTGCTGGTGTAGAGGTAAAAATACTGCCAAAGTAAACAAGCTACAACAGCATGATTTTTTTAAAGTAGAATGTATCAGATTTAGTTAACTGTAACCCTATATAAGTTCATATAATTCAAATTACGGTGAAAGGAAATTGGAATTTACTATTGCAGTGTGACCTTTATGTGATATCAGGTATTTCATAGTAAAAGGAAAGTAGTTTGCATTTCTGTAGGAAATATGAAAGTTGGTGTTGAGAACTATGAAGGGCTTGAGATTCTTCTACCTTACTTTCAAGCTAACTAGTTAGTGTGCCACAGTTTTATGGCATGCTGGCAGAAGACACAAGACTCTTGAGTCATAGACAAAGAACTTTATTAGTCACAAAAATAACAATAGCTAGAGTTTTAGTATTATCTTGTGTTATTTCCTCAAGACCCAATTCCCACAGGATGATCTAAAGGGAGGCATGTGACAGCTGCACATGCAGGGGAACCCTGTGCTTAGAAAACACATATATTTTATAATGGTCAGTAAGCATGCCTGCTGGTTGCTCTGGAGAGAGACATTATCTTCCAGGGTTATAAGCAAACCTACCTTTTGATCCAGAGGGAGACACTGTCTTTATCTTTCTAAGCTGTTTATATCAACATCTTTTTTTTTTAAGATTTTATTTATTTATTTGACAGAGAGCACGAGCAGGGTGAAGGCAGAGGGAGCAGCAGACTCCCCACTGAGCAGGGACCCCCGATGTGAGACTTGATCCCAGGACTCTGGGATCATGACCTGAGCCGAAGGCAGACACTTAACGACTGAGCCACCCAGGTGCCCTATATCAACACCTTTGAAAACATAGTCCAGAACAAAGGCAGTCACTGCCTCTCCTAAAAAACGTAGAGAGCTGAAAGACCCATGAAGAATTATCTCCCAAGAGTTAATATATATTAAATTCTTGAATAAATCTTAAAAACAGGTTTATAATAATTTACACTGGGGTCAGTTATGCACTCTTTAGCTGGTATTCCGGTTTGTCTTATAATATCAAGACTGGCTCAGTGTTGAATAATTATCTTCAGTTCTTCTAATCTTAAAATTTTACTAAAAGTGATGCCTAAAGTGATCAAAATTAACATACTCCAAATGGTACAAATTGACAGTATGGGCTTCCTGATCTGATGCACTAAGAAGGACACAACGTTACCAATGTTTTATTCCTGGCAGAATGTTTGGCCCCAGTCTGATCATGAGAAGACAGCCAGATGAATGTAAATTGAAAGACATTCTGCAAAACAACTGGCTGAGGCTTTTCAGAAATTGAAAAAAATGTAAATGTAAGGAAAATGAGTGATGTCAAGTAAAAAGTTGAGGTACTGTTTTAGTTTAAACGATTCTGAAGATACAAGAAAATTAAATGTGATATGATCTTTGGCAGGATTCTGGATCTAAAAACAAAAAGTTAAAAAGGACATCGTTAGGAAAACCAGACTATATGTTATAGTTATATCGTTAGGAACACTATATGTTATTGGAAAAAAGTATGTGTCAGCTTAAATTTTTTTGAGTGTGATCATTGAAAATGATTATGTAGGAGAATGTTCTTATATTTAGGAAATACAGGCTGAAGTATTTAGGATTGAAGTGTCATGATATGTGCATCTTACTCTAGTGCTTCACTTCCCACCCACATGTACACATACGTTGTTAGTTTGAGTACTTTGACCAGTAGATGCCAAGATGGGGTAGATGTATAGGAGATTTACTGGGAGAAATGCCTGTGAAGAATAAAGAAGAGCGAGTAGTGGGAGAGAACAGTCAGACCGCAAAGCAGGTCTGAGGTCTGTCTATAAAGGAGAGGGTAAAAGAAAGAGGATTGGGTAGGAAGGGTCTCAGACTACAGCATAGTTCCAAAAGGGCTGTGGCGAAGCTGATGGGGAGTCCTCAAGCCAAAGTCACCTGTTGGAGAAGTCCCACAGGTCTTAGAGGAATAAGCTACGTTAGTATTTCTGCCGTACTCAGCTATTAGCTGGGCCTTGAGAGACCATGGTGGTAGACAAGATCAGCAGCAGTTGGGGCTATGAGTTAATTAAGTTCTTTGTAGTAGATCCCAGTGGCACGTTCCTATAGCCACACATATAATGTGTGCATATGCGCATGTTTGAAGAAAAAAAGGCAAGTGTGGCAAAGTGTTCATATTTGGCGAATCTAGGTGAAGGGTACATATATATTTATTGTACTATTCTTTCACCTTTTTTATAGATTTGAGATTTTTCTGAATGAGAAGTTGTTATATATACATATATTTTGTCATGTTAGATTAAATATTGTATGAATGTTGTTTCCAGAGTGCATTAACACTATTGATTATGTAGGAAAATATCAATTGTTTTAGTAAATATGTACTGAAATTTTCACAGTACATGTGTATGATCAAAGAATTGTATCCAGAATATCTAAAGAACTACAAATCAGTGATAAAAACTAACAACCCAATAAAAAAATAGACAAAGGATTTGAGTGGATACTTCACCAAGAAAGATGTATGAATGGCCCAGTGAGCACATGAAAAGATGATCAGTCTCCTTGGTTATCAGGGAAATTAAAATTACAAAGAGAGACTATTTCATACCCACAAAAATGGCTTAAATTAAGAATGATGGCAAATATTGTTTGAGGATGTGGAACAACTGGAACTCTTTATCCAATGGAATGAGAACATTTGTCCCCTAAAGACTTATTCAAAATGTTTATAGCAGCTAAATTCATAATAGCCCTAAACTAGAAATAACATAAGTGCTCATCCACAGGTGGATAGAAAAACCAGCTGGCACATTTATACAAAGGAGTTTAGCCAGAAAAAAAAAAGGAAAGAAAGAAAGAAAGAAAAAATGAACAAACCAGTATACCCAACAACATGAATGAATGTCAGAGACTTAATATTGAGTGAAAGAAGCCATGCTATTTATATGAGATTCAGAAATAGGCAGAATGAATCTGTGGTGACAAATATGAGAACAGGTTGTTTATGAGGGATGGGGAATATATGCAAGTGTACTTATCAGAACTCACTGTACAGTTAAGATGAGTGTTTTTTATTCTATGTAAATTTTACTCAATAAAATAATAAAGTGGTTTCTATTTTAGATAATGTCATTACATTAAACTTTTTATGCTCTGCTTCAGGGCTTTGGGACTCCACTAGGTACAGATACTATAACAGACTGGAACTTTTGAAATATTTATAAAAAGTAGAATTAAAAGAAGTCAAATAGAAAAGCATATGAGAATTGTTACTTAGAAATACAGTTACTGGCTTTTTTTCCCTCTTTAGTTTACATCAACATTCAACAGTCATAATAAAAATTTTTATCACAATAGCATTTTTATAGTACACTCCTTTATGTTTTGGTTTTTTTTTTTAAAAGATTTTATTTATTTATTTGACAGAGAGCACAAGCAGGGGGAAAGGCAGGCAGAGGGAGAAGCAGGCTCCCTGCTCAGCAGGGAGCCCCTGATCCCAAGACCTTGGGATCATGACCTGAGCTGAAGGCAGACGCTTAACCATCTGAGCCACCCAGGCACCCCCCCTTTTTGTTCTTTTAACATCACAACAACTATATGAATTAAGGCAAAAGTCCACATTTCACAGGTCAGCAAACTTACAAGTTCAGTATTTTGTGACCCTGTATTAGGTAAGGTGAAGCTGGACAAAAATTATGTCTTCTAATCTTGATTAAGTCCTCTTTCCGTGATTCTCAGTACCTTCCAGGTGTTTGTTCTCTTTGTGTAGCAACCTAAATCACCCAAAGTAGTATTCTCAGTTTGAAGCACACTTTTTATCACCCTTCATTACATTTTTAGCTCTGTTAACCTACTAGCAGAAGAGTGACTCTGGAAGTGTAAATGCAGCAGCACTAATTCTGTGCTAGAACAGGGCCCAATTCCATGTTATACTAGCTTCTTAGATCTGTTTGTTCTTTACATAATGACATAGTTGTTTTTGTCTAATACGAGTTTTTTTTTTTTCCTTTTTCTTTGCCTTAGGCACAAACTCTCACAGTATGGAGGCAAGCTGATAAACACAAGATACCTCGAATCTGTTTTTTAAACAAAATGGACAAAACTGGAGCAAGGTATTTTAGGTGTTTTTTTCCCCCACATATTAAAGTAGAAATAAAATTTGAGGTTTGAATGGACTATAGCTTAAATTTACAAGCAGCTATTCTCTGTAGAGTATAAATATTCCATGGAATCTCAATTCATTCCCATTAAAAAGTTTCAAAGCAGGTAATTCATAGGTTGAATAACAGTGTGGGATTAATAGAGAGCTGATGAATAGAGAGGTGATGAATCATCAGATTCTAATGCAGAGAGGCTGTATCCTGTTTTCTAGAAACCTGACAGAGTGATGTCTTGCTGATTCCACTGGTTCTAGAGCAGGATGAAATAATCCCTGTATTGCTGAAGGCTATGGTCATCCCCATCATTGCTTAAAGGTAGAGGGTAGATGAAGATTTCCTGTCCCCCAATTATCTTTAGCTACTGGCTAACATGGTCTCACTAAAAGGGAACTGGGAGAGAATGTAAATGTTTTAAGACCTGTATAGAGGGCAAGAAAGTTAATACTAAGATGTGATGGTAAGGCTCAAAGACTCACAGAATGGTAATCCAAAATGGATACATAGTTCTGAGAACATAATTCAGAATTCAGAGAATCAAGAATATAAAGGATTTGGGGGTAATGTGATAAGGAGAGAGAGATCCTGGTCTGTGGTGTGAGAGTGGCAAAAACAAAACGTCAACTATCCCTTTCCTAAAACCACACAGTATGCTTTCTGTTTATGTTATTTTCTACAGTAATTCTAAAGCTGATAACATGATACTAAGAATGCCTAAGATAAAGGTATAGAAAAATTAGGCTGCCTTTTGGAAAAAGGTGGGAGTTGTGATAGCAAATGTCGTTGTTAAAAGAAAGAATCCTTGACTCATTATCACAAATCATGCATTTGAATCTCATAACTGCAATTTATTTATTCATTTTTTAAAGATTTTATTTATTTATTTAAGAGAGAGAGAGAGCATGAGAGTGGAGAGGGTCAGAGGGAGAAGCAGACTCCCTGCTGAGCAGGGAGCCCGATGCGGGACTCGATCCCGGGACTCCAGGATCATGACCTGAGCCAAAGGCAGCTACTTAACCAACTGAGCCACCCAGGCGCCCCTCATAACTGCAGTTTATTATCAGTGATCGTGATCAGTTGATTTAATCTTAATTTCAAACTATAGATAAGTGAAATTAACAATAATAATACCCTAGATACCTGTGTGGCAGGATTATGGTAGATACTCAAGCACTGTTATCTGAAATTGATGTTGAAAGTTTATTCAACATATTGTCCTATGGAAAACTGTTAAATGGTGAACATTAGAGACAGTAAAAAGGGTTGTAATTTTAGGGAACATTCTTAAACCTGTTTTAAGAATCTTAACATTTTTAACTCTTTCTTTCTGCAGTTTTAAGTATGCAGTTGAAAGCATCAGAGAGAAGTTGAAGGCAAAGCCTTTGCTTTTACAGGTTGGTTGATAATTTGGTTGATTAATAGCAACAACTCCGGGGGAACCTGGGTGGCTGTCAGATGTCTGACTCACGATTTCCATTCAGGTCATGATCCCAGGGTCGTGGGATTGTGGGGGAGCCTGCGTGAGATCCTCTCCCCTTCCTCTGTGCTGGCACATGCCTGTGTTCACTTGCTCGCTTGCTCTCTCATTTAAAAAAAAAAAAAAAACTCCCAGTTTCCTCATCAGTTTATTTTATTTTTATTTTTTTTTTAAGATTTTATTTATTTATTTGACAGAGTTAGTGAGAGCAGGGACACAAGCGGGGGAGTGGGAGAGGGAGAAGCAGGCTTCCCGCCAAGCAGGGAGCCCGATGCGGGGTTCGATCCCAGGACCCTGGGATCATGACCTGAGCCGAAGGCAGACGCTTAACGACTGAGCCACCGAGGCGCTCCCTAATCAGTTTATTTTATTGTGACTTATATATATATATATTTTTTAATTTTATTTATTTGACAGAGAGACAATGAGAGAGGGAATGCAAGCAGGGGGAGTGGGAGAGGGAGAAGCAGGCCTCCCGCCGAGCAGGGAGCCCGATTTGGGGCTTGATCCCAGGACCCTGGGATCATGACCTGAGCCGAAGGCAGACGCTTAACGACTGAGCCATCCACGCGCCCCTCAGATCTTTTTTGAAGGAAGTTGGCATATAAATAAAAATGGATATAGACTATGGTAATAATGATAATAGACAATTGGGGGAAAGTAGGGAAAGATAAGCTTTATTACTGATTCAATTGTAATTGGTCATTTAACAAAGTTAATAATCTCACTCTGACTTGGAGTTACCACTTGGTGAAGGCAAAGCTTTCAAAGGAGTTGTGGATGTTGTAAGTAAAGAAAAACTTGTTTGGAATCGTAAATCAGAAGATGGAAAAGACTTTGAGAGGAAACCCCTCTTGGAAATGAGTGATGCTGAATTGCTGAAGGAGACAACTGAAGCAAGGAATGCCTTAATTGAACAGGTAAAATAAATACTTGGAGTTTACATTTGTGTAAATATTTAGAAACTTTAAAATATATATTATGAAATTTTTATAAAATTGCATATGGAAATTGTAATGAATAATAGAATGCACCCCAATGTTTGTACCACCCAGGTTAAGAAACAGAGTATTAGCAAATCTCTTCCATCTCTGTGTGCCATTTACTGTTTATATCTCTCTTTTCCACTAATCATTTACACCTCCCACCACCGCTATCCTGACTTTAGTGTTTTTCTTTCATTTGCTTTGCTTTATAGTTCGCTACAAATGTATGGATTCATGAAGGACTTAGTTTTCCGGGTTTTTGAACTTTACATAAATGGAATGATAATTGTTTTTATTTTATAACATTTTTTGCAGATTCACTTCTGTTGTTATGTGTGGTTTGCTTCATTTTCAATCTTGTATAATGTGCCAGTATTATTATACCACAATTTATTGTCTGTTCTTCTGTGGATGCACTTTGAGGTTATGTCTTCTTTTTTGCTATTGGAAACAGTGTTGGTGTGAATATCTTTGTATGTATCTCCTTGTGTGTATGTGTAAGAATTTGTTTAGGGTTACACCTGGGAATGGAATTGCTGGGTCAAAGGGTATGTCCATCTTTTACTTTATCAGATGTCACATTAACTTAGAAAATTTTAAAACCATTAATTTTATAGTAGAGAACTCTGGTCCTCTTCCAACCTCAAAGTTGGGTGTTTTGTTTTTTTTTTAAGCTTTTATTTATTTATTTGAGAAAGATTGAGACAGAGCCTGAGTGGGGGGAGGGTCAGAGGGGAGAGAGAGAAGCAGACTCCCCGCTGAGCAGGGAGCCCAATGCGGGGGCTCGGTCCCAGGACCCTGAGATCATGACCTGAGCCAAAGGCAGATGCTTAACCGACTGAACCACACAGGTGCCCCACCCTCAAAGTTTTAATGGAAAATAGTAAGATTGTTAATATTTACAATATTTATATTGTACTGTTCGTATATAGACTAGTAAGTAAAAAATGCCTAAAATAAACTCTCTGAATCTTATGTTAGAGAAAAACATTTGAGATTTGAATCCGAACCATTTGACTTTTTTACTTCTAAATTAAACTGTTAAAAATAGATCCTCTCATCAATTTTTTTCATTCATCTTTTGTATAAATTTGTTTTTAAAGTAATTATTTTCCATTATAGTACATAGTAATCATCTTTATCATTAACAGAATGTTGATTGTTATTTTTATTATTGGGTAACAGTTACTGAGGACCTACGATGATCTAGTTTAAGTGCTTTTTATATATTATTTAATCCTCACAGTGACTTAGATTATCCTTGTTTTACTGGTGGGGCAACAGAAGCTTAGAATCCTTAAGTAAGTTGTTATATAGCTAATAAGTAGCAGAGCTGGAATCTGAACCCAGGTCTGTCTTCATTTGGAGGTAGAGCTCTCACCCACTTTGCTATACCACTTCTCTAATTTGGGAGGCCATAAACAAAATAAAAGTGGAATTGACATTAATAATTGGGTACATGATTGGTTCCCCTTTGAGGTTTTTTTGTTGTCTTATGCGTGTCTTAGGACATGATGGTATATAATGAAAAAATTTGAGACTGTGCAAAATAATAAAGTGCTAATTACAAGGAATATATATTCCTTATAATTAGCACTTTATTTTTGTACAGATCAGTCTCAGATTTTCTTTATTTTCGTTAGAGAGTAAGACCACATCACACCCATTAGGAAAGCTATCAAAAAAATCCCACAAACCATCCCCCCCAAACCAGAAAACAAGTGTTGGCAAAGATGTGGAGAAACTCTAACCTTTGTGTACTATTGGTAGGAATGAAAATGATCCACTATGGGCAACAGTGTGGTGGTTCCTCAGAAAACTGAAAATAGAATTACCATATTATCTAGCAGTTCTGCTTCTGGGTGTATGTCCAAAAGAACTGAAAGCAGGGTCTTGAAGAGATAATTGCATGTCCTTGTTCATAGCAACATTATTCATAATGGCCAAAGTGGAAGCAACCCAAGTGTTCATCTACAAGATGAGTAGATAAAATATGGCATATACATATAATGGAATATTATTCAGCCTTAAAAAGGAAGGACGGTTCTGACACATGCTACAGTGTGGATGAACCTCGAGGACCTTATGCTAATTGAAATAAGCCAAGCACAAGAACAAATACTGTACTGATTCCACTTATATGAGGTATTTAGAGTAGTCACATTTGTAGAGACAGAAAGTAAAATCATAGTTGCCAAGGGCTAGAAGAGTGGAGAGTGAGGAAGAGTTTGTTGCATGGTAAAGATTTTTGGTTTTGTGAGACTGAGAAAGTTCCAGAGATTAGTTTTACAACGTCAGTATACTTAACACTACCCAGCTATTTAGTTAGAAATGGTTAAGATGGTAAATTTTATGTTTATGTTATATTTTACCAGAATTAAATTTTTTTAGAGAATAAGATTAGTGTGGACTAGAATCAACTTCCGGTGTTCTGAAGATGAATAGTGATAATTACACTTACTGTATACTTAATGTATGTCCTAGAAGCATGATTTGAATTGGTTATTTAATCCTTCCCCTGTGAGGTAGGTACTAGTATTATCTCCATGAGTAACCAAGGTAAAAAGAGGTGATGTAACTTGACCTAAGTTTTTGAACAAGTTAGTAGTGGAGCTATTTCCAGGCAGTTTGACTTCAGAAGCTGTGTTTAACCATCATATATACTTCTTTTCAGGAGAATGGTTAGGTAGGTTTCTATAATAGTTAGTGGTTAGGAGTGTGTTTTTTCTCCCCAAGTTGGAATGTTTTGCTCCCTTGTACTATCATAAACTTTTGAAACTTTTTTTTTTTAATATTTATTTATTTATTTGAGGGATAGAGCGATCATGACTTGGGGTGGGGGGCAGAGGGAGAAGCAGACTCCCTGCTGAGCAGGGAGCCCGACTCAGAACTTGATCCCAGGACCCTGGGATCATGACCTGAGCTGAAGGAGGTGCTTAACTGACTGAGCCACCTGGGCGTGCCCACTTTTGAAACTTTTATTAAACTTATTGTCAGCTGAATTCTGTTTCATACTGGCAGATGATTAAGAAAAGAACATGAGGGCACCTGGGTGGCTCAGTTGGTTAAGCGACTGCCTTCGGCTCAGGTCATGATCCTGGAGTCCCTGGATGGAGTCCTGCATCGGGCTCCCTGCTCAGCGGGGAGTCTGCTTCTCCCTCTAACCCTCCCCCCTCTCATGTGCTCTCTCTCTCTCTCTCAAATAAATAAAATCTTTAAAAAAAAAAAAAGAAAACATGAATTAGATAATTGCATTTTTATTGCTGAAGTGATGCCCTTGACCCCCAACTTAAATCTCTTCCCTCAGTGGAGGATTACAGTAAGATGAATTACTTTAGTTGGAGTGTCTTAGGAGATTTGGTGAACATTCATAATGTTAAAGGAATACCAAGTGAAATTTTTATGAACTAAAACTTACATATTTACATAAAAATAGCAATTCCTTATATATATTATCACTGGCTCTAAATTGTGTATCTTATTTCTTTTGAGCACTCTGAGTAGGTAGCACTTTATTGAGATACTTTACCTGACTATTGCTTCCCATGAATCTAGGGAACTCATCATGTCCTATCTTCAGTTTGTTTTTTTTTCAATATTTTATTTATTTATTTATTTGACAGAGAGAGAGAGAGAGACACAGTGAAAGAGGGAACACGAGCAGGGGGAGTGGGAGAGGGAGAAGCAGGCCTCCCGCGGAGCAGGGAGCCCGACGAGGTTCGATCCCAGGACCCTGCCATCACGACCTGAGCCTAAGGCAGACGCTTAACAGACTGAGCCACCCAGGCGCCCTCTATCTTCAGTTTTCAATCCCCTCTCCTTTCCTTTGAAAGAAACACTATCTCTTAAGAAGATGTAGAGAGTTCCTTGCCCCGGATAAGACAGATCATGTAGCTGTCTTGAAATATTTGGATAATGTACATTTATGGTATTTGGACTTAACAGTTGTGACAATAAAAACAAGTTACAGAACTAAAACCTTTCTTTATAGGTTGCAGATTTGGATGATGAATTTGCTGACTTGGTTTTAGGAGAATTTAGTGAAAATTTTGATTTGCTACCAGCTGAAAAGGTAAATTTTATTATTTACTCTGATGACATTTTATTCATTGGCTGTGGTTTGATTTCTCTGTCTCAGGTGTTTTGTTTTTTTCGACTTTGCATAGCATTTAGAAAAGGCTGACTTAATTAGGAGAATAGTAAGGTAAAGTCACTATTAGTACAAGTACTTAAATAATGGTAGTGATTTACTATTGTCATATGTGCTTTATAAATCAGAAATTGAATGTCTTTTACTGCTCTTGAGTCAGCATAAGTCAATTATTCTTTGCAGCATTTTCATTGTGATCATTTTTCTAAGTACTTTAGGGAAATTATGGATAGAAATTTTATATTGAAAATTTATTGGTTTTGTAGACTGCTGCAATGATTATTTTTCTCATCATTTTTTCTAAATATTTAATTTTTCTTGGAAACTTTTTTTGTTTTCAAATATATTAAACCAGAGAATAGACATGTTTTAAATAGTGATAGTAATTGAATTAGACACATTTCTTCAAAGCATTTCTGTTATTTTGTACCGGAGACCTTCCCCCATGAATTTGGCAAACTAGTTTTCTTTATGAAACAAGAGTTACCAAGTAAAGTTGTTGTTTTGTTTATTTGTTTTTAAGTAAGCTCTATGCCCAGTGTAGGGCTTGGATTTAGGAGCCTGAGGTCAGGAGTTGAATGCTCCAACAACTGAGCCAGCCAGGCGCCCCGCCCCGCCAAGTGAAGTGTAAAGTGTTTTTAGGTAGGAATATGTATAATGGGGTCCAGAAGGAGCCCAGCAAGTTTACTTAGTTATTTTTCACGAAAGAATTAAGGAAAAACATGAGTCTCTAGTTTAATTTTTAAGACCTTTGGGATTAGAAATGGAAATATTTTTCTTTTGAATGAAATGCCCTAATTATTGAAATTTTTTATTTACTGTTTGAATGTTAGATGTGATGTTTAATGTGCCCTAAAGTCACATGATTTCTATTTTCAAAGAGCTTATAATCTGAGTTCAAATTGACCCACCATGTCTCTGATACAGTAGCTTACAAGCACACCCAACCTTTTCTTAGCTTTTGAAGTCTTTGAAATTTGATTTCTGCTTTGATTTCTCATTTTTCTTTGGATTTGATTTGATGTGGGTCTAATTCTTTTGAAAAAATTGTAATTCATATTTATGTTTTTAATATCTGGTCAGTTCCTCTATTAGATTGTTAAGGTTAAATCAGAAGTAAATTCATTTATTCAAGAAATATTTTTAAACACCTTATTTTAAGAACTTTTCTAGTTTCTGGGGATTCAGCATTTTTATGGGACTTGTTATAATGCTCATACAGATTTATATTCTAGTGGGTGGGGAGACAGACAGTAAACTGTTGAATGTATATCCAAGATATCAAGTAGTGATTAATGTTATTTAAAAAAAAGAATAATAAGGCCTTAAAAAATGATGGCAGTGTGCTTAGTAGTTCTGTTTTACATGATTGGTTGGCGAGGGCATCTAATTCTGAGATACTTTGTTCGAGGCCAGTATATTGCACACGGAATACTTACATCTCTGCTTTATAGCTACAGACTGCAATACACAGAGTAACACTGGCT
This sequence comes from Eumetopias jubatus, assembly GCF_037043125.1. NCBI lineage: Eukaryota > Metazoa > Chordata > Mammalia > Carnivora > Otariidae > Eumetopias > Eumetopias jubatus. The sequence goes on along the minus strand of NW_028274811.1, from coordinate 56,002,847 downwards.
CAGACAGCAGTGCCTGTGCTTTGTGGAAGTGCCCTGAAAAACAAAGGGGTCCAGCCCTTGTTAGATGCTATTACCATGTACTTGCCTTCACCCGAAGAGCGCAACTATGAATTTCTGTGAGTATGCAAGTAATAGATTAAAATTTTATAGCCTTGAAAAAACAGGCAGATAGGTCTTGTTTCCAAAGAGTAGTTGAATCACCATTTTTTGAAGAACATTGGTGAAGGATATAATTGTAAATAATACAGAGCTATATGAAATTTTATTTGAAAGGAACATTTGTCATTATCTTTTATAACCTGCTATGTTTACAGATGGAGGTAAAACGTGTGGCTTTTTTGCTGTGTAAAAGTACAAGTGTTTACCATGTTGTCTTAGTTTAAAAAAAAAGCAGTATAGTGGGGATGTTTGATAAATCTTCTGTAAATATGTTTATACTAGATTTCAAGATTTTTTTATTTTTTATTTTTTTTTAAGATTTTATTTATTTGACAGACACAGCAAGAGAGGGAACACAAGCAGGGGGAGTGGAAGAGGGAGAAGCAGGCTTCCCGCCAAGCAGGGAGCCTGATACGGGGCTCGATCCCAGGATCAGGACCTGAGCCGAAGGCAGACACTTAATGACTGAGCCACCCAGGTGCCCCAAGGTTTTTTTTTTTAAGATTTTATTTATTTATTTGACAGAGAGAGACACAGTGAGAGAGGGAACACAAGCAGGGGGAGTGGGAGAGGGAGAAGCAGGCTTCCTGCTGAGCAGGGAGCCCGATGCGGGGCTTGATCCCAGGACCCCGGGACCATGACCTGAGCTGAAGGCACCTCAGCTTAACGACTGAGCCATCCGTGCGCCCCTCAAGATTTTTAATAAGCTCAAAATACTTTGTGGCTGTAAAGAAAGGTCATTGATTTAGTTCTCTTGTCACTAACAGCTTTGTACTTAGTAAAAAAACCCTCTAAAATCGGAGTGAGTGTTGTACAAAATGGCAGGCAGGAGTGGACTTTAATCCTTTAAGTAGGGTATTAATCACTTCACATCTCTCAATTGGAGCTGCATTAATGCTGAAGTAATTATGAGCATGGACTGTGTACTGCCTGGATTTAAATCCCAGCTCTTCCAAGTTATTTAACCTCTCACCTGTAAAATGCAGAGAATAGGACCTATCTCACTGGATTGTTAAAAGAATCAAATGAGTTGATAAAGCATATGGAACAATGCCTAGTGTATGGTAGACTTTCTGTAAGTTTTCACTAAAATTAAAAGTTAGAAAAGGGGGGCGCCTGGGTGGCTCTGTCGTTGGGCATCTGCCTTCGGCTCGGGTCATGGTCCCAGGGTCCTGGGATTGAGCCCTGCATCGGGCTCCCTGCTCGGCGGGGAGCCTGCTTCTCCCTCTCCCACTCCCCCTGCTTGTGTTCCCTCTCTTGCTGTGTCTCTCTCTCTCTCTGTCAAATAAATAAATAAATAAAATTAAAAATAATTTAAGGACATCAGTCTGTAAGAATGTTGGCTGTGTAAACAAATTCAACTTTATAGTGTAGATATCTATGGTTATGCAACTGGAAAGAAAGTGGGAGTGAAAGTAGTGATTGGAAAGCATCTACCTATATATATATATATATATATACCCTGTACAGGCTTTTGTGAGAAGTAGTATGATGTCCCTAGGTATATTTTCTGAGGAATGAACTCTATGCAGTGGAATTACTTGCAAATAGAAGTAATATTTGGGAGAGAATCTATTATTTTTAGTTTTGAGGAATTGATGAGATCTCCATTAAATAATTCAGTCAGGTGGAGGAAGGGAGGTAATTAGTACTGACATTATTTAATCAGTCTTGAGTAGCTAAACTAGAAGATATGAGGGAGGACATTAAGGTTAAGTTTGTACAGTGATTCTGATCTGATCTGCATAGATACATGGGAAGTGTACTTTAAAGGTTTTTCTGGAATGTCTCAATTTGTAGGCAGTGGTATAAGGGTGACTTATGTGCCCTGGCATTTAAAGTTCTTCATGACAAGCAGCGGGGACCACTGGTGTTTATGCGCATTTACTCAGGCATGATAAAACCCCAGTCAGCCATCTATAATTTTAATGGAAACTGCACGTAAGTAGAAGTTTAGGTTATTTTCTAAAACTGCACTCATTTCTTTAAAAATTCTTTTACTAATATGAATCATGGTTTTTACAGGGAGAGAATAAGTCGTCTTCTTTTGCCATTTGCTGACCAACATATAGAAATCCCTTCACTGACTGCTGGTAACATTGCTTTGACTGTTGGCCTTAAACATGTAAGTGACCAGATGGTTTCTCTAGGAAATAATAGCTTAAATATTTAATTAAAAGCAGTTATTTTGCGGTAGCAAAAATCCACAAACAATCCAAATAGCCATCAGTAGTGGGGTAATGAATATTGTAGCGTATTCATCAACATGGTTGAATCTCATAGTAGAAAGAAAGAAAATTACAGAAGACTGTCAACAGTATGGATTATATTTGTGTAAAGTTCAAATTCAAGTAAAAGAATACTATTCATGGTTACATATCTGTGTTTTAAGTTTAATATTTTGTTATTGAGGTTTTTTCTTGTCTTGATCACTGCTGACAGTTTAACCTTATAACCAATCCAGATAGTAACTGAAGATATTTTGCCAGTAAAGGCTCCATGAGGGCAAAGATTTTAGTTTCTTTTGTTCTGTCTCTTTAGTCCCTAGATCAGTGCATCACACATAACTTTTGTCAGTTGAATGGATGAAAATAGTTGATGCTGTATGTGTTTTTGCTAGGTTAAAACTATAAGGACGTTTCATTTATATATGGATTAAATTGAATACATTTTCTCATTAAACTTTGGTATATTTGGCATTTAGGATAACCACTGTTACTTTGAACATTTTTTAACTTCTTTATGGTTAATTGCAGGATTTAGGATCCCTTTAGTGTAACATTTCCACAGTTCAGGGCATCTGGGTGGCTCAGTCGTTAAGCGTCTGCCTTTGGCACATCCCTCATCCTAGGATTGAGCCCCACATCGGGCTCCCTACTCAGCGAGGAGTCTGCTTCTCCTTCTGCCCCTGCCCCCTGCTCATGCTCTCTCTCGCTCTCAAAGAAATATTTTTAAATAATAATAAAATTTCCACAGTCCAAATATTGGATTCTAGCATTGAAAATGTCTTCTGTCCACCCAAAGACAGGAGCTCCATGTACATATTTGAAGGAGTTATACAAATACATTTGAAATATTGCTTCAGTAGGAATACCTTTACAGAGAAGGAAGCTGGTACAGAACTTTGTAATATTAAACTTTAAAAGTGAAATTATAGTTTTAAAAATAACAAGTCTATGAGGAACCTATCAATTTTGCATGGTCTAGAGAATTCTGGTTAATTGCTTATTTTAGTTAATAGAGGATTTTTTTGTATAACAGTAATAATTTTTACTGGTGGTAAAACTATATTGGACTTCTAGTAGAACTAACCTATTTTGACATGATTGAAAATTTAGGAATGTACATTTGTTTCACCAGATGAATTTTGGATGTGTAGTGTGTGTGTGTGTTTTATTGTTAGGATTTTATAGCAGTGTTTTGGATAGAATTGTTACAGAAGTTAAATTGGCTTTACCTCTGCAAAGTTATAATGAGCTTTATGAATTTGTCTCTGTTTTAAGTTCTGTTGGAAGTGTCACATGAAAATTTTTCCTGTTTGGTGAATCTTGTTGGTGAGCTGAGTGCCCGCCAAGAGCCTGTTTTCTAAAGCATCTTGTTTGCTTACAGACTGCCACTGGAGACACCATTGTGTCATCCAAGTCCAGTGCATTAGCTGCAGCTCGTCGAGCCGAAAGGGAAGGAGAAAAGAAGCCTAGACAAAACAATGAAGCAGAGAGACTTTTGTTGGCTGGGGTGGAGATTCCAGAACCTGTTTTCTTCTGTACCATAGAGCCCCCTTCAGTGGCTAGGCAGCCAGGTACAAATAGTTCTAGTGTATTAAGTAATTAGTGCTCTGGTAATTTAGATAGAAATAGTTATGTTACACTCTCAAAAGATTTTTTTCATGATGTGAGTTCAATTTTATCAGAATTTGTGGATAAGTATTACTTGTGATTGTCTCTTTTTTTATTTAAGATGTTTTGATTTTTACAAACTCCTTTTATTTATTCTTTTCTTAGATCTTGGCCATTTTTTGCATATCATATTCTTCCTTACTCCTGTTCTTGTGGTGCTGTCTGTGGCAGTTTAAGTAACTGGCATCAGGACTGCCCTTCCAGTTACAGTAATAGATTAGATAGTGATTCATAACTGATCATCTTGTCATCACCATTTATAAAATGCTCCTTTTCCTTGTTTTCTTGCTCAACCTTTAGAACTCAGTGAAGATATTTATATACTATAGTTAAGGTTGTTTGACCTTTTTGTGTTGTGTACTTCGTTCTTTAGCCTGTTTCCTCAAATCTTCAGTGGCTTCTCATTACTACACAAATCCAAATTCCTTAATATGCTATATAAATATCATGATTTCAGCTGTATTATTTCCAGTTAGTTTTTGCTATATATTACAGAAACCCCCTGAAATAACAGTTGCTTTAATGACAAAAAGTGTATTTCGCTCCCTTGTAGTTGGTAGCCCAGGGGATAGAGGGTGGGTTTACAATGTCATCAGGCACCCAGCCTCCAATTTTTCTGCCCTGACTCTCTGAGTGCATAGCTCCTATCCTTAGTTATTGCATGATGGCTGCTAGGGCCTTTGGCATCACAGTAGAGTTCCTGAAAGAGGAATGGAGTAAGGAGGAGGAAGATGTGTTCCTTTCCCTTTTAAGATTTCTTCTGTGTCATTGGCTGTCACTTAGACATATGGCCACTCAGGTGCAAGGGAGTCTGATAAATGCAGTCTTTTAGCTAGACAGCAGCAGAATAGAGTGGAAGACCATTAGCAGTCTCTGATACCAGAGTTCTTGCCTGGTCTCATTTCTTGAAACTTCCTCCTTCATTCTGAACGCTCTTCTTTCACCAAACAAAAACAAAACAGGATACTCACACCTTATACTTACTTCCAGTTTCCTGAAGATACCATGCTCTTTTTGCATTGCTGTTTCTTTTGATTTGGTCTGTCTTGTGTTAATGATGGCATGCCCTGACTGTGTCCACCTGGAAAATGTTTACTCTTTCTTTAGAAAAATCTCATCTGAAGCATCATTTCTTTTTGAGGCTCTCACTGAATTCCTATATTAAATTGTTGAAGGACAAACCTAGTTCTCCAGGTGGCATTAGAAGCCATTTTTTTCCCCTTGAAAACAAGCTGGACAGATGATTGAAAAATGAAAGCAACCATTTACCGCCTCCCCATGTCGTCTCCAGGACCAAGGGGGAAAGAAAGAAGAAGATCCCTAGCCAAGTTAGGGGTTCCAGTTCCGCACCAGTCTAGCTGGAGTTCACACAAAAGAAAGGTCTGAGTACTGGTCTAAGATAGCCCCCAAATACTGAAGGAAACTAGGTCTGTGCTTGTCCAGTTGGTAAAGGAATAGCAATTAAGTTAAAACGAGTGCTGCAGCAGTTTTCTTGTCACCTTAAAATGCCCTGAGGCCAACTAAGTGTAGTCTTAACTCCAGAGGAGGAGGATCCGGCTGACCAGTTACATCACAGTTGACCCATGCTAGTTGTATCAGGTGTAGTCAGGCACTTTAGATCAGGGGCTGCCCAAACAAAATAATCTTGAGTTTTTAAAAATATATTTGAAAGTCATTTCAAACATAGTGTGATTACATGAATTCAAATTGTGGGCCTGCAGCTAAGTAGCACTAACCAATTTTAAATCTAATGCCTCCGCTTTTAACTGCTTGAGGAAAAAAGTTGGGTGTCTAAAGTAAGTCTAATTAATGGGCATTAGCTTTGAGGTCCTAAGCCCCACAGGGGAGGGGACTTCCTAGAGTCTCTCTTGGACTTCTTTCACGTAGATCTACATATTCTTTTTTCTGGTCCTCCATTGTGTTTACCCCATAGTCCTTTTTTAGCACTTGACACCGTTTTAATCCCAATAAACTCCTGAAGAATAGATTTATAAATATTCTTTATAAATACTTTGAATGAATTTATTTACAGTAAAGTTACTATGTTTTCATTCCAAAAGCCCCAGTGTCATAAGCATTCATTCTTTCTTTGAAAATCTGAAAATAAGATATTATCTAAAATAATGCCCCTTCACCTCAATGTGTATAATACATCTCTTGGAATTCTTGTTAAGTGCAGACTCTGATTCAGTCTGGAATGTGAGATTTTGTATTTCTAATAGGCCCCAGGCGTTGCCAGTGTTGCTGGTCCTTGAACCCGACTTTGGGATGTCAGGATTCTAGAAGAGCACTGTGCAATAGAAATACAACATCCACTTTAAAATTAGAGCCACATTAAGAAAAAGTAAACTGGCAATATTAATTTTGATGATACATTTTACTTAACCCAGTGTATCAAAAATAGTACCATTTCGACATATAATCAGTATAAAAATTAATGAGGCATTTTACTTTCTTTTTTTCATATTAAGTCTTTGAAACCTAGTATGGGAAGCCTGCTTCTCCCTCTCCCACTCCCCCCTGCTTGTGTTCCCTCTCTCTCTGTCAAATAAATAAATGAAATCTTTAAAAAAAAAAAAAAACCTAGTATGTATTTTATACTTAGAGCACATGTCAGTTTAGACTAGTAATATCCTAATGAGATGGCTAGTGACTGCTACTTGTACAGTGCATGTCTAGAAGTTTATATCCCTAAGACCACCTTAAATGTGTGGCTGATAAGGTTGACTCATTAATCCATTGCTCAGCTCTTTTCTTGAGCCACACTTTGTGAAACTTCTAACATCTTTTGTAGAGAGGGAGAATACACTTAAGAGTTAATTGATTATATTAAAGTATCACTTAAGATGCCATATTTGACATAAATAACTTCCTCTTTGGGTGTGGTAATTCATCATAGAGTGATCATATTAGCATCTCTTTATTCATGATGTAATTTAGTTTCCTTTTGCCAGTTTCTCATTATTGCTTCTGTTTCTGAAGGCATTTTGCTTTTTTGTCAGCTCCTAGATTGATCTTTGCGAAACATAATCAGATGGTTACTGTCCCTCTGAACACCCTTCAGTGGCTTCCCATTGGAGATTCAAACTCTTCACCCTGGCTTACAAAACCGTACATGATGTGACTCCTGCCACACCTTCCCTTCCTCATCTGATGCTACTCTTTTTACCCACTAATATCCAGCTACCCTGGCCATCTTGTTATTTTTCCATTAGCAAAACCATTCCTTGCACAGCCATATCCTGTGTCTGGTATTCTTTTCTTCAGGATTTTGCATACATGGCCATTCTTTTCTGTGTCTTCATCTAAATTATCTTGGAGAGGCCTTCCCAGATCATTCAGTCTCAGATAACCTCCTATTACTATTGTAACCATCTTCTTTTATTCTCTAAAAAGCATTTATAGCCATTTGAAATGTTCTTTTTCAAAATTTGTTTGCTTGTTCATTTTTTCCCCCACTTGAACACATGTTACATTATCTAAAAAATGAAATGTGAAGGTTAGCAGTTACTGTTTATCCCTTAGATTTGGATTATGCACTGAAATGCCTTCAGCGTGAAGATCCCAGTTTGAAAGTGAAGCTGGATCCTGATTCTGGACAGGTACGCATTTTATTACTTAACCCCAGAAATCTTTCAATAATAGTGTGTGTGTGTGTGTGTGTGTGTGTGTGTGTAAATGCATATATCTAAAACACGATTGGTTCACTGAAATGCCTTCAGCGTGAAGATCCCAGTTTGAAAGTGAAGCTGGATCCTGATTCTGGACAGGTACGCATTTTATTACTTAACCCCAGAAATCTTTCAATAATAGTGTGTGTGTGTGTGTGTGTGTCTGGACAGGTACGCATTTTATTACTTAACCCCAGAAATCTTTCAATAATAGAGTGTGTGTGTGTGTGTGTGTGTGTGTGTGTGTGTGTGTGTGTGTGTAAATGCATATATCTAAAACATGATTGGTTCATGCCCCTGAAAGAAAAAACTTTCTCTTTTGGTTCTCTCATAGTAGAAATTTCTGATTATCGTTGACTGTCAAGCTATTAGTTTCTTAATATAATTAATTATATCTCAGTTACCTAAACCATTCTTTATCATTTAAGCTTTCCAGAAGACAGCCTTAGTGAAATTTTGAAATAAGGTTTAACCCTAAGACAAAGTCTTGACCCTTTAATGCTAAGGTTTATAGATTCAGCATACTAAAGGGAGGATGCAAAGGTGCTCTTAATGTCACTAACTCACCTAGGGTTGGGGAGAAGTGACTGCTTACATCCTAACACAGTGGGAGGAAGTAGAGTTAAAATAGGTGGTAAGAAGTTTGTATATATTACATTACAGTAGAAGAACACATGTTCCATTTTGCGTCTTTTTAGGAAGGCAGGTAAAGTTTAAGATTTTAGAAAAAGTTCTTTTAAAAGATTATAAATAGCCTTTAAGGATAAACTGATTTAGTTAATCTTTAAAACAGGGAGTATTTTATTTCCCAAATGCCAGCTAAATGAGGATGGTAATTTAATTAATGCTGAAGGATACAACAAGCAGTTAAACTTTTTATTTTAAAAACTTCATTTAAAAAATGCCAATACATGTTTTTTTAAATAAATAATACACGAGTACAAAGTACAAATTTTTTTTTTTTTAGATTTTATTTCTTTAGGGGTGCCTGGGTGGCTCAGTCGGTTAAGCGTCTGCCTTTGGCTCAGGTCATGGTCCCAGGGTCCTGGGATCGAGCCCCACATCGGGCTCCCTGCTCGGCGGGAAGCCTGCTTCTCCCTCTCCCACTCCCCCTGCTTGTGTTCCCTCTCTCGCTGTGTCTCTGTGTCAAATAAATAAACAAAATCTTTAAAAAAATTTTTATTTCTTTATCTGAGAGAGAGCGAAAGAGCATGAGCAGGGGTGGGGAGAGGGAGAAGTGGACTCCCTGCTGAGCAGGGAGCCTGATGTGGGGCTCAAACCCTGGACTCCGGGATCATGACCTGAGCTGAAGGCAGACGCTCAACCAACTGAGCCACCCAGGCGCCCCACAAAGTACAAAATTAAAGTTTCCCTTTTTCTCCGTTCTATTTTACACAGGTAACCACTGAAAATGTGAATAACATTTCACACTACCAAACCTCTTCTGCTGTGCTATGTTATAAATAAAGCACAGTATATTTTTCCATATATAGATATATATAGATAGAGATTATAATAAGTCATTCAATTCGTAGTGTTCTACAACTTGTTTTTCCCAAGTAATCCGCTTCTTTAACTTTAAAGTACAGCAGTTGTAGCTAGGTGCTACCTGCCTGTTTTAAACTATCTTGTAATAAGGACAGAATAGCCTAGAAATTCACTTTTTAAATTAAAAAAAAAAATTTTTTTTTTTTTAAACTGAGCTTTATGCCCTACATAGGGCTTGAACTCACAACCCTGAGATCAAGAGTTACATGCTCTACTAAGCCAGCCAGGCGTCCCAGCAAGTCACTGTTATTTTTTATTTTATTTTTTTTTAAGATTTTTTATTCATTAGAGAGAGAAACAGCACACAAGTAGGGGGAGAGGCAGAGGGAGAGGGAGAAGCAGCCACCCTGCTGAGCTGGAAGCCTGATGTGGGGCTCAATCTCAGGACCCTGAGATCATGACCTGAGCCGAAGGCAGACGCTTAACCATCTAAGCCACCCAGGTGCCTCAGCAATTCACTTTTCATTGACTTACCCACTCAGAAAAGTTAAAAACTGTTTTGAAGAGGTGCCAAAAAAAATTGCAAAGAAACTCAGTTTGTAATGAAAAATAACATTGATATCATACCTTTATATAGTATTTTGTGATAAACATAATTTTTCTTTGATGTTGGTTTTTTTTTCTTCCTCTTTTAACCAGACTGTCCTCTGTGGTATGGGGGAGCTACATATCGAGATTATTCATGACCGAATCAAGAGGGAATATGGACTGGAAACCTATCTAGGACCTCTCCAGGTGGCATACCGAGAGACCATCCTAAATGCAGTTCATGCCACAGGTAAAAAATAACATTTAGAATTTGCTATTTTTGTTTCTCTCCAGGACCTGTTTTCTGAAAGCAGGGTTCACAGTCACTAGTATCTTCCATCAGTGGGCATAGGGTTTTTTGTTTTTTGTTTTTAAGATTTCATTTATTTATTTGACAGAGAGGGAGGGCAAGCACAAGCAGGGAAGAAGCGGCAGAGAGAGAGAAGCAGGCTCCCCTCTGAGCAGGGAGCCCAACTAGGGGGAAATGGGCAAACCTCGGGCTTGATCCCAGGACTCTGGGATCGTGACCTGAGCCAAAGGCAGACGCTTAACTGACTGAGCCACCGAGGCGCCCTGGGCATAGGTTTTATGCGTGTATGTTCTTATTTTTTTTAGGATTTTGTTCTGTTTTGTTTTAACCCAGCTGTCTTCCTTTACCATTCATTACATCAATCAAATGATGAGCCCTTACCAAACAAACAATGCTTTTCAGTGGTGGTCATGGGGTAGAATAAGCCCTTGGTGTAGGTGCTCATACTAATCCTCACTACCAGAATGAGTATAAGAATTTGAAGTTCATGTATTATTTTTACAAAGTGAGTGGAAAATAATTTCATCTATTTAATAAATATGGTAATGTTATGCTAATGATCTTGAGAAAGTACAGTTTTTATATTTCTGTCCCAAAATTTAAGAATTCATGTTTTTTCTATATATGATAGTTTCAGTTTGGTTTTCTTAAGCACAGGAACATGACAATCACTGCTTTTCCCCAAGGAGTAAACATGGAGAGATTTTTTGAAAAAATAATAGAGAAAAGATGTTAAGGATAACTAGACGTAATCAGTGATTTATAAAAAAGGCCAGGTGGTTACTTTTCAGTAAAACTTGAAAAATTAAACAAGCAGAATGTAGGAGCAAGTGATGTGAAGATTTATTTTTCTTTTTTCTTTTTTTAAGATTTTATTTATTTATTTACACAAGCAGGGGGAGTGGGAGAGGGAGAAGCAGGCTTCCTGCTGAGCAGCCAAGGATTCTGGAAAAAGCAAACATGGGACCTCTAGATAAATGTATCTTTAATCCATTTCTCAAAGAAAAATCCCATAGATAAAGGAGAATTAAATCACAATTCAAAAAATACTTTACAAAAGCATGAGAAAAGGCACAATGAGCAAAAAGGTAGTAGAAACAGCATCAGTCAGAATAGCAAAGGCTTCTGATATTGGAATTATTGGATGCAGGATATAAAAGAAGTATATTTATTTTTGAAGAAATAAAAGGAGATAGAAAGTCTTAGTAAGGAACAAGAGACCATCAAGAATAAGCAGGCAATAGAACATTATGGTATTTTAGTTAAAAAGAAAAGAAATGCTCAATATTGATGGGGGAATGTCATAAGGCCACAGGAACCAACTTGAAGAGGCTCTACTGGCCATATCTGAATGAATTAGAATAGCATTTAAGTCTAGTAATTATAGGCCATTGAGACAAAGTAGGGATTCATGAGGCCCTACTGATAATAGATAAACAGATGAGGAAGAAGAGGGGGTTCTTCCTTAGAGTTGAATGCCAACTGCTGACTGTTAGATGCTGAGGAGGAGGGTTGGAGTAGAAAAATAGTCATTTTGCAACTATTGTGATTGTTAAATATTGGGTATCTTGAGGAGCAGCATATTTGCATAGTCTTTAAAGGGTCTCCGCACAGATTGCTTATTAGTTTCAAGGTAAAAACTAGTAAGTAGACGCTGTAGCAATATGATGATGCATCACTACTGAGGGGCAGGTTGACACTGTGTACATCCAAAAAATTTTAAAAAGTTACAGACATTAAAAAGACCAAGTTAAATGGACAACCATAGTATTCATAGATAAGGAGACTAAATATTGTGAAGCTACCACGTTAACCCAAAGAAGTGTATCAGACATGAATACATATTATAAAGCCATAAAGTGGTTATGATACTAATTAAGCTAGAAACAGACAAACATATAAGGAGATTTCTAATATCAATAATGATTAGAATGATGCAAGTTAAAAGTATGAGATACTATTTTATACCAATAGAATTGGCAGGAATTAAATCAGACGTGCCAAGTGTTGGTGAGATGTTGAGCAATGGAAACTCCTAAAAACTTCTGGTGGGAGTGTAAGTTATATAACCACTATGAAAACAATTTGGTAACTTCCTTGCGAAATTGACTGTGTGTAGACTTTATTACTTAGCTGTTCTTCTCCTGGGTATATACCCTAGGGAAACTCTTACATGTGCACTGAGAGACAGATAAAAGAATTTTCATAATAGCATTGTAATAAAAAACCTGTAAGTAGAAAAAAACAGGCCAAATATTTATGGACAGGAGAAGTATAAGTTGTATTCATACCATAGAATATTATACAGCTATGAAAAAGACTGAGCTACATCGATATGCATCACCCCAGAGGACCCACAAATGTGAAGCAGGGGGCACCTGGGTGGCTCAGTCAGTTGAGCATCTGCCTTTGGCTAAGGTCGTGATGCCAGGGTCCTGGGATCAAGCCCCACATTGCTTCTCCTCCTCCCTCGGCCCTTCCCACCCTCTCATTCTCTCTCTCTCTCAAAGAAATAAATAAAATCTTAGAAAAAATGTGAAGCAAAAGAAGCAAGTTGCAAGGTACATAGTAGAGTAACAAATACAGCAGAGTGAACTGTATTGTGTAGGGATACATGCATATGTAATATGACTAAGGAAAATCATAGGAATGATTAAATACATCATGATGGGGTTGCTTCGGAAGACTTGTAGGTTACTGGTAATGGTCTATTTCTTTCTTTTTTTTTAAGATTTTATTTATTTATTTGACAGAGAGTAAGTAACACAGCGAGAGAGGGAACACAAGCAGGGGGAGTGGGAGAGGGAGAAGCAGACTTCCCGCTGAGCAGGGAGCCCTATGCGGGGCTCGATACCAGGACCCTGGGATCATGACCTGAGCCGATGGCAGATGCGTAATGACTGAGCCACCCAGGCGCCCCTGGTCTATTTCTGAGTAGTTTTAGGTTTCATAAATGCTCCCTTAAATAAAAAATATTTCATAATATAAAAATTAGCTTAAAAAGGGATCATAAAGAAGAACTGTAGGCTGTAATTCTTAGTTTTAATTTGTGCTGTATGTTACTGTTACATGGTCCCTCGCGTAAATACAGCATAGTTTTGTTTTAGTAAAATATTGGAGATTGGTGACAAATGGAGGTTAGCAAATGAGAGATACGGTTTCCTTTTTTTTTTTTTTTTTTAGTATTTTATTTATTTGATAACACAGCGAGAGAGGGAACACAAGCAGGGGGAGTGGGAGAGGGAGAAGCAGACTTCCCGCTGAGCAGGGAGCCCGATCGCAGGACTCGATCCCAGGACCCTGGGATCATGACCTGAGCCCATGGCAGACACTTATTGACTGAGCCACCCAGGCACCCTGAGAGATACTGTTTTCAATCTTTAAAAAAAGTCCCTAGTTTGAGAAAAATCATAAATGCATAAAACATTACTGGTAGAATATGGAATTTAGCAGTTTGTGGGTTGACAGAATTAAAAGAGTCTTAATTTTCATTAGATTACCTTTTGTACTCTAAATGTTTTACAGTTAAAAGTTGTGCAATTAAAAGAATTTCACGTAAGATATTTCAAAAAGTTTAAATGTGTCATCTGCATATCAGAACTTGTGGGATCATCTGCCTCAACACATCTCAGCACTAAAGCAATATTAATCAGTGATTCACACCTGGTTTCTAACATTGGTAAACACGGAAGCAAATGCTTCCTTGGTAGAACTTTTTACTCTGTTGTGTTTATATTGTATTTAGTGCCATTGTAATATTTTCTCCCACTTTATCTTCTATGAGACTTTGAACTCGTTGACTGTAATTTTGCAAGTTGCGGCATCTTGGTATCTTTCTGGAACAAATCTCTGAAGTACTATAATCAATTTGTTTATAGATACCTTAGATAGAACTTTAGGAGACAAACGGCATCTTGTGACTGTAGAACTGGAAGTAAAACCAATTGAAGCATCCTCTGTTACGCCAGTTATCAAGTATGCTGCAGGTGTTGGTGAAGACCTTCCGAAGGTCTCCCAAGAGGCCATTGAAAATGGAATTCACAGTGCATGCCTGCAAGGTAAGGTACTGAAATAAGAGTAAGCTTTAGTATCACAAGTCAACCACTGAAGTCACTCCTAATATAGATTATTTACGTCCTTCATTCCAGCTTCAGTAGTGTTTTCTTAGTGTCTCTTCCGATTATGTGTATGTTACCTTTTCCCATGTCCCACAGCCCTTGGATATTCTGTTCTGGGTGGGGGGTTTTGTTTTTTTTTTTCCCCAGTTTTCAGTTTGCTTTTCCCAGTTTTAGAGGTCTCTATGGATACAATTTCTTTTCCTTTTTTTTTTTTTTTTTAAAGATTTTATTTATTTGTCAGAGAGAGAGCTCATAAGCAGGGAGAGCGGCAGGCAGAGCAGACTCCCCTCTGAGCAAGGAGCCCTGTGGGGCAATGGACACAATTTCTAACTCAGTACTTTCTACAGCTGTGTCCAGTCTACTTATGAGCCCATCAAAGACGTTCTTCATTTATTTTACTGTTTTTGATTTCAAGCATTTGTTTTTGCTTCTTTTTTGGGACTTCCCTCTCTCTCAGATTTTTTAATTTTTATTATTATTATTTTTTTAATTTTATTTATTTATTGGACCAAGAGAGACACAGCGAGAGAGGGAACACAAGCATGGGGAGTGGGAGAGGGAGAAGCAGGCTTCCTGCCGAGCAGGGAGCCCGACGTTGGGCTCAATCCCAGGACCCTGGGACCATGACCTGAGCCGCAGGCAGACGCTTAACAACTGAGCCACCCAGGCGCCCCCCTCTCTCTGCTTTAATTGCCCATCTGTCTGTTCTTGCATGTGGTCTACTCTATCAGAGTCCTTAGCATATCAGTCATGTGATAGGATCATTACAACATCCTTACTATGTCTGGTTCTGATGCTTGTTCTGTATTCATATTGTGCTTTTGCTTTTTAACATACCTTGTAATCTTTTCCTGAGGGCCAGACACGATGTACTGGGTAAAAGGAATGGGTGTAAACGTGCCTTTAGTAATGTGGAGGTCAGGTGTGGGGGAAGGGAAGCATTCTCTAATCCTAGGATTAAGACTCAGTTTTATAGTGAGTCCATGCCTCTAGACTAGGAACTGCTCACATTTCTTTTTTCTTTTTTTCTGCTGGCCTCAGGTTGGACAGGATGTCTAGGGTGGCCTGGCGTTTGGTTACTTCAGTCAAGTTGGTTCGGTCCTGCTAATGCCGGACCTGCTGGTTAGGCTCTAGTTAACTAGTTTCCCCCGACAGCAGACCTTTAAGAACAGTGTGCTCTGGAGTATTTCAGAATGGTTTCTTTACCCTTCTGTCAGAAGCATAAGATTTTTCTCTGATACTTATGGTAAGAACCTGCTTGAGCCCCTGGAGGTAAATCTCAAAAAATTTGTGGGGTGGTCCCCCTTACGAGTTATGTATGACTGGGTCCCCTTGGAGTTCTTACCTCCCAGACTTGTCCACCTTGAGCCTCCAGCAGTTCATCAGTTATAGTTGAGGTTTTCCCACCCTGGCAGTGGTCCCTGGGCAAGTGAGCCTCTGTTCCAGGAAGCTGTGACTTCTGGTGTTCACCTGTCTCTCGAGTGTTTAGGGCAGTGAGTTTGTCCTTTGTCTTCTACTCTCTTATGGATCCGAGAGGAGTTGCTGATTTTTCAGTCTGTTTCGCTTCTTACTTGCTAGGTCAGAGTGACAACTTCTAAGCTCCTTACATGAACTAGAAACCAGAAGTCCCCTCCCTGTCTTCACTCCTCATTGCATATGCGTGCTAACACAGTCGTTTTTTCCCCTTGCCTAGGACCATTGCTCGGATCCCCAGTTCAAGATGTGGCCATTACTTTACATTCACTGATCATTCATCCTGGTACCTCCACAACAATGATTTCTGCCTGTGTCTCGAGATGCGTACAAAAGGTATAGAACTATCCTGCAATCCTTCTTGCTTTAAGGTGACTGTGCTGACAGTAGTGCACCGTTGCTACTCAGGCAGCTGTGCTTGGCAGAGCCTCACACTTGTACTGTCACCGTCTCGGCCTTAGAATCAGTAAGGGTTTTTACCTCGGGGAATCTTTGACTTCTTAATCACCACGGTTATATTTGAAAGAGGACCTAGAAAATTACTGTTTAGCACAATGGCCAGGAAATAGTCTCTGGTTTTGGCAAAGAGGTAGATTTCCTTCCCTGGCATTTCTGGTTTCTCCCTCCCAGACACATACCTGTTAGAGGTAAGCTTGGTGGTTTGAATAGGGGACATTTTGGGGGTCGGCCGGGCCCAAGATGGACTATAATTTAAAGAACATTGAAGATGCAGTATTAGTTCCAATTTTGGAGTTCCTGTTTATCTCAATAAGATTACCTTAATCAGAGATCACTGAAATCAGACAAGTGTCACTGAAGAAAAGGTTCAGGATAAGCACCTAACCTTACAGAAGTATCAAGCAATCTACTCTTCTTGGCATGGTTACCTCCCTGTATGTCCTTGACTGTCTTGCCTCAGTAAGCTACGAGAGCTGAAATAACTCACGGGATCTTAGTGCTAAATGCTGACTCTGCATTCCTCTCAGTGTGGGAATACTATAGTTTTGTAGGTGACTGATTTGCATTAAAACACTTGCTTTTTTTTTTTAAAGATTTTATTTATTTGACAGAGAGCACAAGCAGGGGGAATGGCAGACAGAGGCAGAGGGAGAAGCAGGCTCCCCGCAGAGCAGGGGGAGACCGATGTGGGCCTCGATCCCAGGACCCCAGGACCCCGGGATCATGACCTGAGCCGAAGGCAGTGGCTTAACCGACTGAACCACCCAGGCGCCCCAAACACTTGCTTTTTAAAACAATTTTCTAAAAGTTTTGATTGTGTTTGAGACTTGATTTTCTATAGCTCATTTGAATCCAAAATTATGAAGCTAATGTAAATACCCTAAGTCCCTGACTTATGAAGGTAGAACGTAATGTCTCATTTATGTCAGTTCAAGTTCGTACTTTTTTTTTAAGTAGGCTCTACACCCAGTGTGGAGCGCCCTGCGGGACTTGAACTCATGACCCTGAGATCCAGATCTGAGCTGAGATCCAGAGTCTGACACTTGTTCAGCTGAGCCACCCAGGCGCCCCTCAAGTTCATGCTACTTAAAATTTTTTTATTAAAAAAAAAACTGTACATCCAAAAAGCATTATTTAAATATTGTTTGCTTAAGCACATAGTTAGAAATATTACCTGTAAATCAGTCATGATTAAAATGTTGAGAATATTTCCAATAATTTTTAAAAATTGGTTTTAGTTAACAGTAACCTGAAAGATGTCATGTTTCTAAATTAACCCCAAGCCCCATTATATTGGTCAGTCCTTCAAAATTTTAATATGCCTTCTAAAAATCTGTGTTTCTGAATTGGATAGTCTTTTTATTAAGCTCATTAATTAACTTCATGGGGGCTTAATTTAATCTTTAGTTTTTATACATGAAGTACTCCTAATAGAAGTACTGCAGGCCTTGTTAAGCTTCATCTAGTAGGGAAGCTTCTGCTTATTAGCAGTTAATGATGCTTCCTGTATTTATTGAGCCATCTTTGTTGAGCTTACAGCACACTGTGCACTAAGATGGACACAGATGGGATATGTATGTTTGTCTTGACCCAAAGGACCTTAAGGTTTGTAAGATGAGGGGCGCCTGGGTGGCTCAGTCAGTTGAAGCGTCTGCCTTTGGCTCAGGTCATGATCCCAGGGTCCTGGGATCGAGCCCCGCATCGGGCTCCCTGCTCAGCGGAGAGCCTGCTTCTCCCTCTCCCTCTGCCTTCCACTCCCCCTGCTTGTGTTCTCTCGCTCTGTCAAAAAAGTAAAATCTAAAAAAAAAATTTATAAGATGATTAATTTTATATCCAAATAGCCAAAATATTAGAGCAGACTGGGAGTCATAAAAATGAAGTGAGGAATTAGAATTTTAAAAAAATTTAAATTCAATTTAGTTAACATATAGTGTATTATTAGTTTCAGGGGTTGAATTGGGTGATTCATCAGTTGCTTATAACACCCAGTGTTCATTACATCATGTGCCCTCCTTCATGCCCATTACCCAGTAACCCCATCCCCTCACCCACCTCCCCTCCAGCAACCCTCACTTTGTTTCCTACAGTTAAGAGTCTCTTATGGTTTGTCTCCCTCTCTTATTTTTCCTTCCCTTCCCCTATGTTCATCTGTTTTATTTCTTAAATTCCACATATGAGTGACATCATATGGTATTTGACCTTCTCTGACTTATTTTGCTTAGCATAATACCCTCTAGTTTCATCCACATCGTTGCAGATGGGAAATTAGGATTCCTGGAAGGAATATCTGAGCTGTGAATTTTGGGGGCATTCCAGAAAGGGAGAGATTGAAGAGTCCCTTCAGCTGTAGTATCAGATGAAGGCAGAGTAGTAGGGAAAAATTGTTGGAAAAGTAGAATGGAGTCAGACCATAGAGAAACCTTTCAAAACTACACTGAGGAGTTTGAGGTTTGAGAACAGTGGTGAAAATTTTCAGGTTTTTGAAGCGGGCAATATAATTGAATACAGGAGGAACTAGAGATAGGGAGGAGATAGTCTCAGACAGAGAATGGACTGGGTCTGAACTAGGATATTGGCAATAAGAATGGAAATCTTATAGCTACTTCGGGAAAAGAAAGTCAAAGATGCATGACCACGTGAATTGAAGATTATGAAGCCATCAACAAATAGGAAAGAGCACAGAAGAATGTTTACAAAAGGAAATGATGAGGTCATCTGTTGCTGTGGGGTATTTGGACACTGTCCTAAAGCAGGCCAGTAGGGTACAGGGCTCAAGCACTCAAGACTGTAGTCTGTGTGAAGTATGAAGGTTTTGAGGAATCTACATTGATGTTTTTGAAACATCCAAGAGAGAGAATGTGGAGAGGACTGAGGACAGAGGCTGTGTATCTTAGTTACATATGTAGCATTCGATCCTTTCCTTGGTTATAGCATTTTTCCTTTTCACCATTTCCCATTCCATTATTTTGTCCCAACAGACATTATGTGAAGCTCTGGGTAGGAATTGCAAAAAGAGAAGATACATAGTTGTTTGCTGTTGGCGGTCATTATTTTTTAGTAATATTTTCATTCAAGAAGGACTGTTAAGATACATTTTCTCTAGGTGAGTCATTTCAGTTGGTTAGATCTTTTTTTTTTTAAGCTTTATTTATTTGAGAGCGAGCACAAGCAGGGGGAGAAGCAGACTCCCCGCCGAGCAAGGAGCCCGATGCTGGGCCCAGTCCCAGGACCCTGGGATCATGACCTGAGCTGAAGGCAGACACTTAACCGATTGAGCCACCCAGGCGCCCCACAGTTGTTTAGATTTTAAAGCTATGAAGAACTGATTGTTTTACTGTGTATGTATGCTATGTTTTGAAATTTCGATAATAATGAGAATATACTCCTGGTTTTAGTAATGTGGCCATTTTTCATGATTGTGCAGGTGAGGGGCAGAAGAGGTGGGGGGGATGGTGACTGATCAGGGACAATAGGATTTAAGGCCCAGAACCTTTAGTTAATACAGACGGTGAAAATGCGCCCTGTAAGGCCTTAGTAAAAATGAGAAGTGAGTGGTGCTGGAGTGGGAACAGAATAATGAACGGTTAACAGTAAAGGTGAGGGCCCATTCCAGAGCCCTGGCTCTCTTCCTTAGGTAGTTTCCATTGCTAGGTCTCTGTTTATTAAGTGCAACCTCAGTTTTGAACTCTGGCAGGCTCCAACAGTAGGACAGCTTTTAAAATCAAACCCACTGGTACTTAGAGTGCTTGCATATGCCCTCCAAAACCCATTAACCAATTTGTCTGATGTAGTGATAGTCTGAAAGACTGTCTGATGGGGACTCTAATTCGTTTGTTCCGTCTGGTACTCAACTTGCCCTATGTGCCACACTGGCTTTTTTCAGTTTGCCTGCTATTTATGTTTCACAAAAGGCAAGAGCCTTTTGTTGAGAATGTGTTTCTGTTACCTTATTGTGGTACATTTCTTGATTTGCTCTGACACAAACTGTATCTATACTAGGCATCAGGAAAAAACACGTGGTTTCATCAAGAACCATTCTGTGGTTGGAGGGGGGGAAACCATTTTATCTATTTGTAGCTCTGGCCCCGTGTTCTAAGCGCTCTGTATAACCTAAGCTGTACTAAGCTCCCACTTGCCACGTACCTGATTTCTTGTATTACATATCTTTATAGACAGTTAAAGCAGGCTTGTAGGTCTTTTTGCTAGAGCTCCAGGCTTACAAGGACAGGAGAAATTTAAGTTTTTATGAATCTTTAATGGAAATTTGACTTCCAGTTTAAGGAAGGGGGGTTAACACTCTTTAACTTCTCTAGGCTCTGAAGAAAGCTGTTAAGCAAGTTTTAGAGCCCCTGATGAATCTCGAGGTGACCATGATGAGAGATTACCTCAGCCCTGTCCTGGCAGATCTGGCACAAAGAAGAGGAACCATTCAGGAAATCCAGACTCGTCAGGAAAACAAAATCGTTATTGGATTTGTTCCCTTAGCAGAGATTATGGTAGGTAATTAACTGAAAAGTACCTATTTTTTAATACTGGGGTATTGATGCTGAAAAAAGTAGACAATCAGGGCTTTCATTAAGAGGATGCCTGATAAGTTTGAACTCAGGTCGTCGGATCATTTCCATTCTCCACAAAGGTTGAGGTGTGCTGTACCAAACTGGCACCAGCCTCAGTGGCCATTTTTTCCCCTTCCAAGCACTTTCTGAAATGCTGAGTCCAGGGAGTACATCTGAAGCATACCCACACTATTTAGTTACCTGCCCTCCACAGTATCTTGGTATCACATAGTTCCTGACAAAATGGTTACGTAAGTCACATCATCCCCTTGCCTGAAAATGGTGAAAAGAGCAGCAGGAAGAGATATGTGAGGCTTAAATTTGGTAACTAATGTACATTATTTTGATTAGGGTTATTCAACTGTGCTTCGAACGCTTACCTCTGGCTCAGCTACATTTGCCTTAGAACTCTCAAATTATCAAGCCATGAATCCTCAAGACCAGACTACACTGCTCAGCCGGCGAAGTGGCTTGACCCAGGTGCTTTAGGTCTTTGGAGACAACCGCACAAGCACCTCCCGAATGCATTTTCAGTAAGAACACTCGATAAACTGACAGTGGCACTGCCCATTCTGTTCTGGATAATGAGAAAGTTATTACTATGGAATATAGTCAGTGTTATCACAAGGGGTTTTTTTGAGCTGCTTTCACAAGCAAGATGCATGTATAAAGGTTCAATCTTTAAAAAGATGTATTTTATTTAAAAACAGGATATGAAATCTTACTGTCCATGATTTCAAGATCAACTTGATTGTATACAGATTGCTGTGGGCTTTGTCCCCTTCTATTTTCTTCTTTGTTTAGGCTCATTCTTTTGTTTTGTACTCAGTAGTAACAATATCCAGTAAAGAGAGGTTCTGCAGCTATTCCCCGTCTATAGAACAGATAAAGTCAATCACCAACCAGAGCATTAATTAATGAAAAAAAGACTTGTTACAGTGGTTCAAGATGGATTTAAAAGTTCAAGTATCTCTTCTCCATAAAGGTATAATTACCTTACAAAAATTAGGGGCTATACATTTCTATTTATAGAAAAAAAATCAATTACCCCTGCCTTTGTGTCCTAGCTTTAAAAATGTCTTACCTGACCATTCTGCAGCGGTGAACTGTTAGTCTGTTGTAGGCATCCTCTATATCTCTGATGCCCTTGTGACTCCAGAGTCTCTCACCAATGGCACTTGCCCGAGGCCTAAAAGTTAAACCACATGTTCACCAACGCAATTTAAATTCACGTTTACCTAAAATTCACGTTTACTTAAATATCTATGCTTGGGAAAATTTCTAGTGTTTCCCTACGTGGAGAAGGAAAAATAAGGGACTTTTAATTTTTAATTCAAATGTTACTACTAAAATTCCATACCATAATCTTGGAGTGAGGTTGGTTGCATCCACGTATTCTCCCCATAGACACGCTTCTCCACCAATAACAAGTTTTTTCTGTTCTTGAGAACCTACATTAAAATCATTGAATTGATGTAAATCAAGTAGTTGCTCAAAGCTTTTACACAAAGGCAGTTAGTGTAGGGCAACATTTCTGTTGTGTAGTCAGCAGAAACTGGGCACCAAAAAAGGGTAGCAAACTTTATTCCCATGGTGCTTGTTAGCATATTTTGACTTTTATTTGGGTTCCAGAACCATTTTTCCCTAGTGACTGTCACTTTAACAGTAATTAGGACTTTCTGAATCTCAGAAAATAATTTGTCGAGAAAGTTATGTCAATTCCTAATAGGCCTACGGTTTTGAAATTTTCTTGAAGGAAATTTTGTGAAATCTGGTGTATAAAGTTGGATAAAGTAGAACTGTTCTTAAGGAAGAGGGTCTGAGCCTAAAGCTCCACCATTCTCCCCCAACAGCCTGAAATCCATGCAACTGACTAGAGACTTCCTTGTATCGTACAATGGAAAGGCCCATCAAAAGAAAATATGATACAAGGTTAATGCAGTCAAGGGGCTTTAGAATGTAGGGTGTATACCAGTGCTCATCAATGGAAACAGATAAAACCGAACTTGAAATCCACTTTGGAAGTTCTGGTTTCTTTCACAAAGTTTAAAATGTACTGGGGCCTTTTTTTGTTTTATAAGTAAACAAATAGTTTTGTTCCCTATCTCCCACCGGGATAATACTGACTATATGCTAACAAATCAAGGTAATGATGGGTGCTTCACTTACCATCAAAATCAAGAGGGTCCACCGTATAGTACTTTCTCCAGTCTTGTCCATAACTAATCCAGTCTAAGTACCAAGGAGCAGAAAGGATCACAGGGAAGCCCGCTGCTGTGACTTGAGTTTGTTCTTCACCATACTTTTCATTTTTCCAAACTTGAACAACTGTGCCTGGCTGAAGCTATGTATGATGAGGTCCAACAATTAAAAATGAAATTAAAAGTTAAAGTCATTGTAGCTAGGGACATGACTGCTTACGATTCTTGAAAAAACATACATTTTCCCCTTCAGAGTTAGTACTAAACGTTACTGGTTGTAGGGCCTTAAAATTAGAAGTTTCATCAACCTTAAGGTTGGATATTTAACTTCTGCCTATATACAACACCATACTGGTATAATGAACTAAGGCTTTATTCCCATTTGTACCACACTACTGTTGTTCTTGCTTTGGAACTTTGAGGATGTCACTAACCCTTCTGGAAAGATACTACTAGTAGCTGGATTTGAAATTGTCAGTTACCTGAGGGAAAATAAAAAGCATATACATTGACAGACTACCTTTGTAGCAATAAAGACTCATTCTTGTTTGTTCTACCCTTACGAAAAAAGAACCTCAAAGTACTCAGATACGTGACAAATGGTGGTGGGAGGAAGGTGGAAGGGAGAGATGGAGAGGTGGTACTAGTCTCCGTCTACAGCTACTGCCTAATCAAAGTTTAAATTCAAAGGTAAGCTAATTCCCCATTGCGTTGGCAACAACTTTATTAGGGTTCCTTCCTTCCAAGATGTTAAAAGGGTAAGTCTCTCATATCAGAATCAAATGCAGTCTTCATACTTCTTACCTTCACGTGATCATCAAAAACCTCTTGCCAGACTATGGCTCCCTTGTTGATAGTTGAAACAATACCCAAAAGCCTATCGTTGGGGGAAAAAAAGTTTATTTCAGAGCACAAGCTTCACAATGTGTTTAACGCATGAACCTTTTCTATGAAGGATTGCGGGTTGGGAGCTGCCTTCACTACAGCACAGCTTTATAGCAGAACCTGCGACGGCTGGGTCATGACCCAGTGTGGTTCCTTCTTTCCAGCACATGGCTCAGAATGTCACACAGCAGAGGGGTTTAGAAGTTATTTGCAGATAAAAAAAAAAAAAAAAAAGTTATCTGCAGAATGAACATGCTAGGCATGTCCCAAAGTGGGGAAGACATGGCAACTCACACAGTAGTACACAAACCACAATCTCTGGTAATTGCATGGGTATCTTAGAATAAACTGTAATTTAGCCTGTGGTGTCAATTACCCAGCATTCAACAGCTGCTGACAATCAGTCCACAAATATTTCCTGGTATTTAGACAACGCCAGGTATTCTACAGGATTAGAAAATTAGACTGTACCACACAAAAAGCAAAACAAGAATCTGACCTTCCTTAATTCAAGATTTGGTAAACCATAGCCTACAGCCTGTTTTTATATGGCTCATTAGCTAAAAATGGTTTTCACACTTGTAATTATTATTTAAAAAAACAAGAATACTATGCAACCATGGGCCCATGAAGCCTAAAATATTTACTCTGGCCCTTTAAAGAAAACGTTTACTTATCACTAGTATAGTACAGTGCCATTCAGTCCAAGTCTGCAATGATGGAAACATTCTATCTGTGTGCTTTCCAGTGGCAGCCACTAGCCTCATCCAGCTATTGAACACTTGAATGTGGCTGATGTGACAAACTGAATTGACAGTTTTCTTCCTTTTAATTTAAATACAGCCACATGCAGCTGTGGCTATCATACTAGACGTCACAGATATCAAGTGAAAGAAATGTCCTGGAGTTGACCAAAGGGAATGACTTTCACAAGCTGGACAGTGATAAAAACTTCACAGAAAAGCCAGGGCTTTGAACTGAATCCTTTGAGCAGGGAGTGCTACCCTTCAACACTTACTGCAAGTCTTAGTCATCATTTCATTGCTTTAAAAAAAGTGGATATTGCTTCCTTTTGATGATTTTTTTCACTGACACTTTGTACAACAAAGTATGTAATATCTACACTTTGACAAGGGGTGGAGAGAAAATGAAAAAACAGTACTAAATAGCTAAACCTTTTAGAAAAGGCACAGATGAAATAAAAATAAAAGTAGGCTTACAGGTAACTTACTTTTGAATATACAAAGATTCTAGTCTTTTAAAATCTTTGCCAAAGCCTTTCCGCTTCATGAAATCTGTGACTTCTGGGTTGGACTCCCTTCAACAAAAACAGTGATTAGAAGTTTGATAAACTCATTGTCTTTAAAGCAGCATATATCCCTAACTTAATTTGTGCGGATTTAAAACTATTAAAGTTTGTAGGGAGAAAATGAGCCTAAAAAACTTTATTATGAGTTTGAGCCTAAAAAACTTTATTATGAGTTCTCCTAGTTTTCCACTGCAAGTAATTTTTTCCAGAAGCTGGTTTCTTCTGACAATGGCTTTCCCTCTCTCATGCTTCTCTCCTCTAGGGCTACTGGGAAGGGGATTTTTATTTGAAAACATCTCCCCCACTTAATCACTGCCCTTTCCCTAAAGCTGCTCTTGTTCACTGTAGTCTTTTTTCAGTCTTCACTATCTTCCACATCTTGATTCTCCTTCCTAAAAGCTTGTACTCTCGAGTTCTGTTGCTAACTTAAAACCTTGCAAGCAGACATCTTTCCCCCAGTCTCCCCTTTTCACGTGGAGACCTCTAATACCTCCTTCAAATGCAGTGGTTAAAAAACAAGGATTTTAAAGAACTGTCATACCAACATGTAAATTCCACTTCATCTCCTCCCAAGTGAATGAAGTGATCTGGAAACACCGTACTAACTTCTTTGAAAAACTGAGACAGGAAGCAGTAAGTTGAATTCAGAATAGGGTTTATAGGTCCAAAGGTCCCAGACTGCTTAGGTCCATCATAACATGGAGTCAGGAGGTTTTTCTGACCTGGAAGAAATATTTTAATCACAAAGACAGACATGGGTTTGCATGTGATTATACTACTTTGTTTTGTTGAAGCTGTAAGATAATTTATATAGAAAAAAGTAAGCACATTTACTAAGAGTTACTGTGGTAACTTCTTCCAAATAAGGTAAGGAATTGTTTCTTGAATCCTATCCCCTATACCTTTTTTCTCTTTCCTTTACTCTGTTTTATCTACTTCAGATATCTCAAATATTAGTACCTCCCAAATCTTCAGCTCACCCAGACCCTTTTTGTTATGTTAATCACCATACATTACATCATTAGTTTTTGATGTAGTGTTCCATGATTCTTTGTGCATAACACCCAGTGCTCCACACAGAACGTGCCCTCCTTAATACCCATCACCAGACTAACCCATCCCCCCACCCCCCTCCCCTCTAGAACCCTCAGTTTGTTTTTCAGAGTCCAGCGTCTCTCATGGTTCGTCTCCCCCTCCGATATCCGCCCCCTTCATTCTTCCCCTCCTGCTTCTTCGTTTTTTTTTCTTAACATATATTGCATTATTTGTTTCAGAGGTACAGATCTGTGATTCAACAGTCTTACACAATTCACAGCGCTCACCATAGCACATACCCTCCCCAATGTCCATCACCCAGCCACCCCATCCCTCCCACCCGCCACCACTCCAGCAACCCTCAGTTTGTTTCCTGAGATTAAGAATTCCTCATATCAGTGAGGCACCCAGACCATTTTTCTCGATCTTCAATCCATGTTCCAAATTCCCTGTTCAACACAATTAGATATCCCAGCTGCACTTCAAATACCATCTAACAAAAACCAAATTCTCTGTTCAGTAAGTTCCTTCAGCAGCACCTCCTGATTACTGTTTTCTGGTAAGGGCGCTACTATTCTCCTCTGTAACTTTTCCTTCTTCCACAGTTGATCAGTTGCCAGGTTCTCTGGATCCTATATCCAGAATGTCTCTCAGTTCCGTACATTATTTTCCATTCCCATTATCACCATTCTGGTCTAGGACTTCAGTTTCTTTCCCCTTCCAATCTGTCACTTCCTCACACAGGTTTTCCTGAAGCATGGTCCCCATCATGTGATGCTTCTTCCCTATAACTTTCAGTGGTTTCCATGTGTCCTGATGGAGCCCACATCTCTCACCCAAGGCCCTTTACGTTGTATTTCACCACATTCCCCAACATTCTCCAAGTCCACCCTGGTAATACTGGACAATTATAAATGCCAGCTGCTGTGCTATATGCTTTACATTCATTACTTAACCTTCAAGAAAATTACATGATAGTTGCTACATTTTAGAGATGGGGAAACTGAGATGAGACATTCTGTAACTTGTTCAAGGCCGCTCAGTTTATAAAAGGCAGAAACAAGCTTCAAACCCAGGTAGTGTGGCTCCACGGCCAGTTCTTAGCCGGCCGATAGTGCTTCCTGCCCTTTGCTGCTCTCCACTCCCAACCGATGCCGTGCCTGTACCCCCTTGACCAGAAACATGAATGTACTGTTTCATCTCTCAAAAGCCTTTTAAGTGTTCTTCTTGTCCATGAAACCATTTCTTAAACTGACTTAACATGCTCTACTTGCAATTTTTCCTTTAGCCCTTGTTTTTATACTTTGGGCAGTGCCTAGCATAGTAACTTGCTCACAATAATTACTCAGTTCTACCTGTCAATAGTGCTGCCTCGGTGCAAACCACGATTAAGAACAAAATGAATAAACACCTGGTCACAAGAGATGGAGGAACTCAGGTACTCACTCTTTGCAACTTAAAAAAGACACTCCTTACCTTTTCCCCAAGACTGTGTATGTCCAGGACTATCAAATTCTGGTATGACTCGAATCCCTCGTAATCGGGCATATTCTATCACCGTACGGACATCATTTGGTGTATACACATGAGACAAAGAATAGCTTCCCTGTAAAAGCCATATTTATTAAAAAGTTTGGCATGTATTTGTCTAGGATACTGTTAACAGTTCTGTTTGTACACTGGTAATGGACAGGTGATTTTTCTAGTATCACAATGTATTAAATAGTCTTATGTAATGTTGGAGGACTTTTTAAATTTTTCTTAATCCCCACATTTTCATTTATTCATTCATTCCTTAGTAAGCCCTGCACCCTATGTGGGGCTCGAACTCACAACCCCAGGATCGTAAGTTGCATGCTCTACTCACTGAGCCAGCCCAACGTCCCTGGAGGACTCACTTAAAATTATTTGTTTACCATATCTTATTAGTAAGCTCTCAGCACACTGTGGGTTAATTCCTGATTTACGAATAGATGTATCTCAACTAGCTCCTCTTGTTTCAGGAACATCTACCATTACGTAACCATACAACAAAATAGAAATAAAATGACTCCAAAGTCAAGCCTGTGAAAACTCTTGAGTACATTGTTCTTGTCAGTTTTAGAATAAAAATTCACACACTATTACAAAACTGAGCTGTCGCCTTTCAAAGTCATTTTAATCACTATCAGCATTAAAAATATCCCCAGACATGCTGTGATAAGTGATTTGTTTTCTGGGTTTTTGTTGTTGTTGTTGTTGTTTTTTAAGATTACCCTCAATCCCTTTATACGTCACTTGAAAAAATAGTATGGGTTATAACTAAAGATAAAGGTCAATTAAAGGTGTTACTGTAGCATATTTCTCAAGGTATGAATAAATAGTACATATAAGCTATATCTAAATTTATATACAAATGCTCAATTCCTAAAAAGTTTGGTCCCGTGACCCCCATCAAATGTATATCTAAGCAAGATCAGATCTAACTACTCAATTACAATAAATATAGGAGACAAAAAAACATATTGACAAACAGCAAAACCCAGACTTTGGGAACTAGAAAAATGATTTAGTTTTAACAAAAATAACAAATTACCAAAAAAAAAAAAAAAAAAGGTAAATGGGCAGGGATGGTCACCTATATATCAAAAGACAATGGATATACTAACTGACCACTCTGTATGGAATTCATTTGTATCCCATTGCAGGTAAGAATTTTTTCATTGAGAAAAGGTAAAGGCGCTTGGGGAAATTTAAGTAATGACTGGCTAGCTGGATTGTTAATTCTTCAGCTGCAATAACGTATTATGGAGTTTCTTTGTTTTTAACAAAAACAGATGTTTCTACAGATGAGATATGCTGTCTAGGATTTGCGTGAAAAATAATGGTGGCAAGGGACGGTGAGCACAGGTGGTACAAGACTGGCCACGTACTGATTACTGAGGCTGGGTGGCGAGGACAGGGGAGTCATTATTCTACTTGTGCATATGTTTGAGATTTTGTGTAATAAAAAAGCAAAAGCAAACAAAAACAGAGGAGTGTCACCACCATTTCCACCTGTACTACGTGATAACACTGGAAAAAGCTTGAGATTGTGGACAGAGGACTAAATTGAGAGTGCTGGTTTTGTCCCTTCCTAACTACAACTTTGGATGAGGAGGTCAGTTAACACTCTCTGTATTTACAGGGAGATGGGACGAGAGGACATGAGGATTGCTCCCACTTCCGCTGTTCCATAATACAGTTAATCTGAACACTTCTGAGACAGCCTTTTATTTTTTAAGGAGCTCTCATCTCTCAAATTCTCTATGTAGTTTTTCAGAGAGAAAAAGTCATTTATAGAAGCCAGTACAATTCTAGGCTACATGATAAAAATACTCAACCTTTTAGTAGTTATGAGTGCTTCAGGTCTCCTATGTTCGTTAAGGTTTTAAAATTTTATTTGTGTAACTACTAGATTTTTATTTACAATAACTTAATTATAAAAACAGTTTTTATGGATCTAAATTGCTAAGCCACAGCTCATTATGTTTTTAAACCACAAACATAACTTCTACACTTTAATTCTATCCATAAGAAACATTTAAGCTAAAAACTTCTGATGAAACCATACAAACATTTCTGAAGACCGACCACAGTAACATCATTTACTCACTTTGTTGCTTAACTCGGGAAAAGCAACGCTCTGGTAAGGGAAAGACTGGTCATCAACTATGTGCCAGTGGAGAACATTAAACTTATTAAAAGCCATGGCATCCTGCAAGCAAACATGTTAAAAAAATTATATATAATAACACAGATATACACAGATACAAGACATACACAATCCAATTTATCTATATTTAGGATCGTTTCCAACATGTCTACTTCCTTTTAATTTCTTTTTCAGCAAAGCAAGAATGCGAAAGAAGTATAAATTATTTATCTTATATACTTCATGTGACATGTCCCTTTTAAAAAAGCCTATTCAGCATTTGTATTTATTCTAAACAAGGAGCTAGAACTTTGTTCTACGAGAAGGTAGCAATCTTCTAAATTCCAAGTATTTAGGAGTTGGCCAAGAATGGAAAATAGTTCTTAGCTGCTATCATGTTTGGGAATAGGGGTATATAAGTACCAGGACTTATAATCCCCCAGAAAAAGTCATTTACAGAATTCAACACAATTTTGAGATTTGAGTGCCATCCCTTCCTTGAGAAATGAAAGAAACCTGGTAAAAATGCAGTATTCTCAGAAATTCTCAGGGAAATCTATCAATTTTATGTATATTCTGGAGGAATAAACAATACCTATATGAAATACAAGCAGATTATTTGAAAAAGATAAAAAAAACAGTCAGAGGCGGAGATTGGTTTGCCCTACCAGAGAATTCAAACTTAAAGAAGCCGCCCTCCTCCACCAGGACTGAAAGGATTTCCTGATTCATTTAAGGGAATTATGCAAAGAAGTTTTTTTGTGGATAATGGCAAGATTTTTACCATCAGAGGAGGGAGTTCCTCAGTAAAGACCAGGGGCTTGCAAACTTGTTTCATAAAGGGCCCAGAAATAAATATTTTGGTTTTGTGAGTTACACGGTTTCCATCACCATCGATCCTGCCGATGTAGAGTCACACGAAGTGTAAACAAATGCACGTGGCTGTATTCCAGGACAACTTCATTAGCAAAGACGGGTGACAAACTGGATTTGGCCCTTGGGCTCTAGTTTGCCAACCCCTGATATTGATAAGATATAGAATAAGATAAAGATGTGGGGGTCAGGTAGAAGATAGGGTAGGAAGATCCCAAGTTTACCTGGTCCCACTGACACACCAAGATAAGTTACATGTGGACAACACTGAAGGCTGGCAGAACAGACCTTCCACGGTCAATCACAGAGAGAAGGCCACATGAAACAGAGCAGTGGAGATTCGTTTAGGAACTAAAGCCCTGGCAAGACCTAACCACAAGCACGGGGGACTCAGATGCACAGAGAAGTAGACCCCACACCAGGCACCCCAGATACTGGGGACCTGCACTGGGAGGATGAGTCTCTATTAACATCTGGCTTTGAAAACCAGTGCGACTTTTTAAAAAATCATTGGGCTTAACTCCAAGAGCCAGAGGGCAACAGGAAACTAAGTCTCTGCCCTTAAAAAGCAAGCATAATAAATAACCACCAAGGGCACCCGGGTGGCTCAGTCAGTTACGCGTCTGCCTTCAGGCTCAGGTCATGATCCCAGGGTCCTGGGATCAAGTGCCACATCAGGCTCCCTCCTTCCCCCTCTCCCTCTGTCTGCTGCTACCCCTGCTTGTGCTCTCTCGCTGTCAAATAAAATCTTTTTTTTTTTTTTTTTTAAATAAAATAACCGCTAGACACAGCAACAAAGTAGCAGCTTGAAAAAAGCCTGGGGTATACTAAAGAGATTTATTTATTTATTCTTTTTAAGATTTTTTAATTTATTTATTCATGAGAGACAGAGAGACAGAGACAGAGACAGAGAGAGAGAGAGAGAGAGAGAGAGAAGCAGAGGGAGAAGCAGGCTCCCGTGGAGCAGGGAGCCCGATGCGGGGCTCGATCCCAGGACCCTGGGATCATGACCTGAGCGGAAGGCAGATGCTTAACCATCTGAGCCACCCAGGCGCCCACTAAAGAGGTTTATTTACTGATCTCGATGCACTGGAAGGGCAGGGATCTTTAGGAGGCTTGCCTAAGACTCAAAGTGCTGGCAGGCACCATGTATCACTCTTCTCCCCCAGCCTAGATAGCTGGACACCTAACACTTCACCCATCTTTTTTTTTTTCCCCTAAGATTTTATTTGACAGAGAGAGAGAGACAGCGAGAGAGGGAACACAAGCAGGGGGAGTGGGAGAGGGAGAAGCAGGCTTCCCGCGGAGCAGGGAGCCCGACGCGGGGCTCGATCCCAGGACCCTGGGATCATGACCTGAGCTGAAGGCAGACGCTTAACGACTGAGCCACCCAGGCGTCCCTAACATTTTATTTTTTAAAGTAATCTCTACACCCAATGTTGGGGCTTGAACACACAACCCTGAGATCAAGAGTCACATGCTCTACCAACTGAGCCAGCCACATGCCCTGAAAAAGTATATTAAGAGAAAATTTGAGAGGTCATTTTTATATTTATATCCCTGTTCGCGACTCCTTTCTTAGCTCACTTCCTAAGGCCAAAACTAATAAAGGATTAGATTGAAAGATCTTACGCTACATATAAAATGATTTATACTTCTACAAAAAAAGACTATAGTTTAAAAAAACACATCTAGAAAACTTCACAATATACAATGGATAAGTATATAAAAAGCAAATACCAAAGTACCACTGACACACATATAAACAAATGTAAGAGCTCTTAAGTCAACAAGGAATCATTCCAAAAGAAAAAATGGACACTGAAAATAAATTTGTAGCTTACAATATAAAAAAATACAAACAGCCAATAAGTAAAAAAGCCTTGTATTCACTAAAAAATCACATAAGTGCAAATTAAAACACGGAGATATACTTTACAACCAGATTAGCAAACAATATGGCAAAAGTGTGCCCCCTGTTGGCCAAGCATCCACTCGTATGACCCCTCTAAAAGGCAATCTGACAGTACATAGCAATTTAAGATGTCCCCCAAGATAAAATGTATCCTTAAGCCCAGAAATTGACTTGCAAGAATTTATACTCAGGAAATAATCCTGACAAGTGTGCAAATATAAGAATATGTACTCTACAGTACTGTCTGTGATAAATTAACCTGGACGTCCATCAGCACGAGAATGGTTAAATTCACATGGTATATAATATGTGATATTCAACTCTTTAAAAAAGATGGTACAGACCTTATAATGCTCTCATAAAAAGATGTCCATAACAAGTTTTTCTGAGGTAGCAAAAGTGCAATTCCATTTAAGTTTTAACTTTTTAAAAGAGTCATGTCATATGTGTTAATACATTCATTTTTAAGTGTAAGATGAGATAAATGGGACATAGAAATTTCTATCAACCTTTGGTAAATGCAATTAATGGGATTACTACGTATGCACATCTACATCTACGTTCCAACTTTTTACACTAAGCATTTATTTCTTTTGTAAAAGTGATGATAAGGTCTTTTGGAGAAAAAAATTCAGGGCATTAATGCAAATGCAAAAAGCACTTTTTAGTAAGATGCTGTGTTAAGAGATCAAGTGCAGGTGCAGAAAAACATAAGAGGAAAACCTCCATACTCCTACAAATTGGTAGTGATAGTGGGAATGAACCAATAAAAAGTGGACAGGAAAAAACAGTTCCTGTCAACCTCAGCCCCAGCTCCCACCATCTGAAGTCCATATTCCTTTGGAACATTTCCCTAGGGATAAAGCAGCTTCCAGCCTCCTTTCTATGCCACTTTACATAAATTAAATGGAGGTCACAACATTCAAGGGCACTAACTTTCTCAGTTGAGGAAACAGACTTTCTAAGGGAGGGAGGAAAGAAAGCTCAGTGCTTTACTACGTGACAGACAACCCCCCATGATCCAACTTACAAAACTGTGTCACGAACCCATGTAAAGTAACACCATAAAAGGACAAAGCTTCAGCACAGAAAATGGGGAAAATAAAATAATCACCTACCAGAGTTTTAAGAATACTCTTAATGGGCAGGAAATGTCTAGCTGTATCAATTAAAATTCCTCTGTGTGGAAACCTTGGAGAATCAATAATGTTGGACTCATTGACGGTGAACTAGAAAACAAAGTAAAAGTGATTTTTCGAATTTTCTCTTGACTTGAGCTCAGTGAAGACTTGTATCTTTGCAAGTACTGCATAAAAGATTTAGAACAAGAAAGTGTGAAATTTACATTTACCAGAGAAGCGAAACATTTGTAAAGAACAAATTGTAAAAGAACAAAACACTGTAAAAGAACAAATCAAGAAACAATAAACACCTAAAAACTTTACATTTTTCTTGTAGCAATTCAACAATTTTTAGTAACATAATAACCATACTTACAGTCCCATAAGAATCTTGATAAATTAATTGGCTAAAGGTCTCTAAACCTAGGAAGAATAAAATTTGTAATTTATTGCATGAATTTATATAAGAGTCAATAAAAGTATTATGCAAACATACACCCATAACCAGAAAAGGCAAATAAAACTAAATATAATGTTATACCTATACCCTCTAACGTATTTTCTAAAGTCAAAGCTCGGTTTTTAAAAAAATTCCTATTGCCATCTCATCAAAATGCTTTACTTCACTGTACCCACACACAGAGTTTTGTTTGAACGATAACACAAAAATGAATAGTGATTTAATACAACAAAATACTAGTTACTTAATAAACTTATAGCGTTATAAAGAAGAATTTTTATGATAAAATATAGTAATTTCAGAAGGTACATAAACAGAGGGGGAAAAGGTTCAAAACCACCATGAAGCTATAAATAAGAGCCCAAGTTAAAACTGAAAATATTTTACTCATAGCTGCAAAGACTATCTCCTGAACATTTTTCACTCAAGTGGATTGTTTCCTTAATATACTATATTACAGGCCAATTCCTCTAACTGCCCCTGACTTTACCAGAATTTTTTTAAAGATTTTATTTATTTATTTGAGAGAGAGAGAATGAGAGATAGAGAGCATGAGAGGGAAGAGGGTCCGAGAGAGAAGCAGACTCCCCGCTGAGCAGGGAGCCCGATGTGGGACTCGATCCCGGGACTCCAGGATCATGACCTGAGCCGAAGGCAGTAGCTTAACCAACTGAGCCACCCAGGCGCCCCACCATAATTTTTTTCTTAAAAGATTTTTATTTTTAATGGATCTCTATATCCAACATGGGGCTTGAACCCACAACCCCAAAATCAGGAGTCACGTGCTCTACCGACTGAGCCAGCCAGGCGCCCCAACTTTACCCTAATTCATCATTCTGGCTGACGGGGAAAATTTTGACCTAATAGTTCAAAGTCAGAAAGGAAAGAGGACACATAACTGATACCACAGAAATAAAAAGGATCATCAGAAACAACTATGTACAATTATAAGCCAACAGATTTGACAACCTAGAAGAAATGGATAAAATCCAAGAAACATACACCCTACTAAAACTGAATCATGGAGAAAAAAAAACTGAAAAGACTTGCTTACTAATAAGGAGACTGAATCATTAATCCAAAACCTCTTGACAGACAAAAGCCCAGGACCAGGCTTCAGAGGTGAATTCTACCAAACATTCAAAGAAGAATTAACACCAATTCTTCTCAAACTTTTCCAAAAAAAACAGGAGGAGGCAATACTTTCAAACTCATTTTACAAGGCCGGCATTACCCCAATACCAAAAACAGGTAAGAAAAGAAAAAAGAAAATTATTAGCCAATATCCCTGAAGAACATAAATATAAAAATCCTCAACAAAGGCGGGGGGGGGGCGCCTGGGTTAACACTCAACCTGAATCAAATCCAAGGCCACCTTTATTTTTAATTACTGTAACTTTAGTTAGCTCACATTAAAAAAAATTATTCTTTTTTAAAACCATACTATTTGGAAGTCAGTACAACAATATCTCATCAAATTAGAGGAAGTAAAAGAAGCTTTTGAACAGGAAAAATAAATGTCCCAATACCCAAACTCTGATCCAACTCTGAAATTCAGAAAAAGCTTTTATGGTTTCTCTCTGCCTATTGCCTCCAACCCCTTGAGGTAGGTATACCGTTAACACTTTCTGTAAACGTGGTTATGTTTGTGAATCCACAGGAATTTAAAATGGTGGAAGGGCACTCTCCCTTTTCCCACCATCGTGGTGCAATGTAGGTGACCGCACCTCAGCATGTCTTCTCACAAGACTTTCAGGATCAAGTGATCCCTGGCCAAGAAACAAAAGCAGAATCAACCCATTCCCCAAAGCGTTCAGATGAAAACTGGTAATAAAATCAGAAACAACCCCAAGAGGAGACACTGGAGAAGAACGAAGACGACTGTGTAAGGAGTCACATCTGAGATGGCACACAGTTATTTACACTGTAGTGAGGTCACTAGCGTCTCACCCTATCAAGCTGAAAACTTCACCACTATTTGAAGGATATGTTTTATTGGGAAAATTTTCTCTTTGTTTCTATGCTTCTGCATTAGTAGGTTCAGTAACAGATCGGAGACATTCTGTTTGTAAGTAAACAAATTTTTTAAATGGAGGGGGAGAGATACTTGCTATTGAAGGTGACAAGAAATGATAGTGAAACAATCTGGAACGAAATGCCCCACTCAGAGCAGGCTGAGCCATTTATAGCTCTGTCAACATTACAGTCCCAAGAGCATGAACGAATTACATTCATATATAAATATGGTAACGCTCAAGCATTTTTCAAAAAGTCAAGCGATCTTTCTCCCATGCTCTAAGCATATGTGTATGATGGAAATAATTTTAGAAATACCTGACAAACCATCTGTAAAGGCTTTAAGGAAGCAAACTTTTGCTGATTTCCCAAAGCACCAAATGGAAATATTTCTTTACTAGAAAATAACAATCCAACTACATATAACTTACCTCGTAATACTCCCCAAACTCTGTTGGCCTTAAGAAAAGCCACTGGTCCTTCCACAGCTAAAGTATCTGCATTTGGGGGGAAAAAAGTTCATCAAGCCCTCAATGACACACAACGTATTTCTTAAACATATAATTGATATTTCCAGACCATTCCTTTCTTCTGAGCTCCAGGCTTACTTCTCCAACTCCTCCTGTACATCTCCACAGAGATAACCTGTGGCTTCCTGTAACCCCCACATGCCCAAAGCTGAGCTCCTCCCACTTTCCTGCTCCACACCCTCCCTGCCTGTCCCCCGTGTGCCTCATCTCTGCAGGGCACAGTAGTTTCGTCCAACCAGGAGAGCTGCTCAAGTCGGGAATCTCGGTGTCCTCTCCACAATTCCTCATTTTCCCCTTCAGGTGCGTTATTCTCTCCACTGCCCCTCAAGAGAGTAGGCTCCTGTTTCAGCTAGGATTTTAAATCCAAAGGGCAAACATTCCTCAGTTCCGTAATTCCTTGTGAAGCCTCAAGCAGCATTCAAATCTTCCACTCCCCCTAAGGCCAGAGTGTTCTCTCCACTCTTTCTCTTCTACTTCTGTGCTCCTCTACTTGCCTTGCACCCACCTTCCCCGACTATCATCCTAAATCTGCCTTAAGATTCACCTCCTAACTCACTTTAGCTAAACTGAGCTTTGTTCCACTCAATAAAAAGTTCACACCCATCTATAACGGGGGCTCCAGGTGGCTGCTTCTGGGCAAAGGGGGGACGCTGATCTTTCGATCTTTTAAATCACACTCTGCCTAAGGCTGCACCAATAGTCATTTTAGACTTTTGCAGAGGTTTAGAGTGGAGACAGCCACAAAGTAAAGCACCAGACAGAACAGGGAGATCGGAAGCTAGCGGGTGTGACAGACGCGGGCTCTGCTGCAGCAAAGACATTCGAGGGCTGCAGGTTAATGACTCATATCCTATCTGAACCACACCACCGCCCCGCCACCACCGTTGCCCACACTGGCTCCCAATCGCAGGCTGCAGGGAGGGAAAGGAGCTCTATCAACAGCCAATTTCATGTGACCCTCTCAGGTGACAGTCTTCTGATGAGGCAGCCCTTTCCATGAGAAGACCACAATGCTGAGTTAGCGAAAGGCCAGGCTAAGCCAGGGATTGCTGTTTTGAGTACACTCTAATCATGTTTCCTCTCCATCTCTATCAAGTTCTTAGCCACTAGACTCACTGGTTACTCTTAAAAAACATTTTGTTTTTAAAGACTTTATTCACCTATTTGACCGAGCGAGCGAGCGCACAAGCAGGGGGAGCTGCAGGCAGAGGCGCCCTAAAAACATTTTTAAATGCATCATAGTTTTAAGATCTCCCAGAAACAGTTGTAACACAAAGAATCACCTAAACACATTAACATGTTGCATGGACTCAATGCTCATTATCTTCCAGGAGCTGATGATTTTTTTTTAAAGATTTTATTTATTTATTTAATTGGCAGAGAGAGAGAGAGAGAGAGCGCGTGAGAGGGAACACAAGCAGGGGGAGCGGGAGAGGGAGAAGCAGGCTCCCCACTGAGCAGGGAGCCCGATGCGGGGCTCGATCCCAGGACCCCGGGATCATGACCTGAGCCAAAGGCAGACGCTTAACAACTGAGCCACCCAGGCGCCCCAGGAGCTGATGATCTTAACAAGAGTTCTGATTCAACTCAATGCAAAACCCACAAAGAACAGTTAAAAGGAGGTTTTGTTTTCTAAACATATGGACATCTAAGCTGTAGAATTTCAATTTTTATTTCAAAAACAAATTATTGGCGTTAACAATGATTACCCTCCCCGATGTGGGATGGGAGTGGCATCTTGGACTTTTCAGTTATCCCTTTCTGCACTGTAACTACTTTGTCTTCAAGAGTGTACATACAAATGACATCAATGTATGATACTTTAAAAATAAAATAGATGGGGTGCCTGGGTGGCTCAGTCAGTTAAGCGTCTGCCTTTGGCTCAGGTCATGATCCCGGGGTCCTGGGATTGATCATCGGGCTCCCTCCACCTCGGGGAGCCTGCTTCTCCCTCTGCTTGTCTCTTATGAATAAAATCTTTAAAAATAAATAAAAATAAAATTGGTAAGGTTAACATCGCCTCTGAGATGCCCACTCAATTCCCTCTATTTTGGTCAGAAAAAAACAGTTACCAGACCCTCCCCTGGGCATTTACATACACGTACTGTAACGAATGTAGTCCTGCTGTATGTGTGTGTCCGTGTGTGTGTACTGATATACAAATGGTACCCTACTTCTTACACGGCGTTCCTGTGTCCGCCTCAGCAGTTTATCTCTGCAAGATCTCCAGGCTGTTCGTTCACTCTGCCTCTTTATTCTTCGCTGTTGTGTCGTATTCTTCAGTGCAGACTGACAAGACATATGCAGTCATTCTTGTACTGATGAGCATGTGGTTTTGTTTGTAACTCTTCACTATTACAGGCAAGTTGCACTGAATATCCTTGTTATATGTAATTAATTCTCTACAGTAGAAACTAGTTCATTTCTGGTCCACAGGGCATATGTTCCCTTTTAATACATAATGACGTAGCACTTGTCACTTCCTCCAACAGTTTCTCACACTCTAGAACAGCTGATATCATTTCCATCTGCGTTCGTTTTCTCATCATCATCATCAACTAGTTCAAAACTTAAGACTAGTTTGTCCTTCAACCAAAAAATTTCACTATCACCTTGTCCTAAGAAGCCTCCTTTTCAGAACCAAGAAGGTTTGCCAAGCCAAACGGATGACAAGCTATATACCTCTCCACTCTCAAAACACAGCCATTTTCTGGACTTTACGCTATGTCATTAGTGTTGCTAACAGACGGCAAAGATTCCTTGGCCAGTTAACGACCACTTCCATCTCAATTCAGACTGCAAAACCGAATTCATGAAGTGTCTGAGTGCTGTCGACTGAAATCACATTTCTGATGGTGGCAGATAATCCTGTTTCTCTTCTAAGAACAGCCAGAGATTTGAAGAGAAATGAACTTACTTTTCAGAGATGTATGATTAAGAAATCTGATCTACACTCAGGAGGATGAAGAGGTGAACCTAACTGTGTGTAAAGCAGTCTGAGAACACAGGAGCCACTCCCCTCTATCCTTACACCCCACTCACCCATCTGCTCTGTCTGCACTTATCCAGCACCTACGTCCTCACATTGCTCCCCTTGGTTCCTTGCTGTAATTCCACATTCTTCCCAGTCAGTAGGCCCTATAAAAACAGCCTGCACAATTGTTTCCTTCCAAAACAACTTGGGAAAAGCCCAAACATTTTAGGCAACAAAAATATCATATAGCTAAATGGTGATTGTATTGTAAAATGATCGCTCCACCCCACTCCCCCCGTTCTGCATTATCTTTGTGTCAAATTATCTTGATTTATCAGATTTATCTTCAAAATAAAAGAAATTACCTAGATGTCCAAAAATAAGGGATTAGTCAAGTTAAGTTACTGCACTAAAAATGATGTCACAGAAAAATATTTAATACATGTTTATAATGTTAGGCCAAAAAGCAGAATACAAAAGCCACATGGACAGAATTACCCCATTTTCATGTCATTTTTATATGGTTATACTTATATCTATGTATAATATTTAAACATATTACTCTACAAAAACAACACATCCGAAATAATAGTATCTGAGCTCTGCAGTTAGGAATGATTTCTTTCCTCCACTTACTGTAAAGACTGTCTGCAATGACTATGTGTTACTTTTATCATCAGACTTTAATGATAATTTTACAAATAACACTTAATAACTCACTGACCAAGAACTCAGAATAGTTCATGGCACGGAACCTTTTGTGGCACATAAATCCCTAATGAGCAGCTTAGAACACGATACACTCCCATTGCACAGGTACTCACAGGACTCATCTGAAGTGATACTGGGGTAAAGATCACACTCCGATTCAAGGCCAACTGAGACGAGAAGTTGCTTTAGCTCTACTGCATTATTACGTCTAGCAGGGCCGAGCTCTGACTTGCTGAAATCAAAAATATACTCATGGTATCTGTGTGAGAAATAAATGCAAACAAATTTTTAAAGCACTGTAGCCAAATTTTAGATACATACGTGGCAGTGGACATTGCAGCTGACCCCTCCCACCCATGCTACCCGGTATTGGTCCAATTAGAGGCTCTCACCCCAAGTTGCACATTACAATTTCTGGGGGGAGCTTTCTGAAAATACTGATGTCCAGACCATCAGAATTAGAATCTCTGAAAGTGGGATACGGACATGGGAACTTTAGAAGTTACCCCCACGCTTCCAAGTGCCTCATATGAAGCTGCTGTTTAGAACCAGTAATCAAACCAGTCATGGTAATCCCATCACGCTTCAGGTATGCAAGCCAATTATAACTAGCGACGGAGGTGGGGCATCAGGGGTGGTGGTGGCAGAAAGTTTCCTACACTAAGTGAGCACCAAGAGTCCCTTTTCTCAGTATATGATGCCTGGACCAGTTGCAGCCATACTAAAGGTGGCAGAGATAAAAAGAATATGGATTTCCTAATGATACTGTTGAGCCCCTCAGTCAACTAGAATCCTGATTTTGAACTTCCTCAAGTGTGAGATA
The DNA here is from genome assembly GCF_037043125.1 of Eumetopias jubatus. Lineage (NCBI taxonomy): Eukaryota > Metazoa > Chordata > Mammalia > Carnivora > Otariidae > Eumetopias > Eumetopias jubatus. Next base: position 55,961,603 of record NW_028274811.1, on the reverse strand, counting down.
ATAGGTGCTCTTATTGCTTAAGCACGATCGAGTCAGAGTTCCTCTCATCTTCCAACAAAAGTATCTGAGCTAAGGCACCCCACCCCACCCCCAAGAAAGGCCACGGAATTCTCGACAGGGTCTTGAAAATTTACCTTCTGCTGATACCCAAATACCAGAGAAAGGGGATATTAAAACAGCATTTAAAAGTACTCAAAGACCAGATAAGCTTCAAAGCAGTTAACATTTTGTAGATTTGGTAAGCCAGAGGTTGTATGTGCTACTTATGTGTAAGAACATCTGGTGTGTTTCCAGAAAAGGAGAGAGAGGTTAAGTTCCAATGAGTTTGGAAGCATATGCAAGTTAACCAGTGAGAGAGTGGAATGGACGAAGGTGCGGAGAGCCCTCTCCATGGGAAAACCTCGGCAGATTCAGAAGCAAATTAAGATCACTGAACTGTAAACTTAGAAATGGTCAAGATGGTCCATTTTATCTGCTGTGTATTTTACCACACTTAAATAAATTTTTTAATAAAGGAAATTAAAGTTGCCAGCCGCTCTGAGATCGGAGTTAGGCGCTGGCTTGTCCCAAATACGGAGAACCTTGGTCCTGGATATTAAAACTCTAACAGAAAACTCGAAGGGTTCTAAAGCAGTGCTGTCCAAGGGTTAATTTTGCTTTTCAGGAACTGAGGGAGTGCAGCTATTTGTCCATCGAAAACAAACGAGTGACTAGCATGCGATGGACCTCATTCTACAAGTTGAGGAGGACTGAACTCTCTGCTTCCAAAATGCATACTATTTCAACGCACGGTTTGCGACATAAGCTGGGCACTGCAAAGACAGGAGCCTCTGGTTCCGAACGATCTAGGGCCTACACTGTGTGTGCTCCCAACTACCTAGGCTCTTTGGAACATCCCCATCATCTCTACATTCTGCCAACCACATTGCACTTTTACTCTGAAATAGATACTGCCCCTCCTGAGTTCCTAGAACGCTCACCTGAATGCCTTCAAGTCTTAGCCATAAGGGCTAATGTTTTATAACCTGCTTCCTGACAATGTAGGGTGTAATTAGCAACAGCTGCCTCACACACCGGCAAGAATTAGTTAGGCCAACTCCAGATAATCACCTGCACTGCCTCGAAATGCCTAGCCTTGTTTTTAAACCATCTCGCAGCTGACTCAAGTCCTGGTTATCCAACCACCGTCAACGGGTCTTCCACGCTTTCTTGCCATACTCCTACTAGTCATTTCAAGCATATTACCAAGTCCTTTTCTACTAATAGTATGGCACAGAAGGAAAATACGGTTTTACAAACTGAGTCTTAAAAGATTTCCTAGCCATGATCTTCCTTTAAGATGACCTTCCTGTACTTCTTCCTCCCCAATATCCCAAGGCAAACAACAACCACCTTGGCTTTACTCCTTCACACTGACTCTAGCCATTCTGACCGGTTTAGCAGATTCAGTACCAAAGGCTCATTAGAGTATACGTCTAAAGTGAGGGTAACAATATCCACTCAGCTGTAGAAGACTGAAGAAAAAGAAGCCATCCAGGGCCTCTTTAGTCTGAGCTTATGCTCCAGGCCTATCTGGGGCCAGCAGGTGTTAAGCTAGTTTTGCATTTCTTTCCCCACCAGGTGTACGCTGACCCGCCGGCAAAATTAAGCTATGATGCCCACTGGAAACAAACATCTGGGGGAATAAAGTGGTAGTACAGCTACCACAAATGACACCCCTCTCCTGCAGTAACAAGCCTTCAGGAGAGCCCGGCCTCCACGGCTCTCCCAGTGAGGCGACACCACAGGCACGCCGGAACACCTTCCCAAGAGCAATCTGTCTTGTATTTGGTGTGGTCAGCAAAGCCAGGCTGTGGGCTGCCTCATTACACAATTCACCCTGTCGGTGGCCAAAGAGGTTCCAGACATGGAAATGTGGGGTGCTCCAGAACTAAACAGGAAGCTGCCAGAGCAAGCACATGACCAGCCTGCCGGGAAATGCAAAGCAGATACTGCGGTGCACGGATCACATCTAAGTAATTAGATGAAAACATCCAACCTTTCGTATGAAACAGATTTTGGGAGTTTTGGGAGTTTTGGGCAATGCTCCAACCTGAGGACCTTCTGCTTTCTGACCTGTTACCAGATTTGGCCAGTGCGGTGGGGAGGTGGCCTACAAACGGCAACCCACCCTGGGAATCCTGGTCTCAAGCTTTAAGCACTCATCTTTTTCCTAGAATTCCCTTCAAAAAAGAAGCTGCCACTCCCCACCCCCTCCATCCGCCCTACTCTCCCCTCCAAGGCGAACAGGGCCACGGATTCCGAACAACCTACCCCCTGCCCTCAGTATCCTGCACGCAAACCAGGGTTCTCGAGCGCCCACACTGTCCCTTAGGAGGGAGGAGGGGGAAGGGAAGAGCTTGGGTGTCAGTTCGTGTTTGTCCGAGCCGGCTCTCCCATCTTCTAGACCTGTCACTTTGGTCAGGTCACTGACCGGGTCGGGGCTGTTTCCTCGTCTGAGCCATGGGGATAAGAGCGCGCCCGCACAGCACCCCGGGGGTCCGCCCCGCCTCCGCCCGGCCGCGCGCGGGGAGCTCTCACCGCCGGAACGCTTCTTGCAGGAGGGAGCAGGAGGGGCCGGCGGTGGACGAGGGGTCGTAGTAGATGGAGAAGTTCTCGCGGGAGAGGCTCAGCAGGCGCGGAGACGTCTTCACCGAGAGCGGCATAGGCCACAGGGTCGGGCCCGGCGCGGCGAAGGAGCGCGGGGCCAGCGCCGCCAGCAACATCAGCAGCGCCGGCAGCCCCAACCCGCGGTGCTCCATGGCCGCCTGGCTGTTCGGTCGGCCCAGGTCTGCCCCAGCCGCAGCCTCGACACCTGACCTCCCGGCCGACTGCGATGAGGAAGCGCCGAGCGCGTGGGTGGGGAAGTCAGCTGACAGCGCGCCCAGCCGGAGCCGGCCTCGGGGCCGGTGGGACCGCCCCCGCCCCCGCCGCCCCGCCCCCGCCCCCGCCCCCGCCGCCCCGCCCCCGCCCCCGCCCCCGCCGCCCCGCCCCCGCCCCCGCCCCCGCCGCCCCGCCCCCGCCCCCGCCGCCCCGCCCCCGCCCCCGCCGCCCCGCCCCCGCCCCCGCCGCCCCGCCCCCGCCCCCGCCCCCGCCCCCGCCGCCCCGCCCCGTCCCGTGCCGGCCGCTCCGGACCCTCCGCGGAGAGCGGTGCTGGCCGCTGGCCCGCCGCGACCTGAGGGGAGGTCCCCGGTGACGTTGGAAACGCGGCTCGGGGTGCCGCCGGCCTCGGCTCCTGACGCGGGGGTTTAGCTGGCTTGCTCCCAAGCCCAGACTGTCCTCTGACGGTCGCTCAGCTTGAACTGAAGCTTTCTGTCCGAGCTCCCCCGGGCCGAGTTTTGAACAGGTGGATGGATAAAGATTCTGCAGATTTTCCGTGAGATACTGTCTTGGCGCAGGACTTCTGGACACTTCGGAAGGACACCATGGACCCAGTTAATTAGGCAGAGGATACAAGGAGGCAATATGTTTTAACGAGGGATTAATATTGCCAGACTATAATTTTAGAAAAAACTAAAAACTTGACAATTACCAAATAGAACAAAAATGTATCAAATATTTTATTCACCTCATTAGACAATTATTAAATAAGTCTGGCTCAAAGACAATTTCATAAAGCAATGTTAGGATAACATTGCTAAATAGTTTTAAAATTGGTAAATGTGCTACAATGACTCAGCCCTAAGGATCTGACTGAACCAGGAAATGCCCATCCTCAAAAAAAAAAAAAAAAGGAAAGAAAGAAGTTCCATTTATAATGAATTCCTAAGAGCAACTTAAATATTTATTGTGGCAGTCCTCTCTATATATTTGGAGATTAATAGCAGATCTAGAAGCAAGCAGAAACAGTGTCATTAGATCCTCTGTGGCAGGAATTCAAATGTCCTCTCTCCCCCTTCCCCCTTCCCTTGCCTCTTTCCTCTCCATATATACCTCTATTTTTCAACTCAGTTTTTCTCCACTTTGGCTTCATTCTCAGACAGGCTCTTCATGATGGCTCTCTTCTTGGGTAGCAAGAACAACGCCTCAAGGAAGCTTAGGTCCCCCACTCATCCCTATCAGTCCTGATAAAGGATCCCAATTGAGAAGTTTGATGTCACATCCACCCCTAAGGCAGAGCGAGTTAAGTCACATGACCGACATGGACTGGAGGATGCTGAAGTTCCCCAAAGGGGAAGAGGTTATCAGAGAGAAAACTACAGTCCCCAAATGGCATCAGTAAAATAAACCTTAATACCTAACATAAATTCAACCCCCCAGAGAATGTAACCTTTAACCAGTCATTATGGAATTTCCTGGTCTATACTAGGAAATTTACTGATAGACCACACACACTCTCCTAAGGAGGGCAACCTTGCCTAAACAATGTATTCCTTGCTAATACATTCTTTTCTTCATTTTTGTTTAATGCCCTCTCTTGATTTTAAAAAAGTTTCTCTTATTTAGCTCAGCAGAGTTCTACTTGCTGGATGGAGATGCTGCCCAATTCATGAATCACTTAATAAAGGCAGTTAGATCTTAAAATTGATTCAGTTGAATTTTGCTTTTTAACAAGGTGTTCTCTTACCAGAAGAAGGAGAAAGGGATACTCGGCAAGCCAAATCTCCTATCTACTACAGTATGGATTCTGAAAATTTTGGCGAAAAACTGTAAGAAAAGACTTCAAAGAAACTTTATGTGGCATGCTTAAAATACAGTTCTTCCATAAAAGCAAGCATCAGTGCCACACACTATTCTTCCCTCTTTTTAGAATTAATATAAATTTAATTTGCAGTGTCCACCTTCCCTGCCACTTTTTACTGTTAATTGAAGGCTAACAGCATAATTTAGCCAAGATTCAATCTTCAGTTCATATTGTTGCAACTGCCATACCTTCAATGACAACTTCACTTTGTGCATTAGTTATCTATTGATGTGTACCAAAGTACTGCAGAACATAGGAGCTTAAAACAACAACAAATAATAAATTAAGATAATAAATATCTCATGGCTTCTGTAGATCAGGAATTCGGGAGTCTTGGCTGGGTGACCCTGGCTCAGAGTCTCTCATGAGGCTGCAGTCATCTGAAGACATTTTTCTAAAGGCTTGGCTAATGCTGGAGGAATTGATTCTAAGCTAGCTGACATGGTACTGGCAAGAGACCTGAGTTCCTTGCCGGCTGTTGCCTGAGGGCCTCAGTTACTTGCCACATGAATGTCTCCGTAGGGTTTATTGTGCATATTCACAACACAGCTGCTGGCTTCCCCCAGACCAAGTGATCCAAGAGACAGCAATGCAAAGAGGAAGCTATGACAACTTCCCATGGCTTCATCTTGTAACTGACACTTCCATCACATTCAATCCCTTGGAAGTGACTTACTAACTACAGTCACATCCATGGGGAGAGAAATTAGGCTACACCCTTTAAAGGGAAGACTCTACTCTCTGACCACAAATTATTTATATTCCTCCCATATATAAAATGTATTTCCTTCCTCCCAAGAACCCCCAAAGTCTCACCCTTTTAGAACATTAGCTTGAAATCCAGAATGTTGGCATCTAAATTAGTTCTAAGTGTGGATGAAGCTCCTAAATGTATCCTTGAAATCCTTAAGTACAGTTTCTCTTAATCTACACACCTGTGAACTAGAGACAAGTTATCTGCACCCTATACTTAGAAAATACAATGGTGAGATAACCAGTATAGACAGTTCTGTTCAAAAAAGGAGAAATAAGAAGCACCAAGGGGTCTATAGCAATTCCCAAATCCAGCCAAGCAATTTTTGGAAGTCCTTGATTAGGATTCGAAGCCTGGAAATAATTCTCTATGACTCTTGACTCCAACTCTGGCTTTGGGTTTTGCCTTCTGAGTCATGTTTCCTTGTTCACGGAAAGTAGTATGCATTTGCAGCTGAGTAGATTTCTCTACTTGTAGAACTTCGGGGGTCCAAAGACTGGCTGTCACTGTTGCTCAGTTCACACTGGCAGCATTTCTGTGTGACAAATTAACAACACTTAAAAATGGGTACAGGGCGCCTGGGTGGCTCAGATGGTTAAGCGTCTGCCTTCGGCTCGGGTCATGATCCCGGGGTCCTGGGATCGAGTCCCGCATCGGGCTCCCTGCTCAGCGGGGAGCCTGCTTCTCCCTCTGCTTCTCTCTCTCTCCGTCTCTCATGAATAAATAAATAAAATCTTTAAAAAAAAAAAATGGGTACAAATACGGCGGAGCAAGATGGCGGAGGAGTAGGAGACCTGGATTTCGTCTGGTCTCAGGAATTCAGCTGAATAGGGATCAAACCATTCTGAACACCTACAAACTCAACAGGAGAGCGAAGAAAAGAATAGCAACAACTCTGAACAGAGAAGCGACCACTTACTGGAAGGTAGGACGTGCGGAGAAGTGAATCCGAGGCGATATTCATGAGGATAGACGGCGGGGGAGGGGGCCTCCGTCGGCCGCTTCTGGCAAGTGATAGAGCCGCGGAGCACAAAATCGGAACTTTTACAAGTTGGCTCCGCTGAGGGACGTTGCTGCAGTGGCTAAGTGGGGGGTGGAACCCTTGCGGGACAGTGTGGTCTCAGGACCCTTGGGGTCACAGAAAGACCAGGGGTGCCTGAGTGCGGCAGAGCTCCCAGGTATTGGAGCAGGGAAGCCGGCTGCAGAGACGGAGCCGAGGCGCGGGCTCTCAGCTCGGGGTTGCCATAAACTGTGATCCGCGGCCCAGTCGGGCCACTGCTCCTCCAGCAGGGACCCAACAAGCGGCAGAGCCGGGGAGACTCCCCTTCCTCCCCCGGGAGGAGCGGCGCGGGAGCGCACCGCAGGGATCTGCTGGGTTTGGAGACTCCACACGGGGTCGGGTGCCAGAGGTAGAAACGCTCGGTCACAGGCCGGGTGAGCACGGAGTGCGGCCAGAGACCGGGAACACGGGAGTGACTGCTCTTCTCTGGGGGCGCACTGAGGAGCGGAGCTCCGAGTTCTCGGCTCCTCTGGGGCGGAGATTGGGAGGCCACCATTTTCACTCTGGTCCTCCAAAGCTTTACCAAGAGCTTGCAGGGAACAAAAGCTCCTGAGAGCAAACCGGAGCAGCTTCCTTAGCCCGGACTCACAAGGGCGGGCAATTCCGCCTCCGCCAAAGACATTTGGGAACCACGGCATCAGGCCCCTCCCCCAGAAGATCAAAACAAAGAGCCAGCCAAGACCAAGTTTACCGATCAAGGAGAACGGGAGAATTCCAGCGCTGGGGGAATACTGCACATAGAATTCATGGCTTTTTTTTACCATGATTCATTAGTCTTTCAAAGGTAATTTTTTTAACTGTTTTTTTTTTTTAATTTTTCTTTTTCCCCTTTTCAGCCAACATCTTATCAATCCCTTTTTAAAAAAAATTTTTTTTTATTTTTCATTTTTAGAGTCATACTCTATCCCTTCATAGTAGTTACCCTTATTTTTGGCATATATATATAAGTTGTCCTCTCTTTAAAATTTTGAGATACAGTTTCTTATAACAGATCAAATTATACCCTAAATCATTAGTATATGGCTTTGTTCTAGCCTCCTGCCTGATCAAATTCTCTCCCTTTTCTTTTCTTTTTTTTTAAATCTTTTCTTTTTTCAAACAACTTCTTATCTTATCAATTCCTTTTATAAAATCTTTTATAATTTTCACCTTTACAGTCATCTTTCATCCCTTCATTGTATCAACCCTTATTTTGTACATATATAAGTCTTTCTTTCTTTACAATTTTAGGAGGCACTTTCTTCTAACAGACCAAAACACACCCAAAATCTAGTGTCTGGCACTGAGCTATGCACTAGCCTGATCATATTTGATCATATTCTTTTTTTTTATGTTTTGTTCTGTTTTTGTTTGTTTTTATCTTTTACTTTTTCTTTTTTTTTCCTCTTTCTTTTTTCTTTCTTTCCCTTTCTTTTCCCCTGGTTTCAGGTCTTTTCTGATTTGTATAGCGTATATTTGCTGGGGACGTGGTTAACCTGTTAGCATTTTGTTCTCTCATTCATCTATTCTCTGGACAAAATGACAAGATGAAAAAAATCACCTCAGCAAAAAGAACAAGAGGTTGTACTGTCTGCCAGGGACCTACTCAATACGGACATTAGTACGATGTCGGACATAGAGTTCAGAATCATGACTTTAAAGATACTAGCTGGGCTTAAAAAAAGCATGGAGGTTATTAGAGAAACCCTTCCTGGAGAAATAAAAGAACTAAAATCTAACCAAGTCAAAATCAAAAAGGTTATTAATGAGGTGCAATCAAAAATGGGGGCACTAACTGCTAGGATAAATGAGGCAGAAGAGAGAATCAGCGATATAGAAGACCAAATGATGGAAAATAAAGAGGCTGAGAAAAAGAGAGAGAAACAACTACTGGATCACGAGGGCAGGATTAGAGAAATAGGCGATACGATAAGATGAAACAACATTAGAATAATTGGGATCCCAGAAGAAGAGGAAAGAGAGAGGAGGGCAGAAGGTATATTGGAGCAAATTATAGCAGAGAACTTCCCTAATGTGGGGAAGGAAACAGGCATCAAAATCCAGGAGGCACAGAGAACCCCTCTCAAAATCAATAAAAATAGGTCGACACCCCAATATCTAATAGTAAAACTTACGAGTCTCAGAGACAAAGAGAAAATCCTGAAAGCAGCACGGGAGAAGAGATATGTAACCTATAATGGTAGAAACATTAGACTGGCAACAGACCTATCCACAGAGACCTGGCAGGCCAGAAAGGACTGGCATGATATCTTCAGAGCACTAAATGAGAAAAATATGCAGCCAAGAATACTATATCCAGCTAGGCTGTCATTGAAAATAGAAGGAGAGATAAAAAGCTTCCAGGACAAACAAAAACTAAAGGAATTTGCAAACACGAAACCAGCCCTCCAAGAAATATTGAAAGGGGTCCTCTAAGCAAAGAGAGAGCCTAAAAGCAGCATGGACCAGAAAGGAACACAGACAATATACAGTAACAGTCACCTTACAGGCAATACAATGGCACTAAATTCATATCTTTCAATAGTTACCCTGAATGTAAATGGGCTAAATGCCCCAATCAAAGGACACAGGCTATCAGATTGAATTAAAAAAGAAGACCCATCGATATGCTGTCTGCAAGAGACTCATTTTAGACGCAAAGACACCCCCAGATTGAAAGTGAGGGGGTGGAAAACCATTTACCATGCTAATGGACACCAAAAGAAAGCTGGGGTGGGAATCCTTATGTCAGACAAATTAGATTTTAAACCAAAGACTGTAATAAGAGATGAGGAAGGACACTATATCCTACTTAAAGGGTCTATCCACCAAGAAGATCTAACAATTGTAAATATCTATGCCCCTAACATGGGAGCAGCCAATTATATAAGGCAATTAATAACAAAAGCAAAGAAACATACTGACAACAATACAACAATAGTGGGGGACTTTAACACCCCCCCTAACTGAAATGGACAGATCATCTAAGCAAAAGATCAACAAGGAAATAAAGACTTTAAATGACACACTGGACCAAATGGACTTCACAGACATATTCAGAACATTCCATCCCAAAGCAACAGAATACACATTCTTCTCTAGTGCCCACGGAACATTCTCCAGAATAGATCACATCCTAGGTCACAAATCAGGCCTCAACTGCTACCAAAAGATTGGGATTATTCCCTGCATATTTTCAGACCACAATGCTTTGAAACTAGAACTCAATCACAAGAGGAAAGTTGGAAAGAACTCAAATACATGGAGGCTAAAGAGCATCCTACTAAAGAATGAATGGGTCAACCAGGAAATTAAACAAGAATTAAAAAAATTCATGGAAACAAATGAAAATGAAAATACAACTGTTCAAAAATCTTTGGGATACAGCAAAGGCCGTCCTGAGAGGAAAGTATATAGCAATACAAGCCTTTCTCAAGAAACAAGAAAGATCTCAAATACACAACCTAACCCTACACCTAAAGGAGCTGGAGAAAAGAACAGCAAATAAAGCCTAAACCCAGCAGGGGAAGAGAAATAATAAAGATCAGAGCAGAAATCAATGAGATAGAAACTAAAAGAACAGTAGAACAGATCAACGAAACTAGGAGCTGCTTCTTTGAAAGAATTAACAAGATTGATAAACCCCTGGCCAGACTTATCCAAAAGAAAAGAGAAATGACCGAAATCAACAAAATCATGAATGAAAGAGGAGAGACCACAATCAACACCAAAGAAATACAAACAATTATAAGAACATATTATGAGCAACTCTATGCCAGCAAATTAGGTAACCTGGAAGAAATGGATGCATTCCTAGAGATGTATCAACTACCAAAATTGAACCAGGAAAAAAAAGAAAACCTGAACACACCTATAACCACTAAGGAAATTGAAGCAGTCATCAAAAATCTCCCAACAAACAAAAGCCCAGGACCAGATGGCTTCCCAGGGGAATTCTACCAAACATTTAAAGAAGAATTAATACCTATTCTCCTGAAACTGTTCCAAAAAATAGAAATGGAAGGAAAACTTCCAAACTCATTTTATGAGGCCACCATTACCTTGATCCCCAAACCAGACAGAGACCCCATCAAAAAGGAGAATTACACACCAATATCCTTAATGAACATGGATGCAAAAATTCTCACCAAAATACTAGCCAATAGGATCCAACAGTACATTAAAAGGATTATTCACCACAACGAAGTGGGATTTATCCCTGGGCTGCAATGTTGGTTCAACATCCGCAAATCAATCAACGTGATATAATACATTAACAAACGAAAGAACAAGAATCATATGATCCTCTCAATAGATGCAGAAAAAGCATTTGACAAAGCACAGCATCCTTTCTTGATCAAAACTCTTCAGAGCATAGGGATAGAGGGTACATACCTCAATATCATAAAAGCCATGTATGAAAAACCTACAGCGAATATCATTCTCAGTGGGGAAAAGCTGAGAGCTTTCCCCCTAAGGTCAGGAACGCGGCAGGGATGTTCACTATCACCACTGCTATTCAACATAGTATTAGAAGTTCTAGCCACAGCAATCAGACAACAAAAAGAAGTCAAAGGCATCCAAATTGGCAAAGAGGAAGTCAAACTCTCACTCTTTGCAGATGATATGATACTTTATGTGGAAAACCGAAAAGACTCCAACCCCAAAACTGCTAGAACTCATACAGGAATTCAGTAAAGTGGCAGGATATAAAATCAATGCACAGAAATCAGTGGCATTCCTATACACCAACAACAAGACAGAAGAGAGACAAATTAAGGAGTCGATCCCATTTACTATTGCACCCAAAACCATAAGATACCTAGGAATAAATCTAACTAAAGAGGCAAAGGATCTGTACTCAGAAAACTATAAAATACTCATGAAAGAAATTGAGGAAGACACAGAGAAATGGAAAAACATTCCATGCTCATGGATTGGAAGAACCAACATTGTGAAGATGTCAATGCTACCTAGAGCAATCTACACATTCAATGCATTCCCCTTCAAAATACCATCCATTTTTTTCAAAGAAATGGAACAAAGAATCCTAAAATTTGTATGGAACCAGAAGAGACCTCGAATAGCCAGAGGAATGTTGAAAAAGAAAAGCAGAGTTGGCAGCATCACAATTCCGGACTTCAAGCTCTATGACAAAGCTGTCATCATCAAGACAGTATGGTACTGGCACAAACACACACACGTAGATCAACAGAACAGAATAGAGAGCCCAGAAATGGACCCTCAACTCTATGGTCAACTAATCTTTGACAAAGCAGGAAAGAATGTCCAATGGAAAAAAGACAGTCTCTTCAAGAAATGGTATTGGGAAAATTGGACAGCCACATGCAGAAGAATGAAACTGGACCATTTCCTTACACCACACACAAAAATAGACTCCAAATGGTTGAAAGACCTAAATGTGAGACAGGAGTCCATCAGAATCCTAAAGGAGAACACAGGCAGCAACCTCTTCGACCTCAGCCGCAGCAAATTCTTCCTAGAAACATCGCCAAAGGCAATGGAAGCAAGGGCAAAAATGAACTATTGGGATTTCATCAAGATAAAAAGCTTTTGCACAGCAAAAGAAACAGTCCACAAAACCAAAAGACAACTGACAGAATGGGAGAAAATATTTGCAAGTGATATATTAGGTAAAGGGCTAGTATCCAAAATCTATAAAGAACTTATCAAACTCAACACCCAAAGAACAAATAATCCAATCAAGAAATGGGCAGAAGACATGAACAGACATTTTTCCAAAGAAGACATCCAAATGGCCAACAGACACATGAAAAAGTGCTCAACATCACTCGGCGTCAGGGAAATCCAAATCAAAACCTCCATGAGATACCACCTCACACCCTTCAGAATGGCTAAAATTAACAAGTCAGGAAAAGACAGATGTTGGCGGGGATGTGGAGAAAGGGGAACCCTCCTACACTGTTGGTGGGAATGCAAGCTGGTGCAGCCGCTCTGGAAAACAGTATGGAGGTTCCTCAAACAGTTGAAAATAGAGCTACCATAAAATCCAGCAATTGCACTACTGGGTATTTACCACAAAGATACAAATGTAGGGACCCGAAGGGGTACGTGCACCCCAATGTTTATAGCAGCAATGTCCACAATAGCCAAACCGTGGAAAGAGCCAAGATGTCCATCGACAGATGAATGGATAAAGAAGATGTGGTATATACACACAATGGAATATTATTCAGCCATCAAAAGGAATGAGATCTTGCCATTTGCTATGACATGGATGGAACTGGAGGGTGTTATGCTGAGTGAAATAAGTCAATCAGAGAAAGACATGTATCATATGACCTCAGTGATATGAGGAACTCTTAATCTCAGGAAACAAACAGGGTTGCTGGAGTGGTCGGGGGTGGGAGGGATGGGGTGGCTGGGTGATAGACAGTGGGGAGGGTATGTGCTATGGTGAGCGCTGTGAATTGTGCAAGACTGTTGAATCACAGATCAGTACCTCTGAAACAAGTAATGCAATATATGTTATGAAAAAAAAAAGAAGAAGAAGATAGCAGGAGGGGAAGAATGAAGGGGAGTAAATCGGAGGGGCAGAGGAACCATGAGAGATGATGGACTCTGTAAAACAAACTGAGGGTTCTAGCGGGGAGGGGGGTGGGGGGATGGGTTAGCCTGGTGATGGGTATTAAAGAGGGCACGTTCTGCATGGAGCACTGGGTGTTATGCACAAACAAAGAATCATGGAACACTACATCAAAAACTAATGATGTATGGTGATTAACATAACAATAAAAAAATTTTTTAAAAAGGGTACAAATACAATTTTGATAGATGGTGCCAAAATTTCTCTCCAAAATAGGTAACAGTGTAGGAGAGTATCCATTTCCCCACAACCTCATATCACAATATTATAAAACTTTTTCAGTATTAAAACCTGTTTTAATTTGTGCTTCCTTGATTACTTGTGAGGTTGAGTAAAATGACCATTTTATACATTCTTCTGGTAAGAGCTTTTTCATATTCTTTGGGTTGTTTTCTTTCTTTAATGATTTGTATGAATGTTTGTTTTTGTTTTTGTTTTTAAAGATTTTATTTGAGAGAGAGAATGCGAGAGAGAGTGTGCGCACAAGCAGGGGGAGCCGGAGAGGGAGAAGCAGGCTCCCCGCTGAGCTGGGAGCCCGATATGGGACTCGATCCCAGGACTCCAGGATCATGACCTGAACCAAAGGTGGTTGCTTAACCAGCTGAGCCACCCAGGTGCCCGATTTGTATGAATGTTTTTTAAATTATGGATAATAATCTCTACTGTATATTGCAAGTATTTTCTCCCAGTCCCTCCATTTTCTTTTATCTTTCTGTGGTATTTTTGTCTTAAAGCGGTTTAACTTTTTTTGAGCTCTCATTTGTCAATTTTCCTTTTATGGCTTCAGGACTTGTCTTGATTAGAATTCAAAGATGATAAAAATTCTCCTATTTTCTTCTAATGCTTTTATAGTTTTCTTTTTGAAGTAGATACTTCGCTCCAGCTGATGTTCACTTTTGTGCGTAGTTGAGGTAAGGCTCTAACTTTTCTTCCACCCACATGGATAGCCAGTTGTCATAATGCCATTTATTGAATAGGCCATGCTTTCTTCACTGATTTAAAACACTTCCTATACTTTGTTCTAAATTTTCACAAAGCCGTGTAATTCTGTTTGGGGATCTCTGTTCTGTTGGTCTATATATCTTTTCCTGGGCCAATTGCTATGCTATTCAATGTTATACTATTTAAAATCACTGTAATTTTGATTTATGCTTTGATATCCTGGAGGACATACACATACATTGTTCTTATTTCTAAAATTTCTGGGCATTTTTTTAAAGATTTTATTTATTTATTTGACAGAAAGACCACAAGCAGGGGAGCAGCAGAGGGAGAGGGAGAAGTAGGCTCCCCATTGAGCAAGGAGCCCAATGCGGGACTCGATCCCAGGACCCTGGGGCCATGACCTGAGCCAAAGGCAGACACCTAACTGACCGAGCCACCCAGGCACCCAAATTTCGGGGCATTTTTAATCACATTTCCTTCCACATAAACTTAAAGACTTGGTTCAGAAAAGTCGAAAATTATTGGAATGGCATTGATTTTGTAGATGAGTTGGAAGAGAACCCACATCACTGAGTCTGACCACTTAGAAATAATTTATCTTAATTTCTAAAGTTGTTTTATGCTTGTCACTAAAGTCTCATAGCCGACTTTACATGGACTTTCTTATTTCTTAGCCATGCTCCTGGGTCTTTCATTCTTTTGTTGCTTATGATAGTAGAATTCCTCCCCTCCTCCACACCAGAAATGACAAAAGAATGAAGTAGAGCTTTAGTCATTGCCTGGAAAGATCTTTCCACCAGCCTCATTCCTACCTCAACCAAAGTAAAAATAGTAGCCAAAATCTTTTTTTGTAAAATGTAAACTAGGTCATGTCACTTCCTTACTCAAAACATTTCAATGGCTTGTTTCCCACTGTCCGTAGAATAAAATACAAGTTCCTTCCCGTGAATCACACAGTGGCACAGATTTGTCTGCCCAGCTCTCTGATCACAGCACTTCCTCCTTTGATGACCTTGCTCTGACCTTTGGGTACTTCCAATCCCTGAGCTTTCACCTCCCTCCCAGCCTGACCTCAGACGTTAGCAAAACGGGAAAAAGAACCAGAAGGGGCACGGCCTCCTGTGTCCTGTGCTGAGCTTGTTTTCTCTATCACCTGACAGAGATTCTCTTTGACTCAACTTTGGTCAGGACTTTTGAGCCCTCCTCTTGACTAGCAGAGCCATTGAAAAGTCTGTTCATCAAGAATCTCCCCCAGCCTTGTTCTCCTATTACCCTGGCCTCCTTTAACCACCCTCTTAGATCAGTTTAGCAAGAATCTGCCCCACTGCTGATGTTTCCTTTTAGTAATTTTCCATCCACTGACATCCCCCTCCCCAACTCTGCTCATTGGCTATAAATCCCTAGCTGTTTTTGTTGTATTCAGAGTTGATCCCAATCTCTCTTGGTAGTCTTTTTTTTTTCTTTTTTCTTTTTTAAATAATTTCTAAGTAGACTCCATGCCCAGTATGGGGCTTGAACTCAACAACCATGAGATCAAGAGTTGCTTGCTCTACTGACTGAACCAGCCAGGTCCCCTCTCTTGGTAGTCTTGACACCTATCACAATAGTCTTGAATAAAGTCTTCCTCACCGTTTTAGTAAGTGCCAGAATAATTCTTTCTTTAAAACAAACTTATTTAGATAGTATTTGTGGATCAATTAGCCATGGGGAATGAAGGGAAACGAGACATTCAGGAAATTTCTATTTCTAGATCAGGCTTGTGGGCAGACGATTAGTCATTCAATGGTTGGTTTGTGGGAATAGAATCCACTCCAGCTAGTTTAAGCAGAAATTAATTAACTATAGGGTATCAGAGTACAGGATATTAACTGCAGGTACAGTGGCTCATAGAATCTTGTGAGAGCTGAATAACTTGACTCTTGGCTGAAATTCCTTGAGCAACTGCTCCTTTGTGACTAGAAAGCCAAACGCCAGATGGAGAAGCCTTTTCTACAGCTGTAATTCTAGAATCACACCAGTTCAGCTCCAGTCTGTACCAGTAAAAGGGATACCTCATGCACTGTCTCTGTCTCCACTTAACTCACTTCTGAGTTCAGCTCTCAAGGAACCACAGCGAATGGGCAGAACCCAAAGAACATGGAATCCCCGAGCACAGATCGTTTCCAGCTTCCATAATACAGGCGTCCCCACTGTTTGAAAGTTCACATTAGGAAACCTCGCAGTTATGAAAGACCTACATTAGGACCTGTTTTTACTAACTGAAAGAAATTCAAAGAGGATTTTCACTTTTATGAAAAAAAGGCGAAAAGCAAACTAGCACTCAGCGGTTGTTGAGCAGCCGGCGTTATAGAGGCAGTGTGCACCCCTAGCAGCAAGAGTGGCGCCCCTGAGCTCCTTCCCCGGGAACTGCACTCAGAACCTGAGCATCAGGCCGCCATGGCTTTGACCAGTGTCTGTGAGCACCTGTGCTTTCTCTTGGTTTATTTTGTGCATCACTAGCAAAGTGTGTCCTATGGTATCCGAAAAGCCAAAAGAGGTTGTTTTTTCGGTTTGGGAAAGCTCAGAATTTTCTTCATGTAAGTTAATGGTAATTGCTTCTTCCCTTTATGCCATATTGGCTTATGAAAGTTTCATAGGAATGCTCAACTTTGGGAGAGCAGGAAAAACCTGTACAGGGTGACATACTAGAAGGAGGTTGACATGGATGGATGCTGAGTGAGAAAATTAAGCGCCCTCATAGAAGGTGAGACAATTAATTGAGAAGGACAGACAGCCCAGAACGTGGGCATACAGGTGGGCAAAGCAGCCTAACTCGTGAGGAAGTGTGACTAGCCTGTGGCAGGGAGGAAGCTCCTGACTTTGGACGTGGATCTTCCCTCTGACTACATTTCTCTGCTCTCAAGGCACATCCTTAAACAATCCTGAGATATGTGGGGATTCTGTCACTGCAATCATGAAAACTGAGACTGAGCTCCATTTAGCCTACGAGTGCTAAACTGGGCTCTCCCAGAAGGGCAGGAGGGTTTGAGTTCAATCTGCTCTGGCAACTGGCAAGCATTTCTCTCCCTGTTGGGCTGAGATGAGCTGTAGAAACCACGCTCTCGCTCTTATCTGTTATACAGTGCCCCCTGGTGGGAAGCCATGCTCGCTCTCTCCTCCGGCACTCCACCTTCCTCTGTTAATGAGCAATATTTATATAATTTGGCTATTCGTTTAATCTGTTGATGCAGACCAACTGCCAAGCTGCTAAACAAACAGACAAAATCCCAAATCCATCTGGAAACACGTGGTGACCAAAGGCTGGTGTGATGCCACAAAATACAAAGATCGGCAAGAAGCTAACATAAGACTTCTAAAACCAGGCTCCAGATTGAGGGCAAGGGTCAGGTTGGCAGCGGGTCTCCTAGTCTTTCTGAAAACATCTCTGCTTTGCCCTCCTCCCAGCCTCCACAATTGGTCATGGAATGTGAGATGTCATGGTGGAGCAGTCGGAACTGGGTGGGACCAGGAAATGTCATGGCTAAAGGACCTAATTTGCTGCATGTCCATGAGCTGATGAGCCGGGCGGCTTCGGTTGGAAGACAGGGCGGTAGCTAAGCAGGTGAGGCTGTCCTGGGAGAGGCCACTGCTGCCGGGCCTGCACATCCACCCGCCCTGCCCTCCCACGTGGAGAGATCTGGAGAGAGGGGGGAGAGTTTTCCTCTGGGCGAGAGCCAAGTTCTTGGGGGTTCGGGATCGGCATTCAGTCTGGTCCATTGCTTCAGAGGCTGGGAGGCCCCAAAAGAATCATCTAGAACATGTGAGGCTGACCCAGGGGCCTGGAATGAGGGTTCACCTCTCACTGGGACACGCAGGAGTGTTCTGGGCAGTGTTGGCATGAAGCACAGTGTGGTGCGGTGTGAGGAGGACCAGAAAGCTCAGTCAGAAGCCTCCAGAAGGAACACTGAACAGTAAGTGTTTCCTTCTGTTGAAGATGTGCTGGTTAGAGGAGGGAGCCGTGGGCTGCCCTGGAGAGCTGCCCCACTGAACGAGGAGGCATGTAGCCTAAATGGCCCGCAGGTACACCTCAGGCAGGGAGATAAGGAAGATGTGACCACCCCCTCTGACAGTTTACCACATCATGAGGCCAGAGAGGGTTAGGGTGGGGAAATGGCCTGAGAGCAAGCATCACATCCACCCGGACAGCAGAAACAGATCAGATAGGAACCTCCCCAAGAGCACACCACACAGACCTCATCAGCCCTGAATGCCAGGGTAAGAAGAGAGGCAGAGATAACCAGCAGTAAAGGAGTGGCCACTCTCTGGACTTTCCAAGGTGCGGTACTCCACCTGAGCAAGAAAATACTTGCCTAGTATCCACCAAGGAACCCCCCCCCCCCGCCCACCAGTTATGAAGAGACAGTCTGAGAACCAGGAAGCAGCTCAGATATACAGGGGTTCACAACCTCGTTGTGCATCAGGAGCACCTTTGGAGTTTAGAAAAAACATCAGTGGTTGAGCTTCAGCCCAGATCTCTTAAATGAGAATTAGCATGTGTAAGGCAAGTGATTTTTCTTTACGACTTTATTGAGTATAACTGCCATATAATAAACTGCATATGTATATTTAAAGTGTACAGTTTGGTAGGTTTTATGTATGTAACAGTGGACCCATCACCACAATCAAGATAATGGATTTATCTATCACCCCAAATGTTTCCTCTGGCCCTTTTGCAATCCCTTCCTCCTACCCTGCCCTCTCCACTCTGCCCCCCCCACCTCCTCTCCCATCCAGACGACTGCTGATCAGCTTTCTATCATACCATAGATTACTTTGAATTGTCTAGAATTTTATAGAAATAAAATCATACAGTATGTTCTCGTCTTTGATGTTGTTGTTGTTTTTTAAAGATTTTATTTATTTATTTGACAGAGAGAGGGAGAGCACAAGCAGGGGGAGCAGCAGAGGGAAAGGGAGAAACAGGCTCCCCGCTGAGCAGGGAGCCCAATGTGGGGCTCGATCCTAGGACCCTGAGATCATGACCTGAGCTGAAGGTAGACGCTTAACCATCTGAGCCACCCAGGCGCCCCGATCTTGTTTTTTTACTCAGCATAATTATTTTGAGATTCATATAGCATGTATCCATGTTTATTTGCATGCATTGCTGAGTCATACTCCATTGTATGGATATACCACCACTGGTTTTTCCCTTTACCCAGTGATCGACATTTTGGTGGTTTCTAGTCCTCCAGAGGTGTGACAGAGGTGAGGTCCCATCTGGGTAGGATGACTGAGGAGACATTTCTACTGGCCCTGGAGCACTTTGTTGGGGATGTTCTTGGGGCGCTGTGGACCCTTCTTACAGTTGGCATTTTATCATCAGTGTTGCTGTGTACTGCCTTAGCCCTTAAGGACAGCAATTAGATGTCTTCCATGATTACACATCCCTATAGCACTGCACAGGGTAGTTTATTGTTGACCTCACACTTTGCATCCTCTGCCACTTTCCCATTCTTCTCCCTAGTCCCTTATATCCCTCATCCCCAGCCAAACTCAGATATCTACTTTTTCTCCTTTTATGAGGCCTCGACCTTCACCTTTGCCCTATTTATGCCCAGATGGCACCCTCTGCCCTGGAAATCCTTCCCTCTCTTCTCTGCCAGCCGACTTGGTACCCTCTATCCCCCAGCTCCCCTTATCAACATTCCACTAAGTGGAATGTGGTGCTGCTCTAGGCAGAGGCAAACAGGTCGATAACACAGAATTGATGGCCCTGCTATATGAGATATAAGAATTTAATATATGCTGGAGAAGGCATCACAGATTAGGGCAAAAAAGGATTGTCAATAAATGGCATAGGAACAATTGATGAGCTTCTTGGGGGAAAAATCAATTTAGGTAATTATTTCAGCCTTCCCCAAATTAATTCCAGATGTATTGATGAAGTAAGTCTTTAAAAACCTAGAAGAAATTGAAGGTGAATATTTATTATATCTTTGGAGAGGGAGGACTATCTCCCTCTTAGCTTAGATTTGGGTGATGCTCATGAAGGAAAAAAAATCAGTAGTTTAAAAAAAATCTATTAAACTTTTGCGTGTCAAAAAAGTAATCCAAAAGAAAATGTACTCTTTGAACTTTAAAAGATATTGTGGCAAATGTAGCTACTAATGGCACAATGCAGAGCAATACACCTTCTTTTTTTTTTGGATTTTTTTTATTATTATGTTATGTTAATCACCATAGCAATGCATATTCTATAGGAAAATTGCCAGAGACCATATGTCCAAATAAGGAAATGCGGTTGGTTAATGAACATATGGACAAATGTTTGACCTTATTTGCTGTGCTCAACTATGTGTACAATTAAAAACAGAATGAGAGGAGGTACAGCCTTTATAGATTAAATTACTCAAGATCAAAGATAATTAGAATACCGAATGAATTACACTTCAGTTACCTCTGCCTGATCATGACTTGTGTATTTGTGTCTCTTGTGTATTTCTGTCTCTATCTGTGTGCTCACAGCTAGAGGCTCCTGAGGGCTAAGAAGCCATCGTTTTAAAAGCCCATTTTCACAGTCTCTCGAACCCTTATGACAACCTTTCAAGGTATGGAGGGTTAGGCTCATTTTACAGATCAGGAAAGTAAGGCTCAGAGAGGCACTGCTAGGAGGTCTGAGGGCCAGGATTTGAACCCCACCTGGCCTAACCACACATTCTTCCCGCTAGGGTAGGCTGCCTCTCTGAAACACTCCTTAGCTGGTAGGGACGCCTGGCTGGCTCAGTCAGTACAGCATGTGACTCCTGATCTCCGGGTCATGAGTTCGAGCCCCACATTGGGTTTAGAGATTACTTAAACAAATAAGTAAACTTTAAAAAAAGATGCTCTTAGCTGGTAAAGAAGGCGGCAACCTCTGCTGTTGAAGCCTGGATCTGGAAGAACTGCTTCCTCCCTCCCTCTGTAACCCCCAGCTGAGAAGAAAGATGAACAAGAAGGGATGAAGGAAAAGGAATGAGGACTGAGAAGTGAGAAGCCAAATTCGAAATCAAAGAACAAAGTGTGCAGAAGTGTGCAGAGAAAACAAAACAAAACCAAAAGAAGAGACACAAGGTTGCCACGGTTGAGACCACTTGCCCCCTCCATCCCCCAACAACTGATCCTTGTCTCTATTAGGTAACACGGACTTTGCTGGGTCCGGCCTCCAAGCAGGCTATTTTATGGCTGGATATCAAAGGGCCAGGCTCCACCCCTTTGTGGAACAACAGAACAGGAGTGTCTGTCCTCTGAGAACCTTTGTCCCTTACCAATCCGCCCTTTGTGGAGAGTGGATGTCATATAATGGGATGATTTAAGTTTAATATTACCCAGTACAAACAGTATGATGTCTGTGGAAACAGCATTTGAGGACCCCTAATCAGAAATCCACACTTTAGGGATGATAAGCAAGCCCCTGAAGGACCCCAATCAAGAAGATACACCCCAGGACTACAGATCAGATTATTGTTTTTGAAATTTAACAACACAAGTTCGGTTGACGAGCATCAGGAATGACTGGAATGACTTCCCGTTGGTGAAATACAGAATTGAAATCTGTGGCTGACTAGAAAGCCTGTACCTGCTCTGTTGCCCTCACCCGGCAAGCCTGAGACTCCAGCAAGCCCAGCCCCAAACCTCTGCAGCAGCACGTGACTCTCAGATGCTCCCATGACCCTGTGTTCTACCAGGTTGCCATGGCCTCAGTTTCCTGGCCCAACTAGAAATTTGGCTAATCCTGTTGTAAAAATCTTGTTCCTTCTTGGAGTGAACTCTCAAGCAAAGAGCTTGTTAGAATGCCTGGAGGGAGATGGGATCTTTCCCCAACTCACCAGAATGGACTGTCTGATCATTTTTATACCTGCATGCTAGTCAACACTGGCACATGTGGCCGAATGTGGTCTCAGACTTCCTTTCACTGTAATAAAACACATGGTAGCAAAGTTGTCAGGGAGAGGATATGCCCCACTGTATCTAATACCAGAGGTTCCCAGCATTTAGGAGAGTAACAAAAGCAACAACAAATAGATTACCTGACACTTGCTTGTAGATGCGTGACTTGGATCAGTTTGCAACTGTGGCCCTTTTAGCCTGAGAATACATCTCCAAGATGCCCTGAGAGCTTTTTCCTACCTCTGAGCGTGAAGCAAAGGCAGGGATGCAAAGTTCAGAGATGTGAAGCTAAAAAAGATTCCACTCCCTCTCAAATCCCTACTTTGATTGACAGGTAGAGAGGATGGACCAGTTTGGTACCTTCTAATTAGCTGCAATGACTATGGCCGCCCAGGCCAGTTCCACTAATGCCCCAAGGCTAGTGCTCTGCAAGCTTTAAGTGTGTGTGTGTGTGTCTGTGTGTGTGTGTGTGTGTGTGTGTAGGGGGATGGAGTCTTGTTGGTGAAAAGATGGGGGAAGTGACACCTGCCCCTGTTGAGCCTGATCCCATTGTCTTTATGAGGACAAGACTTCCAACTGGTCCAAGTGAGAATTTTGCTGCATGTAGACCATGAGAACCAGGCCTCCGATCACAGCCAACCTGGGCCATTTTCATTGTCACTGCCAATTTGACCTACTATTATGGAAATTGTTCCAATTACTGGTGCGTGTGCATAACATTTGCATGTGAAATGACAACTAAGTGCTTGCCTAAGAGGCAATTTTTGCAAATGAAGCTGGGTGTTTCTAAAATAGGGTATTTTGCCCTTTGTTGGGATTACTTGTGACCGGATGAGATGACAGTCCTCCTCAAGCATTGCCTTGTGGCCTGTCATAAATTACTTGTCCCTGAAATGCTTCCTATGGCTTGCAGACGAGCCCCCTGAAGTAAATGGGCTTCAATCACTAGTTTCAACAATTCTCCTGTCTCCAAGTAATAAAACATCTGGAAGATTGAGCTAAATGGATAAAACAGGTCTCTGTAATAAGTATCTGGCATCCTTACAACTCTGTATAATGCATTTTTTTTATGACCAGATGTTGTACTTCTATGTTATGAAGAACAGAGGCATATTTAGTCATGCTTTTTATTACATTTAAAATGCAAGGTATATTTTCATAGCTCCCTGGAGAAATGCTATCCCATTGATTGGAAATTGTTGATTTAGTTGGTTTACAAACTTGAAAAGTTAAGTGAACGGCTCAGAAAATTGCAGATATAATTTAAGCAGTCATTAAACTGGACACTCACAGGGAAATGGCTTAAGAAAAAGAATTTGGCCTATAAATTTTCCTTCACTCCTAGTGGATTCGTTCCACAGAGTCTTTGATCTTGCAGTCGTTTATGTTCTTATGTGTCTTCTGTAATATTTACAGCTTTATGAAGAAATGATTTCATCAAACTTGCTATTCACTCTTCCCAATTTCTCATTAAGAGAGCTTAGCTGGTAACCCACCTGTGTAGTCTCGATTTTATAGTCCTTTGTGGGGTTCCAACAAGATGTTTTAAACATATGTGTGTGAGGGGGAGGGGCATGGAGCTATCTAGAACACTCTCCCCTGGGCTACTATTCCACAAATCTCCCCAAACGAACACCACACCACCAAACACACATTATTTATTTATTTTAGAAAGTCTGGAAAGCACAGAAAAGTAAAGAAGAAAACCCAAAAAACTCTCTGTAACTCTATGCAGTGATTACCACTGTTCATATATGTACTTTATAAAATTATAATCATGTTCTCTGTAGTGTTTTTTCACTTCAGACACCACGAACATTTTCCTTTTTTATTCAATATGCCTTTAAAATATGAGTCTTGATGGATAGGCCATTTTTATTGAACTAGTTCATTTGGGGACATTTACATTTTTCAGAAATTTTCACTTCCATAAATAATCGATGATAAACACCTTGATGCAAAAATCTTTTTACAGATCTCTGATTCTTTCCTGGAGGTAGAATTACTAGAGCAAAGCATATGAGCTTTTTAAGACTGTATTTTAATAACGTATTTTAATACGTGCTGTTCCAAGTGTTCTGCAGAAAGGACGCGGTGATGTCTGCTGCACCTGCCCACTGTGGGACATGAGCGGCCAGTTTGCACGCTGCGTCCTCCCATTAGTAATGGTTCCCCAGTGACCGTGACCATCTCTGCCTGCTCTTTGAGTTGCCAGTGTTTTCCTGGTTTGATACTTGCTTTTTAATGTGGATGATGAGCTGGAGAATTTTATTTGTTTGGCCACGTTCTCTTCCCTTGCTCCTCTCTTGTTTAGATGCTTTAACCTTCTTTTCTCTCCATCTTTTCCTTTGTGGAATCTCCCTTTTTGGGCTCTTAAGTTTTGCCAGCTTGAAATCAGATTCTAGATGTAGGCTTTTCTTAAATTGGTGGTTTTCTAGTTCTTTAGTGGTTTCATTTTTATTTATTTATTATTTATTTATTTATTTATTTTAAAGATTTTATTTATTTGACAGAGAGACAGAGCGAGAGAGGGAACACAAGCAGGGGGAGTGGGAGAGGGAGAAGCAGGCTTCCCGCGGAGCAGGGAGCCCGATGTGGGGCTTGATCCCAGGACCCTGGGATCATGACCTGAGCCGAAGGCAGACGCTTAATGACTGAGCCACGCAGGTGTCCCCAGTGTTTTCATTTTTAGATTGAACGCCAATCTAACCAGAACTGATTTTGGTCTATTGCGTGAAGCCAGGGACCTAATTTAGTTTTTGCCGAAAGGTTGACGGCTTGTATCAGTACCTTGTATTCAATATTCCATTGTAAAATAATCCATCTTTTAAGAATTAAAAGCAGAGGTTGTGTTAATTCTCTGTCTAGGTCTTTTTTTTTTTAAGATTTTATTTATTTATTTGACAGAGAGAGAGACAACAAGAGAGGGAACACAAGCAGGGGGAGTGGGAGAGGGAGAAGCAGGCCTCCCGCTGAGCAGGGAGCCCGAAGTGGGGCTCGATCCCAGGACCCTGGGATCATGACCTGAGCCGAAGGCAGATGCCCAATGACTGAGCCACCTAGGCGCCCTGTCTAGGTCTTTTAAAAATGGGTTTGCTCTCACAGATAATTCACTGATGTTTGAGTTTCCCCTTGTCAATCTGTCTCGCCTGAAAGTAGGATTTATCTATTTTCACCGATCATAAACCACAACCCCTCCTGACTTTGAAACCCTTAACTCCCAACAGCTCTGTTTGGACATGAGTCTTCTTGGTTTAGCTCCTAGGTTGCCCAGGAAGTTTCAATGCAAACTATCTCTGTGATGTGAGCCTCAAAAGCCTTAAGCCGAAGAAAAGTCAGAGAGCACACAATTAGAAAAGGGTCATCTGTAGTTGGACAACTGATTCTAAGTCTGTAACAGATACCCATGTGAGTCTGTGGGCCTCAGTTTACTCATCTGTAAACTGGCAGAGAAGTGATGAGCTTGCAGTGTGTCCTTTAAAAAATCCTGGTTTTGTTAGGTATTGCAGGTAGGATTGAGGAATTAAAAACAAAAGGGAGTGGGGAGGTGGGAAATTGCTTACGTAGGCCTCAGAAGCCCCGAGCTGGGTTCCTCAGTTTAGCCATTTTAATAATCATGTACTCGTGGGGAAATAATTTCACTTCTGCCAGATTTTTTGTCCCCTTAGCAGTGAAATGAGGTTTGCTTCTGACGTAGGACAAAATCCTTCATAAAAGATGAAATGTAGCTGGTCAATAAATTGCTGGAAAGATGTGCCAACTTCAGTGGTCATCAAAGATATGTAAATTAATCTAATAAGGAGACAGGATTTTTTACCAATAAATATATTTTTTAAAGATTTTATTCATTTATTTTTCAGAGGGAGAGAGAGAGAGAGCACAAGCAGAGGGAGTGGCAGACCGAGGGAGAAGCAGGCTCCCCGCCAAGCAGGGAGCCTGATGTGGGGCTCGATCCCAGGACCCCCAGATCATGACCTGAGCCACAGGCAGACGCTTAACCGACTGAGCCTCCCAGGTGTCTCCCAGTAAATAGTTTTTTAAAACACCCACTCATTGCTGTGAGGGTGTGATTACACAGGCACTTTGGGAGTGTAGAATGGGACCATGCTTTGGGAGGCAGTTTTGCAGTCAAGCACCTCAAACATTTATTTCTTTGAGAGCAGCAGTTCCACCTCTGATAATTTAGGCTGAAAAAGTCCACCATAGATGGAGAAAAAGATGTATACGTAAGGGTGTTCATGAGACAATGAATGATATGAGGAAAACCTCAATGGTAGGAAGAGTGATTAGCCTGGTAGATTTTATAATGGCAAAATTCTTTTAGATTTTTGCTTGAATGACCCAACAAGGTAATCCAAAACAAAATGGGCAAAATATTTCATTATCAGTAATAATTAAGTCAACTACAGTGTGCAGCTATAAAAAAGTGACAGAGTAATAATATCCTGAGAAAATATGCATGTTATAATGTTAGGTAAAAAAAAAAAAAAAGGCAGAAAATAAATTGTTTAACCAGTAGAATGCCTGACTAAAAATAACCTGCGCAATACAAAGACTAAAAGAAAACCTTACGGGATGGGACGCCTGGGTGGCTCAGTCTGTTAAGCATCTGCCTTCGGATTAGTTCATGATCCCAGGGTCCTGGGATTGAGCCCCGCATCGGGCTCCCTGCTCGGCGGGGAGTCTGCTTCTCCCTCTCCCTCTGCCTGCTGGTCCCCCTGCTTGTGCTCTCTCTCTCTCTCTGACAAATAAATAAAAATCTTTAAAGACAAAAAGGAAAAAGAAAACCTTATGGGGACATAATGCATAGCATGGTGACTGTAGTTAATAATACTGTAGTGCATATTTGGAAGTTGCTGAGAATAGACCTTAAAAGTGTTCATCACAAGAAAAAAAAATGTGTAACTGTGTGGAGACAGGTGTTAACTAGACTTACTATGGTGAGCGTTTCGCAATATGTACAAATATCAAATCATGTTGTACACTGGAAACTAATATAATGTTATATGTCAACTATGTTTCAATTAAAAAATTATTTAAAAAACTTAAATTCAGGGGCACCTGAGTGGCTCAATTGGTTAAACATCTGCCTTTGGCTCAGGTCATGATCTCAGAGTCCTGGGATCGAGCCCCACTTTAGGTTCCGGCTCAGCGGTGAGTCTGCTTTTCCCTTCTCCTTGTGTGATCTCTCTCATTCTTACTCCCTCTCAAATAAATAAATAAATAAATAAATCTATCTTAAAAAAAACCCAAAACAAAACCCTTAAGATCACGGTGGTTTTTGGGGGGATGTGGAGGATTTTTTCCCTTTTTTTCTACTTTTCTATGTATTCTAATTTTCTGCAATGAACACATATAAATTTTACAATCAGCTAAAAGTAAACCTATTTGTCAAATGAATATTTGCTCTTTGAGCAAAAACATATGATTTTGAAAGTAATATCTATTCCTCTCATAATCACTTCACTGTCATAAGAGTTAGATACAATTATCATGAGGGCAAACAGGTTGTGGACATGTCTGAGGCATGAGGCTCTTTGCATGCGTGAAAGGGGTCAGGATGACGCGCGGACATACTGCTACAGCATTCTGCTGAATTCCCATCTGAAGTATAGGTCGCAGGATAGCTCATTTTATGAAGAAATCCTGCAGTTTGCAAAATGAACTGTCCATCCAGAATGTTAATGATCTTCCTATTTGTTTTGTAGGTTTGGATGTTTATGTGTCAGATTTCTTTTAAGTAGAACTCAGTTTCAAAGTTCAGAACTGCAAGAGAGAAGACTTCTCAAGGTGGAGGAAGACATGAATGGTTTGTCTAGCACCGGCTCCTTTCCACCTGCTTCGCCTTTCACCTCTATGCATCCTATTTGATTTCCCCTGTCCTCATCGCCATTCAGAGGATAACTCTTGGGGTCAAGGACTGTGGACTTCAATTCATGTTTGGCTTCCAGAATGCTATAGGAGTCTAATGGGTGCTTGTTACAAGAGCAGTTGGCCTCACCTAAAGCCCTGGGCTTGTCCTGCTGGGAGCCAGAGAGGGGACCCATTGCTGAGCGACAACCCCATCAACACCAACAGACACGGCTCCCTGTGGCTTGGTCTGCGGCAGTCTGGCATCAAGGGTGGAGGCTGAGCAGAAATGGATTTCTTGCCACCATTCTCCGTCGGCCCGAGGGATGCTGGATGTCCCCGCGTTCCGGTCCCCACGTTCTTCTAGTCAACGCCTTGTCTGTCTTACTCTCCCCGTAATTGCATCTCTGGCCTAGTTCCGTTCTCAGACTGATGCCTGTAGAGCCAGAGGATCAGCGACCTCTTTGATGGGATCCAGGAGTTCTAGGACAATTAAAAAAAAAAAATTAGGGGCTCCCAGGTGGCTCAGCAGGTTGAGAGTCTGACTCCTGATTTCGGCTCAGGTCATGATCTTGGGGTCATGAGGTCGAGCCCCGCATTGGGCTCCACGCTCAGCCGGGAGAGTCTGCTTGAGATTCTCTCTCCCTCTCCCTCTGCCCCTCCTCAAATAAATAAATAAATCTTTAAAAAAATGTAGTAGGGTTTCTTTAGTGATAATCTAAAATATGATTTTACCAGTTATAAAGGCAGCAATCCCAAACTGAAAGACATTTTCTTAGGATGAGACTTTTGTACTGTGGCTGCATTCAGCCCCTGCCAGGAAGGGCTAGGGTGGCTCACGGACCAACACGTCTGGCAGCGGGCAGCTGCTGGCTCAGTTCAGGGCTTTAATGATGTCAGGGCTGGTGTCCCTGTGATCCTCCTGTCTTGTCCCTCGGAGCTGCAAGTTGGTTGCTGCTGCTTCAGGCATTGTGACCTGTGTGGGAGGCAGGACTGAGGGAAAGAGGAGGCATCAGCCTCGTGGATCTCTTCTACCCAAAAAGCAGCACATTTTCCAGAAACCTCCTGGCAGTCCTCCTTTTACATTTCAGTGACACCAAACGAGTCACACAGCTGTCCTGGCTAAGAGGGAGGCCTAGAAATCCACTGGCGGGTAAAAGGCACAGGCTTGCTATGATGGGCTTGGCCCAGTCACTGCTCGGTACGTAGGGCTAGATCACAGTGTGCCGTCGCTGTGGGGCATAAGGCATGGGCCACGCAGCTGGAGGGCCTCTGAACAAAAGTTCCCTCTGCACAAAGGCCAAGGGAACTTTTTCCTTGTCTCCTCTCCCTGTGCTTCTTGCTCTGTTCCTGTGGTGACTTCCTCCTGCCTTTGGGCTCCTCACCGACTTCTCCGCCCCATCAGTGATGGATGGACTATTGCTGGTCACTCCCCCCTCCTCCTTCACCGTCAGGGTGGAAAAGGTCTTTATTTCTAAAGCCATTCTTTCGAAGTAAAGGTCATTATTTCTAAGTTGACTTCAGAGCTATGATACTAAATCCCAGCTATTTATCGAACTTCTAAGGTTTAAATTCCATTTATTCTCACCCAAAAGCAATTTCCTGGGTCGAGGAAGAAACACTCATGCTCAACTGACAGCCAAGCAATGCTAATTTTTGCTAAAGGCCCCGGGGGTTAAATGTCGGCTAACTGACAAGCTAAGAGAGAGGGAATTTCATGCAAGTCTAGTATTTTTCTGGAGAGGGGAGAGCTGGGCTTGGGCCTCCGCTCACCATGCTCCCCATCTTCTCTAGGATATCCCACTCCCTTCCTCTCTGTGCTCACATCTATGAAGTAGCTCTGTGTCTTTCTTTACCCCTCCTTCTTTCTTTTTGCTTTCTTGTCTCCTGCTGCCGAGAGCTCATATTTCACCTTGTGATCCCTTCAAGGTCATGATGGCCTGTGGCTCCCCCTTCCCCGTTTCCGTGATTTTCCCGAGGCACACAAGCTCCCTTGTCTTCTCCTGGCTCAGCCACTTCACCTGCTCCTTGATGGCTATCCTGTGTGTTCTCGTGTGTTCTAAGGTTAATAATGTGTCTCTAGCCCTGACCATGGTGTCAGACGGTGAGAAATCGGGCACGGCAAGTTCTTTTCTCAGTTCTGCTGTGAGCCTTGTGAGCTCTTAGGCAGGTGATTTAATTATGCTGCAAAATTAATACCGTGCTGGCAAATCATTTTGAAATTCAACATTTTTAAAGTCTCTTGGGACTTAATGACATAAATATTATATAAGTATCAGTGACATATTTTTCTCCTGTTTTGAAAGTCTGCTTCCTTTCCGAAAATTTTGAAATATAACATAAAGAAATATTAAAAGATAAAGTTAAATGGAGAAAGGAGGGGCTCCCGGGTGGCTCAGTCAGTTAAGCATCCGACTCTCTACTTTGGCTCAGGTTGTGATCTCAGGGTTGTGAGATTGAGACCTGCGTCAGGTTCTGCGGTCAGCAGGGAGTCTGCTTGAGAGTCTCTCTTTCCCTCTCCCTCTGCCCCTACCCCCGCTCATGCTCTCACGTGCTCTTTCTCTAAATAAATAAATAATTAATCTTTTAAAATAAATAAATGGAGGGGCGCCTGTGTGGCTCAGTGGGTTGAGCATCTGCCTTTGGCTCAGGTTATGATCTCAGGGGTCCTGGGATGGAGCCCTGCATTGGGCTCCCTGCTCAGCGGGGAGTCTACTCCCTCTCCTTGTGCCATTCCCCACTGCTCGTGTGCTCTCTCTCTCTCTCTCAAATAAATAAATAAAATCTTTAAATGAATGAATGATTGGAGAAAGGAAACATGCATATTGTATTGGACTCAAAATACCTTAGATCAGAGGCCCTAGTCTTCTCATGCTTTGGGGATGTCCCCAGGGTCAGCCAGACTATGAGGTTTGAAGGCATGGTCCCCAAGACTGTCCTCACTTCTGACACCAACTGCAAGGTTGTGGGTGTGAGTTCACAAAACCACCCTCAGTTTTGACAATTCACTAGAAGGAAGACTTACAGAACCTGCCGAAAGCTATTCTACCCACAGCTGTACTAAATCACAGGAAAAGGATACAGATTAAAATCAGCCAAAGGAAGAGACACATGGAGCAGAGCGTGTGAGGGTTCCAAATGCAAAGCTTCTGACCACCCTGGCATCGATGTGTGACAAAACACATGGAATATTACCCATCAGGGAAGCCCACTTGAGCCTTGATGTTCAGAAGTTTTTGGGGTCTCATTACCTTGACACGATTGAGTGATTGATTGTCCACTGGCTGATCTCAGCCTCCAGTCAAAGTCCCCCACGTAAGTCACGTGGCGGGTCTTTCTGGCATGGCCAGTTCTCACCCTAAAATGATCAGGTGTGGCTAACCCCACCCTAAGATCTGGTGTACCCAGAGCCTGCCCTAAACAGACACTTCTGTCAGGAATGACCCAGATTACATCCCAGAAGCTGGGGTGTAAGGGCCAGACCTCTTTTGGGGCAAATTCTTTACTGCGCAGGATGCTTGGGTTCTTATTCATTATCGACGTTTGTTGTGCCCCCAGGAAAGTGCAACGTGGGAGAGGCATGTGGAGCATCCTGGAGACCCTCGTTTGTTAGTGGGCATTGGCACTGAATCCCAGTTACGGGGGGCACACATCCCAAAGCCCTTGGGGCTGCCGCTCTCTGCTGCTCAGACATCAGAGATGCTGGCAAGGCAGGGGCTCTGGAGTCTTCTGTGTTTCAAGATGCCAATGCCCTGGGGGCTCAAGGACAGCTGAGGTTTCTGGAAGTTAGTGACCTGTCATCAACTAGGTCAGAGTGAACACCTGACCTGGAGATGTGGGGGAGCAAAGGCTTAGTGGATTCAGAGATCAAGTAGCTGGAGTTTGAAAGTGGGCAGAAAAACCTGGACTTTATATGCAACAGATGGGAGAAGTAGGCTGAGGGTGGGAGACACCATAAACATGTGATGCACAGACTCAGTAAACAAAAGCAGCCAAGGAGCAAACAGAACATGGAAATTCATTGGAAGACACGTGACTACACAAATACTCCGTGTCAAGTTCAAAAGGAAAATACATTCTTCACTAAGAGAAGGATTTATTAACCTTCTAATAAAAATCTGAAGAATAATTGCTGTCTATCTAACAAATATTTATTGAGCATTTACCAGGTATCATTCAATGTTCTAAGTATTGAGGATTCAGCAGAGAGCAAAACTGACAAAATCCCTCCCCTCACAGAGCTTGCTTCCCAATGGGAGATATAAATAATAAATAAATATACAATATGAGGTGGTGGTAAGTGTGCTGAAGAAAAAATAAGCAGGAGGAATGGATGGAGAGAGGGAAGAGAGGAGCTTGTTATCTTAGACCAGGAGCTCAGGGACAGTCTCACTAACCAAGAGATATCTTTGTCGAGATTTCAAGAAAAGGAGGGACCTGGTCATGTGGATATCTATGGAAAATTTTCTAGGTAGGTCAGTTAAGTGCAAAGATCCTGAGGTTGGGGAATGCTTGGCGTATTGATGAACGAGCAGCCAGTGTGGCTAGAGTGGAGATAAAGCCAGATAAACAGCACCTTGTGGTTGTGGAAAGGAGATAGAAGCCATTGGAGGATGTCCACTGTAAGTTTATGTGACAGAGAACAACGAAAGTTCGGGTATGCACACACACACCCATCTCAGTGCCCAGGTTCTGTGTAGACTCCTGGTTCCATCATCATCTTGAGCAGGGCTAACTGTGGAAGAGTCTTAGAGGCAGATGACAGGTTCAACTGATTCCTATAAGAAGGGATGTGGAGTGAACGTGGAAAGATATGAATTCTGGGAAGACACTAGGGATGGGGTGGCCAGCAAAGGGGCAGCAAGGGGGCAGAGAGGGGCTACTGAGAGCATTCTTTTGGGGAAGCACAATTTTAAGGGAAGCAGCTACTGTGAGGAGGGAAACAAAAATTTTTAGAATGTTCTACTGTGTGTTACCCAGCATGATTCCCTCTTTGCTGCTTCTCCCAGAGTTTTCTCACATGAAGCTGCAAGGCTTTTTTTGGAGTTGGATTTGTGTTTCTTCTGAATGAACATTCTACTGAGACCAGCTCTGAGGTGGTCTGGCTTTATTCAGGTTTCATTTCTATGGGTAGTGCCCATGAAGTGATTGATTAACTAGCTGTTTTATAGCCTTTTCTCGTTAACTCGAAAGATTTTTTTCTTCTCTTAAATAATAAAAGAACCCTTCTGTTTCACTTCAGAATATTTATGCAACAGGTAACCTCAGTTGGAGTCTCAAATCTGCTATTTTCAGCCGTGTCATCTCAGGTAAGTCACCTGATCTTTTTAGGCTCCAGGAGTCTTATCTGTAAGTGGAGGTAATTTTTTTAAAAAAATTTCTATACAGAATCTCAAGAATGAAATGATACTCTGCATGTATCATTTGCAAATGACAGCCACTATTTTAACTGATTACTGTTTTTAAATGACCAGTTTGGATACTAACATGTGCTCACTAAATATACATGGAATAGATTTAATAATTAAAATGAATGTGTAGATTCACTTGACCAGAGGAGACAAAATGTGTGCATCAGTGCATCAGGGGGTAATAAATTTTATCGAATTGCTGGAATCTCTTTCTTATCCTACATCAGTCAAGAAAGACATAGCAAATGTTGCAATCCTGAGAATAAATTTCCCTTAATAGTAAAAATAAATTCTCTCAAACTATAACTCATATATCAGAAGTCACATAGTGATTATTGAAATTGCAACTTAAAAATAAACACCAGTTTTATATATATATGTGTGTGTGTGTGTGTGTGTGTGTGTGTGTGTATAAAGAATCTATTAGGTAGAAGTTCTGGAAAATAACACAGAAAGCAGCAAGAATAATCACTGGTACCAAACTGGCTTTGTCGTGAAAAGGAGATTTGTCTCCCTTAAAAATAGTGAACTCTTTTTTTTTCATCACTTCGAGTCATTTGCATTTGATAATGGTGCAGTATGTAAATTGTGTGAATTAGCATAAAGACTGATTGCTGACTAGTTCTAACTGGCTTTGCCACACAATCATGAACGCAGGGTTTTGTAGACTCTGAGAGATCAATGGTCAATAGTCTAAGACTCTATTCAAAGTTTAAAAAAAAATAGTTCAACACTTTAACATTTAGTATGTCCGTGCTTATCTGAATGTTGGTTAGAACGTTCTTGAAAGCTTGATGTTGTCACAGTCTGTCTTAGTGACTGCCAGAAACAGTCATGCCGTTCTTCCCCTTATCTTAATGGGTGTGGTCGGCGCTGATGGAAAAGGCTACCCAGAGCCAAGGAACCCCTTAGGGAGGCTTTCCCCTGGGGACCTCGCTGCACCTCTGCCTCCCTGGGAGGACTCATGCCCCATCTCCCCCCACCCCCTTTTGCCCACATGCCCGTGGGATCAAGGTCCATCCTCTAGGTCAGACACCAGCTCCAGCTCACCAGTGTGCGTGTGCTGTCCCTGTAACCACCCCCCACACACACACTCCCCGCCCAGCCTCGGCATCTGCACACCCACACCCACTGTCTTCCCACTTCCCCAGCCGGCCCCACAAAGGCACCGGGGTACCACAGCTGTAGGCTGTGGGAAACCTGCTTCTCTGTTTTCTTCAGCTTAGTCCAGACACCTCACCATCTGTTAAATTAGAGCTATGTCCCTGGTCCTGGCCTAACCCCTTCCCCAGCCGACTGCCCACCCAGCGGTCAGAGTGCTCTAGAATACATGTTGGATGACGCGAAAATACACCACAACACATGTTCTCCAGTTTAACCTTTCAGTGTAGCTGTGGGTGCCTTGTAGGGACTCACCCCTCGGTGCCTGCTCATCTTCTCCATCCACTGAACTTCTGTCTTTATACGCCCAGTTCAGAAATCACCTCCTTCTGGGAGCCTTCCCTGACCTCCATAGGGAGTCTGTCATTCTCTTACATTCCATGCAATATATTTATTTACATGTCAGATCCCCTTAACTAAGGAAGGAAAGCTAACTGCATCTCCAAGGACCCGTAGTCTCACGGGATTGAGGAGCCGTTTATCTGGCTCTTGGGGATGTCTTTGTGAGATCCCGTGTTTACGGCTGGCTTCCTTGACACCGTATCTTGTAAGACCCTGCTGCTCGGGCATCACCCGAGAGCCGGTTAGAATGGCACCATCTCTGTTCCTACTCCAGACCTTCTGAATAAGAATCTGTAGTTGAACAAGATTCCCAAGGAATTTTCTCACACACTAAAGTCTGACAATCACTGGCGTAAGGATTATTCATGTCAAGAGTTTAAATAGAAAGTATAAAATGCCTGCTGGTTCCTGGGGAGCCGTGTTTGAGGCGGACTAGATTCCAGAGATGGATCGGCTCCTCGGCATTCAGTTCCGGGCACTGGTGTGAAGTGGCACCGGGTCCACAAGCAGACGCCTGGGCGGGGGGTCGGGGGGGTGGCAAAGGCAGCTTCTGCAGGAGGGAGGTGGGACGGCTCACCGTCTCTTCCTCCAGCCACCAGAGCTGCTGTCTGCGGGATAGCTCCATCTTTTGTTGCACAGGAAATTGAGAGGTTTGGCATGAGGTGGCCTTATGCTGTTCCAGACTAGATCTAGACTAGACTAGAGCACACCCTACGAGTGTCTCTCTGCGCTCCCTGAAGGTGTCCTATTGGCCCCTGTAACCAGACAGACGGTGGGTGCTCAGTCAATGTTTATGGTTGGATTTGGGCTTCAGTGATGTGCATTGTGCCTTCTCACACCTCTCCAGTCAGCACTGTGTAGACAATGCCACCAATTTTAACAGAAATAATTCTGTCTCCACAGAAGTCCGGGAACTGGGACCATGACCTGAGCCGAAGGCAGACGCTTAGCCAACCGAGCCACCTAGGTGCCCGGGTTTTAGTCTACATTTGGAGATATGAGCTCACAATGATTTTGCGTTCTCCTGTGACTGACTCCTTTATCATGTCTTTTAGTGTGGTCACATTAGGGCATTCACATATTTAAGGGCATATGATTTTATTACAATTGTCCATTTGTTTCTCCTTTATATTACAGTGAGGGAATTTTACTGAGTTTTTTGAAGTTCTATTTGATAGGTTATATTGTCTATAAATTCCAGTTCTGGAAGGCAAAGCAGTATTAAAAATGAATGCCTTAAAAGGGACATTGTGTCACTGGTGTAGATGTGGGTAGTTCCCAAAGAAGGAGACTCTTTGCCTTGCTCCTCGTGGAATGGGCCTGGGAATGGGCCTGGGCAAGACTCTAGAGAGAGAAGGCTGTGTGGTGTGTGGAGGCAGAAAGGGTTTTAGACAACCTCAGAGTTTCCAGCAAGGACTGGGGCAGCAAAATGCTACACTTGATCTTAGCCAAAAGGCCGAGAAGCGATGGGGGGGGGCAGCAAAATGATGCAGGATAACTGAGAGGGGCCTGCAAGTTCATTGGCAACCACCTGGTGATGATCAGAAGGGTCTATGGTTTTCCTAGGAGCGATGCTGTGGGCAGATGGTAGGCAAGACAGGTGTGATCCATCCTTGACCTTTTTGCTCCTCAAAAGCACTTTGGAACTTAGACACAAGCCCTGGGGAAAAGTGGAGGGGGGTGAGGGAGGGAATCACTTAAATGACTCAAAAGAATTTTCCACCAAACAAACAGATAAGGAGCTTCTAATAAAAATTAAGTTCTGTTCTAGAAAAATAAAATTACATTTCCTTTTTTTTTTAAGATTTTATTTATTTTTGACAGAGAGAGAGAGCACAAGCAGGGGGAGCAGCAAGCAGAGGGAGAGGGAGAAGCAGGCTTCCCGCCGAGCAGGGAGACCTATGCGGGACTCGATCCCAGGACCCTGGGATCATGACCTGAACCGAAGGCAGCCACTTAACAACTGGGCCACCCAGGTGCCCCTAAAATTATATTTCTTATACTTTTAAGTTTGTGTCCTAAGATTCATAATTATTACCCAAGTATAAAGCCCTTTTTCAATGTGTAAAATTTTGCAGAATGTCCCCAAGCATGAGAACTGCTGCAATTTAAGCATCCACGGATTGAGAAAAGACCTGAAGGCAAAAGCTACCCTGCATTCGGGAGGTGCTTGCTTCCCTCACAATTAGATTTGCTGATCAGTAGGCCCACAGACTAGGAGGAACACAGGTTCTAAATAAGAAAGTCTGGGGTCCCGAGTTTGCTATTTACTAACTGTGGGCTCTTGGACAAGTCAAATTGTGTCGTTACTCCTGTTTCCTCATTAACAAAATGGGGATAATGATAGTATCTACCACACAGGGTGATTGAGAGAACTCTGTAAGCCATGGTCGATCATAAATGGACATTAATTATTGTTTATAGATGCTCCCTGTATATGTATTATCTACAGACATAAAAGTGAGCATTAGTTTAATTTCTGTGGAGACTCCTTACTCCAGAGTTAAGTATTAAACCAAGCAAAATAATTTAGGGTTAGACTTTTTAGGGAATTCCTAGTCTGTGTGGCACGAGAATATTATTGCACAGAGCTGGTTAAGAGACTACCTACCAAACCACAGGCTCTGCAGGAGGATTTGTGCACGTTTGGATCAACAACCCACTACTTGCCACGAAGCTCTCCCACCAGGAAGATGTGCTCTCGTTTTCCATTACCCAAGTCTTATCGTTTCTAGAACCAAAGAATACAGACCAATTAATCACCAAGGAGCAGAAATAAATTACCTCACCTTTGGGTGACTTGCTGTTTGGGCGATTTAGCACTTCTTATCTCAAGAGGAAAAGCACAGTGGGGCTGGTTAGTTCACAATGGGAATGGTCCGTGCTTCCAAGGAGACCCAAGTTATTGTAAAGAGACATTCATCGTAGACCGATGATGGTTCCTGTTTGGAGGTTTGGAGGAAGTTTCTTCCAGTTTGTCGCTCTGAATGTGGCCCTATTTCTTAAGGTAACCAGTGAAACTCTGATTATGCAAAATATTGTGGAAATGGGGTTTTCCAGGTGAGGAAAGGCAATCATCTGGGTTTAGCCCAAGTTGAAAAGCTATTTTAAATGCTTTGTTGGACTTTCTTGCCTTCACAAGTACAGGGCGGTGAGTGTATTTTGCATATTTCTTTGTGAGATAGTTGAAAGAGTCATTCATTCATTTGTTAAACCATTCATTTATTCTTTTTACAAGTATCTCTTGTATTACTACGGAGTTCTGGGCTAGGGGCTGGCCACATGGCAGTGAAAAGACGGAGATGGTCTAATCGTCTAATGGAAGCCAACAGAATTGTCTTCAGAATGCAACACCACCACCTAGCAGCCATGTGATCCCAGGCAAGTTCTTTATTCTCTCTGACTCAGTTTCTCATCAGGAAAATGGGGCCCAAGAACTCTAATATTTAGCTTGCCAAGAACATTTAAGGATTATAAAGCATAAAATGCTCTAAAAACTGCAGGTCTCTCTGAATGGTCATGTCATTTGATGACTGAGAATCTTGCCTTGCTTTATGAAAATCATTCTAAATGGCCCAAACCATTATATTATTTTAAGGGATGAAGTCATTTCTATGTGGACTCTATATTGTATTTAAAATAACATTTCGGGGGAAAGAAACTATCTGGTTCAGTTCCTGCCTTTTACAAATTAGAAAACCAAGGCCTCGAGAGGTGGACTGACCTGCTCAACTGACTCTGTTAACAGATAAACTGAGGCATATTAAAAATTTCAAGAGTTTATTTGAACAAAAGTTGATTCAAATTGGGCAGCATCCAATCTAGCCGATAGGAAAAAGCCAGCTGTTAAGATGCTGAACAAAAAATGAAAGACTTTTATAGACAGAAGGGAGCAGGAACAAGGAAATTATACTAAGCAAAAAGCAGGCTGGTTATTGCAAAGTTATTTTCCTTTAGGGGATGGCAGGGGTCTATCAGGCAGATGACCTAACTAGTGCTCATCAGGAGATTCCTGATTGGTTTCAGATTCCACTTCTGGGACAGTTGAAACTCTAAGTAAGTTAAGTCTTGGTTTGGTGACATGGGGTTTAGCATAAACAACTTCACTGTGGGCCCGTTGTCTTGTTTTTAACAACGCACAGAGCTGGGACTAAAGCTCAGTCAGTCCTGTTCCTCTGACCAGGTCTTATCACTCAGACTACGTCCCCTACCTACAAAACATAGGATGATACTAGCTGACGAGTGACAGTAGCCTGTCTGCTGAAATTGGGCAGTAACTTCTCTTCACTTCAATCTGTCTTCAAGGAAGAATATAATCATTGTCCCTTCGATCCATTTCCAAGAACAGTTGATTTTAACTTTCTATTTGAGCTTGCATGGCAGGCAGAATCTTGGACCTCATTGTCTCTGCCCTCTGATGTCATGCCCACGGTTATATTAATTGGAAAAAGGGATGTGGCAGATATAATCAAGGTCACTAAGCAGCTGGCCTTGAGACAGGGAGATTATGCTGTATTATCCATGTAGGCCTAAAGTAATCACATGAGCCCTTTAAAGCAGAAAAGGAAGCCAGAAGAGGAAATCAGATGTAGCAAAAGGCAAAGTTAGAGATGCCAAGCATGAGAGGGGTCCTATGTACCATCATTGGCTCGAAGATGAAGGGGGGTCATGTGTCGAGGAAATGGGGATCACCGTGCTCCAAACCTCTGTCAACAACCTGAAATAAGTTTGCAAGTGGAATCTTCCTCAGAGCCTCTATGGAAGACCCCAGGCTGGCCGAACCCAGGCTTCAACCTTGGGAGGCCCCGAGCAGAGGACCCACTTGAGGCACTCTTTGCTGGGACTTCTGACCCACTGTGAGATGCTACATGGGTATCACTTTCAAATGTTTTTCTTTTATTTTTGCCATTGACTTTAAAATATTTCTACTATTAATTGAAGTAGTACATACAGGTGGATACCCAGGCAGTACAGAAAGGTGAGCGAAGAGCAGCAGCCCCCTATTGAGTAAGCCCTTCCTACATGCCCGCCAGGCAGCGGCAGCCCTGTGGGGCTGTTGCTGTACCCCACATCTGTCAGTATCACCCTATCGTACTGCTTTTTTTAAAATTTGAGATATTACTTGTTGATTTGATGTTTAGGTAGATATCGTTTACTTTTTTTTTTAAGGATTTTTATTTGAGAGAGAGAGAGTGAGCAAGCACAAGCAGGGGAGGGGCAGAGGGAGAGGGAGAAGCAGGCTCCCCACTGAGCAGGGAGCCCCACACACGGGGCTCGATCCCAGGACCCTGGGATCATGACCTGAGCCGAAGGCAGACGCTTAACCAACTGAGCCACCCAGGCGCCCTGATATCATTTACTTTTTAAAAGAAAGCTCCAACAAGGACATCTTTTCTTGTGTTTAGTATCTTTCCTCTAAAAGTTCAGTATAGCAAAAATGTTTTATTTATCCTTTTAGTGAGTTGGCTCCCACGCAACCGAGGTTTTATTGTGTTTGGCCTCTTAAAGGACTGGAAACCACCATCCCATGCTCAAGGAGCCTCCACGCCCGCTCGGTTTCATCTCTTTGGTACCTAGCAGGGAAATAAACTTACAACATCCCTCCTGTCTGTGAACCCTCGTGCAATATGAAGATTTCAAACTTTAGCATAATCTGTGTATCTTGGGTTTTTAACCATAATGTCACAGTTGCTGGATACAGCCAAGAGATGAAATGCTTCCTTTATTTTCCATTGCACTTTCTCCCCAAATCCTTCCAGGAGGACGCTCGAAGCTCCCCCAGACATTTGGACTGCAGACATTGCAGCGGGCAGAAGATGAGATGGTCAATATTCAGAGTTTCATCATAGCTGGGGAAACAGTGCTTCATTCCATAGTTAAGAAACGATGTCTGAACTAAATTTAACAGAGAAAACTTGATTAGGACACTATTTTGCTTGTGAGTTGATGTAGCAAACTCTAGTGGGTATAGTGTGCCAGAATGAGAGAATGATCTGGTGAGACATTTAATCAACTATGGTCAAAGGGTAAAAATTGATTTAAGAAAAACCACGTAATTTTAATCAGTTGATTTCAGCTTCTCATTTGTCACACCTTTATCAGAACTGTCAACACAAAGCAAAACAAACTGAGCAATTCATTTCTTCTTCTCTTGTAAATTTACCATATATGTACCGGGTGTCTGAGGCTGGCATTCCAGGGGACAGAAAAGCAGAGGCCCCAGTTAATCAGGAAACTAGAGGAGGCAGTATAGGTCAGTGGTTAGGAACTCAACTCTGGTGGGGTAAAAACCACTTTGGGTTCTGGCTTCAACCATGAGACCTTCAGGCTTCTAGGGTTGCTGTGGGGATTAAATGAGATGGGTATGTAGTACGTAGCATCTGATAAGACTAAATAAATGTGAGAGTTTCTCGTCATTCTTATTAGCTCCAAGACTAGCCCAGTGGACATATGGGTCCCTGTCCAGCAGCCTTGAGGACAACTTCTATTAGTATCGTATGCAGAAGGGGGAGTGGCA
The DNA here is from genome assembly GCF_037043125.1 of Eumetopias jubatus. Classification (NCBI taxonomy): domain Eukaryota; kingdom Metazoa; phylum Chordata; class Mammalia; order Carnivora; family Otariidae; genus Eumetopias; species Eumetopias jubatus. The sequence continues at coordinate 55,920,328 of NW_028274811.1, read as the reverse complement.
CTGGAATTGCCCAGCCTGTGCTGAGGAGACAGATGGCTCCGTGGTGCCCTTGGCTTGCCCGTCTGTAGGGCACGGGAGTACCATCACATTGTTGTGGACTGGCCAGACCTCGCATTACACTTGGCATTGCTCATTTCAGGCATAACCTTTATGGCTATGTAGCTGCACAAAACTTTCCACAAGGAGCTTCCACACCGTGTTCACCTTTTCTTTTTCGATATGTTGGGTCTTTAAAAAAAACACCTTCTTACTTAAAAAAAACCAACCCATTCTATTGAAGTGTGATTGACATACAAAAAGTTGTACGTATTTAATGCATACAGCTGATGAGTCTGGGGATGATTATACATCGGTGGAAACATCATCACATCTGGGCCATAAACACAGCCATCACCAAAAGTTTCTTCCCACCTTCTTTATTTATTATTATTGTGATGATAACACTTAACATAAGACCTACCCTCTTGGCACAACACAATCCAGTGGTGTTAACTACTGCTACTATGTGTACAGTAGATCTCCAGGATTTATTCACCTTAGATTTTGTCACTCTTCTGTAATTAGTTCTTCACTGTAGCCAGAAGAGGGCACTGTTGCTTTACCCAAATTCTGTACTGTGGTTTGCAGGGCGGTGCGTCTGTGTCCTGTGCTACAGCGTCTCATTCCTGGCTTTTTTGGGGGGGCAATTTCATCTCTTAGGTACCTAGCAGGGAAATAAAAAAAACAAAACAACCTTTTGTCTGTAGCAGGACATATACAAAAACTTGGTACTTGACAAACTAAAAATTTTTGAAATCACGCACAGTCGTGTATGGGATTTTAAAAAAATGCACAAGTGCAGCAGAGAAATGCATTCTTTGATCAAGGTTTCAACTTTCTGAAACCACTGTCTGAAAAATTAGGGCGCAATTTGGCGTTCCTGCTCATTTTTGGCACCATAAGTGACCCAGAAAAGACAGAAGAAATTGAAAAAGACATAGAAGCAGTTGTGCAGTTTGGGGGAGCTCTGGGATGTTTCCTCCTACTGTGGCAAAACTCATAATCTCCTGAAAACAGAAGTCTTTGGTGGGCGCAACGTTGACACTCACCCCGTACTTCTGCCTATGAGGTTTGCCTTTTCCTTTCTTGGCGAATGCCATTATGAGCCCCTTCACCATTTTTAACAGGCCAGTTTTTAATGAGGCAATAATGGCTTTATTTATAATCCTTGGGTGAAAAATGGCACTTGAAGAAGACCATTTCACAACCCAGGGGTGTCTGCATTCTCGTGGTTCTCTTCCAGACTAGCAGTCTAATAAGGGTGACAGAAACTGAACTCTGCTTTGGCCTATGTTTATGTTCTTTCCCCCCCTACCCCTCTCAAGTTTCCCTATATGTCATTTCTTTCCATGGCTTCAGAGTTGGAACGAGAGATATTCGAAATGCAAATACAAGTATGCTGATGGCAAGCCAAACCTACAACAGTGTAAAGTCACAGGGTAGGGCTGAAAAAATCTAGTGGAATTGGAGAATATCTGCAGCACCAAGTATTAATACGATGCCTGTAAATCAATATTTGCTGGGTGAATGACTGATTGGCTCAATGAAACCACTACCTTCTGAGGATAATTGTGGGTGTGAAAACTGATTTGTAAGTATTTGAATGTACATGATTTTTTTTTAAATGTTACCATTTCCTCCTGATATTGAAATACTTTCAGGTATCCTCAAATAAGGGAATAGCAAGTCTTTCAACTTTATTTGGGATTTGATAGTGAATGCTTTTCACAATTATTCATGAGGCTAAAGGAAATTTGCGTACACGTGTGTATGTGAGTTTATATCCTCGCTCGTGCTATATTTTCAAAATCATGAGAAACCGTTGTGGGAACTTTAAGACAGCTTGCTCAACAGCCTTTCTCTGTTTCCATTCTCTCTTCATACCGGTGATGTTAACTTGCGGCTTCTTGTTTTTGTTTTTGTGTTTTTTCCTTCCAGACTCCTGTCCCAGCTGAACTCTACGCAATGGGTAAAGTCTGTGCTTACAGAGGGCCATAAAATCCTTTTAATATTCATTTGAAGGTACAAGCTCTTGGACCACAAAGGTCCCTTCTTCATATCCAGGCATGCTCAGGGACTTGGCATCTCGCCCTGGAAGCAAGGCATATAGGCCAAACAAAACCCTCATTTTCACTGCTTGGAACAACGGTCAATTCTTTAATGTAATTACTTAGAACAAATTAAGAGTTTAGATCCAAGAGCCTTGAGGCAATCAAAGATTATGGAAGATAGGGGGGTGGGGAGTGGTTTAAGATGCCCCTGGGTTGTAAAAACCACCCCCCACAGAGCCTGGTGTGATTCTGATATATATGAAAGAGCCTTGACCAAGTACACACCAAAGGACCTTCAGGGCAGGAAAAAGGAGGAGCCTATATTCCATCCACGCTCTGTGTTGGCCAGGCTACCTTCTTCTAAATATAGCTAGCTGCTTCTTTTTAAAATGTGTGACTTCTTCAATACTCTTCCCTCTGCAGCAGCTTAGTTTCTTAAGGTAGTGGAGAGTAAAGAATTGTTTCTCCATCATCAACTGCAGACCGACAGCCCCAGCATAAAGCATGAAGACGGTATCAGTAAGAGATGGAAGGAGGCACAAAGGCAAATCCCATGAATTTGAGTTTTATTGCATGAGCTGTCAGGTTCCTAGGTATGCAGGAAGAGCAGAGCCTCAAATACTGACTTCAAAGAGAGTCTGTAATTTCATTCAAGACAGGAAGTGTCCCTTAAGCCACTGCCACTGGGCAAATGTAGAAATAGGAACTTTGATACAGATTCAAGATACTTTTACTTAGGAGGGTTAAGAGGACAGAGCTATAGGGTTGTAGGAATACCGTTCTCCTTAAACAGCTTAGGAAGGAATCAGAAAGGCAGGCTTTACGCAGTACTCACCACAAGCCGGGCACCGTTCTGTGTGCTTTACATATGCTAGTTTATTTAATCAGCAAAACAATGCTCCGAGCCAGGTGCTCATCTGACCTCACTTGGCAAACCGGGAAACTAAGGCACCAAGATAAAATACTTGTCCCTCAAACACCCAGCTAGTACATGTAGAAGCAGAAATTCCAGCTTGATTCTAGTCCCTGCCCTTAAGCATTTAACTGCTAAAAATCAGATACTATGTGGATATAGAAAGACTGGAACCGATATGCTAAATGTTATTACCTCTAAATGGCGGGTTTACGGTTAATTTTCTTTTACCTTTCTGTTTTTTCCCCCAAATTTCTACCACGTACTGTTTTTATAATCAGAGAAAAGAAATAATAAAATGCTGCTTTAAAATTCTGACCCTAAAATCTATCACCGTGAAGATCACTGTGCTGAAGAGCCCCAGAGTAGAAATAGTGCTCGTGGCCCTGGTTGCTCGATTCACTAACGGCCAGACTTCATAGACTAACACCAAGGAAAAGTGACTCAGATGGATCCCTCTGCAGTCCTGTGAGCCATCAATAAACTGTCTACCCCCTGCAATGTCACCTGGGGCCCTATGAGGGGATGGACAGAGTCTCAAAGGAAGAGTGAATTTCCCAGCTGTAACAGCTCTGAATGGAGTTCAACAGGATGGCCGGCTCAGCTCTGAAAGGACACAAATTCACGTTCACGCACGACTTTCTATTAAAAGTCATAATACAGGGGCACCTGGGGGGCTCAGTCGGTTGAGTGACCGACTCTTGGTTTGGGCTCAGGTCATGATCTCAGGGTCGTGGGATGAAGGCCCCACTCAGCGTGGAGGCTGCTGCTAGAGCTTCTCTCCTTCTGCCCCCTCCCCCCACGTGCACACGTGGAAACTCTCTCAGATAAATAACTAGATCTTTAAAAAAAAGTCATAATACAAAAGTCCATTGATTCTGTATAGATCAGCCACGAACAACTAGAATTGGAAATTAAAAAGTAATTTTGTAACTCACAAAATACACAAAACACATATAACGGATGTAGGAAGCAACTGAAATTTTAAAATATGAGCGTGTCAATTTGGATACAATTTTAGGAATATTCTCAAGGTTTATCATAACAAATGTTTAACACGAATACCATGAAAAGACATAAATGCAGAAGGCAGCAAATCAAAATTTAGGAAACTATCAGTTCAGACTTCTTGTTTGTTCCTGGAGAAAAACAACTGACGGACACAACGCTGATAGCTTCTCATACTGACTGTCTTAACTCTTTATTTTTCCTTGTCTTTTTAATAAATAGCCGGATTTTAAAAAATCCCCTTTTTGAAAGTAAGAGCTGAGGTCTCATTTCTCTAGGTTTGCATCTCTCTTAAGGGGAGGTGTTGACGTGGGCCCTGAGCTGAGTCCCTCAACTCCTCCTGCGAGACCGAAGGACTTCTTCCCTCAGCGGCTGGGGTGCTGGCTCCAGAAGGCGCTCAGCCACCTGCCCTCTTCCAAACTGAGAACTCTGTGGAAGAGTGCCGCCTTGATCAAGCCCTGGTCCCTTTCCTGGGTAGCCTGGACTCAGCACCTGGTTGATGCAGCCTCAAAAAACCTGGCCTTCTCGCTTTGACTGCGGACAACTCTGCAGTCTCACTTCCACTCCAGGGCTCCCTGTGGGGGCCATCCGAGGCCTCAGCTGAGACCACATCCCAGCTGAGCTCCCTTTGCCCATCCTGCTTCCCTCCCTTTCCCTCCACAGGTGTTGATCCCAAGACAAGTGCAGCCAGGGGCTTCCCGGCCCTGGCTCAGTGTCCCATTTCCCAGCGCAAATTTGACACTGGGGGAGGAAGAGCACACCTCTCTAGTGAGCGCTGGGCCCCTCTGCCACCCTGATTCTGCAGACCACAGCCCGGAAGCCCCTCTTAGAAATAAGGCGAGGAAGGAAAGCAGTGCCATTTTCCTCACACAGATTCAGGAAGTGGATCAAAGAACAAAGAAGACCCTTGGAAGCCTGGCAGGGAACATGTCTGAAATTCGGGTGGGGCTTTGGGGGAACCACAGGAGGCAGGATGGCAGCTGCTTAGCCCACTGTTTGGTCTAATCCCCCGAGCTGTCTTGTCCCTGGTACCACGGTCGCACTGTGTTAATTAAATCATTCTCATTAATTCAGCCCGAGTGTAAATTAGGAAGGAATGAAGATAAATTAGGTTTGAAGGCAGCTAATACATTTAACCCCATGCTGCTTATTTTGCAGCCTAACAAAATAACGTTGTTAAGGGAGATAACAAGGCCAAAGCCTTGGGCACAGCTTCTTAATAGCATTAAAAATGAGACCTTGGTTTGGTGTCACAAGGCAGAGGCGAAGACCAGCTCCTGGGGGCCTATGGGAATGGGCTAACATCTTGAGGAGGGTGGTGGTCACTGTACGACACAGACCCACAGCATTTCCTGACTTGTTTATGACTCAGACATCGACTATGTGTATGCTTGTCCAGTTGGATCACAGGCCTGTCTAGAGAGTTCTTCCTGTACACATCCATGACTTGCTCACCTTCTCATCCTGTGAGGAGAGTGATAAGAATTACCTTTAGGCTTGGCTGAGAGATGCTGGGGTAATAACAGTTTGAGTTGCTGTGGTCAGAAATATGCTAACTTGCAAATCATTTTCAGCTGTAAAATAAACATTAGGGCACAGAGGCCTGAAAGCTTGTCAGACATTGGTTAAAGCAAACCAGTGTGGTTTGCAGGAGGTCATTGAAAGCACACACATTTTCCCCAAAATGCAAGTTTAGTTCCTCTATCTCTCAGTAGGAAAATGTTTTCCACTTTTATACCCTCCAGAAGCTAATTTCTTTCCTCTGCCTCATGTTGCTTATCTCCCTGAGGCAGATAAAGCAAATGCCTATGGTCACTGAATACGGTTCAAGATTTCCCAAAGCTACGACGTTTTTTCCTTCTCTTTTCTTGAAGCCCAGAAAGATGGCAACATTAGGTAGAAAGGAGCAGGGAAATGACATCCGAGGATGATGAGCCAATGTCGAGGATCCCCCTGCCTGCTTAGCAGAGTCCCCGGCAAGGAGAAACAAATGTTGCTGTCCCCATGGTTAAGGACACTGCAGTTACCAGGTGGTGAAGACACAACAGAAACAGACTGCCTTGCCTGTTCCTAACTCAGTGGCTTTCTGTGACAAAATCCCTAGTCAACCAACCGAGCTGTGCACATGTTTTATCTTTTTTTAAGATTTTATTTATTTTTTTCGACAGAGAGAGACACAGCGAGAGAGGGAACACAAGCAGGGGGAGAGGGAGAGGGAGAAGCAGGCTTCCCGCTGAGCAGGGAGCCCAATGTGGGGATGCGGGGCTCCATCCCAGGACCCTGGGATCATGACCTGAGCCAAAGGCAGACGCCTAACGACTGAGCCACCCAGGCGCCCCCACATGTTTTATTTCTCGGCAGGATCATCTACCTACAGTTCCATGTAGATTTGCTAAGTGACTAAAGTAAGAAAGAAATACTTCTCCTTAGTGAGGGAAAGTGTTAACCTCTTTGTTTAAACATAACATTTTTTCCCAGAGGAAGACATTCACGTCTGGTCTTCCAAAGCAACGGACTTACTTTGAGCCGACAACATAGACAAAGCACTTCTAGGAGGTGCCTTCGAGGCTGCCTCCACACCTTGCCACAGGCTACAGAAACAGGTTTTTAAAAAAGACAGATGTGCGCTAGCTCCACATTTCCACCTCCCTTCTTTTCAGCATCCACCTCTGGTATCTACAGCGATGCTCTACGTTCGGTCTTGGCTCATTTTATCCACACCTCCTTCAGGAACAGGATCGGCTTGCCGGGCTCCTCTCTTCACCTGGCAGCCCCAGAATCGCTGCACGTGATTCTCACCGTGAATTGATCCAGCTGTCTCTGGCTTTGTTAACAGTCTGGGCCTGAGAGTCTGCATCACAAATTAAAATATGAAACAGATTTGTAAAGGCTCACGGTGAGGCTGACGAGTTAATGCTAAGAAAGGACTTCAGAGGGCACTGTCTTTCTTTGCTTGTAAGGAGCGAAATTTCTCAAGCGCATACCAGGAGGGACGGCGGGGCGGGGGGTGGTGTGGGAGGTTGGCGGGGGAGTGGGATTAGAATAAAGAACCGACAGTTCTGGTTGAGGCAGTGTCTGGACACCGGCAGTGTTAGGTGGAGCCCCCTCAGCCTGTTTAAACCATTTCTGCATCTAGTGTTTAGAGGAAAGCTAGGAGGTGGGGGAGTTGGGGAAGGGAGAAAACTCTTCGGTGGATCCCTACTTGAGCTGCAGAGCGGAGCCTCTGCTAGGGGGCCGTGTGACCTCGAGCTGGACAATTCACATCTCCCTGGGTCTCAGTTTCCTAACCTGCAAAACGAGGCGGCTGGGACGGTGATCTCTACCGTTCATTCATAGATTTTATTCCAAATATCTAATAAGAACCAAACAGGCGTTTTAGGTCCCAGTGGAAATACAGCCCCTAGTGCAAAGATCAAAATGGGTTTGGTCAAGAGCCATCGCCATTCGAGCTTGTTTTTCGAATCGCTTTCCTTTCCCCTGGCACGCAACGCCTCAAACCTGGGTGCTGGGCCATTTCTTTGCCGAACCCCAAACCAACACAGCAGAGCGATAAAAGACAGGAAGGGCCCAGCCCAAGAGGGCGACTGGGTCTCTCTCGCTAGAGAGAGGGGGCGGCGGGGCCGCTTCCCTTGAGCAGCTCGCTTTGAATCTAGCACCGGCCGCGATTGGCTGCCAAGCACGTGGTGTGCGCCCCGCGGGACGGCGCCCGCCCTCCTCTGCTCCCGGCTGCATGGGGCAGAGTCCGGCCGCGGGTGCCGCACCCGTTGAGGGGGGCAGGGGGAACGCCAGGGCTCGAGTCTGTCTGCACCCCCCAGCCAGAGAGAAACCCGATGGCCCGCCTATGCCCAACCCGCAGTGTCCCCGCAGTGACCAAACTTGTGCCTCTGCCCTAGCTCCCGTCCTCGCTCCAGGTGCTCTGCCCAGGGCGCGTGCGGCAGACACCCAGCTCCCCCCTCGCTCCCCTTTCCTGAGCATCTCTCGGACTCCGGCATCGCGGAGCGCGCAGCTGGGCGCCTCCGCCGCCGAGGGTCCCTCAGCTCCGGGGCTGTCCTTAAACCGGGCTGGGCCAGAGAGGCGCAGGCACTCCGACCCGGCCAAACTTGTTCAACTCGCGGTCCCTGAGGATTGCAGCTACTGGTGGCTTAGGCACCGTGTCCGCTTTGTCTCCCTTCACTCTCCGCAGCCCCCCTCCCCCGCTTCCTCTCTCGACTAACTCCCCCGACACGCTCTTCTCCAGCTCTTCCCGTCGCCTCCTCCTCCTCCCCTTCCTCCTCCTCCTCCTCCTCCTCCTCCGCGGGCGGCATTCACGCGCTTCCTCCCTCCTTCCCCCGGTGTCACTCTGCATCCGCACCGTCTCCTCCCTCCCCTCCTCCTCCTCTTCCCTCCTCCTCCTCTTCCCTCCCCTCCTCCCTCCTCCCCTCCCCTCCCGCCGTGCCGCGCCCCTTATAGCCAGGCGCGCGGTCGCTGGGCGCAGACTGCTCGGGCAGCCGGAGAGGAGGCGGCGCAGCGGTGGCGCTGTGGAGACCGAGTCCAGACGCCAGGCGGCCGGCGGCGCACTCGAGCGCTTTCTAGCTCCCTCCCCGGAGTGCACAGCCCGCCTCCTTGTGCGGCTGCAGGCTCGCTCTCTCTTCCCGAGACGCGCTCCGGGAGACCTTCTGCGGGTCGCGAGCAGAGTCCGCGGCGTGGGGGTCGCGAGGCGCTGTCCTCTCCCCGGCGGGCGCCCCATGCGCGCTCCTTTCGCCCCGGCAGTCGCCGCTGCTCACGGGGGCTGAGACGTCCGCCTTGTCGCCTCCCGCCCGGTGACCTAGGCGAGGACCCAGCTGGTTGTGCGCTGACGCCGGTCGCAGCCGCCGTAAGTTTCCCCCGCCGCCCCGGACCTGTTGCGGCCATCGCGGTTTTCCGGGGCAGCCTTGGCCTGCGGGGGTGTGTTCGCCGGGGGTGTGCGTTCGCCCCGGAGCCCCGAACTCCAACTTGGGCGGAGGTGGGGGAACTGTTCGCGGGGCGGAGACCTCGGGGGTCGCCGCTGACCTCCCGCAGCGTACAGACGCTGACCATCGCTGGAGGGATCTCCTCTGGTCCGGCTCGCCGGCCCCCGGGCGAGCTGCTGGGGATCGGAGAGCCGAGCCGGGGTTTCCTTCCCCCGCCGAAAGCGGCGCTTCGCTGGGGGTGGCTGTCGCTCGGCCTCGCACTTCGCAGCCCCCGGGGCCGAGCGCCCGGGATTGTCGGCCCACGTTGCCCCCCACCCGGCACAGGGGAGCGCCGGGGCCACGCGCGCACAACGTCTTCGTGATGGCACGTTCACTGCGGCGGAATGTCTGTGGGGAATGAATGAAAACTTTCTGAAAAATCAACTTCTCGTGCACGTATTTGGCCTTTGGTGTGACATTAGTAGTTTCAAAGGATAGCAATTGGTGGGCGTGGTGGAGACGAACCTTGAAACTTGTTTGGCGTGTAATTTCGTGTTGCCCTCACAGGTACGGCCAGCGTGCTGAGGAGCGTTGCAAGTGTTACAGAGGGCTGTCTGATCAGTTGGTTTTCTTGTTAACAATGTCTTTCTAATGTCGTTCCATTGTTATCAGTAAGGTAAACGCTCGAGAAAATCTGCCTCGTTTCTCCTTTGAGTGCATTGAGACCAGGTTCAAAATCTAAGGAGATGTGACGGGACGCAAAGTATTGACAGCAGGGAGCATGAGTAAAGAGCATTAAGTGAACTGAAGTTACTGTAACTAGAAGCCCTTTTGATGTTCACGGTAACAGCAGCCCTTTCTCTGTTTTCTTTGTGGACACAGGTTAAGTGTGTGTGTGTGTGTGTGTGTGTGTGTGTGTGTTTGGCTACTTACTTGGCGTGCAAATATTTCTCTGGGGGCTTAAAAAATACTGGAAGGGTGATTCGTTTTATGTTGAAGGTGTGTTTGGTGACTGTATAAATGGCTTCTGCTGATATTTTGATGTTTGCATAATTTTAAACCAGAAGGTAAGTCGTTTCCCTTGGGTCTTTAAGTTTACCCTTTATTTTAAGCAAGTATTGCTGCAAGAATGTTGGATTTTGCCTGTGACATGCTTCTCCATCTGGATGGTATCCAAGATGACAGGCTAGCCTCTTGCTTCTGGTTTTGTGGGCCAACCTGGAAAATGCAGGAGCATAAACACAGGAGGCATAGGGATGCAGATTCTATATCCTAAGGTCTTCCGAACTGTTTTCTTAAGGGTGAGCCTCGTAGTGAATGTTGTTTTACCCTGTCTGGAATCTAATGCTCAGGGAAACATGTTCTGGGCCCCGGTGTGATTCCCACTCACTGTGCAGGCACTTTGGTGTCATGTACCTTGTGCAGGGAGCCTCATTCTTCAGCTAGAGGTGTGTTCACTCTTAGCTTGAGAGAAGGCGGCTTTTTGAGGGTGCTTTGGAAGCATTCGCTTAAAAAAGAAAGCAGAACTACTCGTTTGGAATGTTTGTAAGTTTCTATATAAGGCATCAGAGTATTCATAGCATCTTTTGAGGTTTAAGCTTAAAACCTTCCTCAAAGTACTTCAGATTGAATGTACTAATTCACAGCTATAGTGGTAGAGCATCAGGGATGCTAATACGTGTTCTAAGGCTTGGGAGACTTGGTGCATTCGCATAGCGTGGAGTTGGGTCTCCAGAGCACTGGGCATCGCTTCACATGGATTGGACTGTAAAGGCTTTGCTTGAGGTAAGGATGATGGGGGGCTCCTCACCCTTTGTCCTATCCTAAAGTTGTTGTGGACACCGAATGTTGTCTTCCTAGCACCAGAGTCCTAGAACATTGTTACTTACTTTCTTCCACTAAGCCATGTTTACTGCTAGTGAAGAGTTAACATTCCAAAACTGAAAGAAAACAAGTTGCATCACCTAAGGCTCTGTGGCCAGTGTGTCCAGGCACAGTTGGCACCTGATCTTTGTTGTGCGCTGTGCCACAGCTGGGCAGGAAGTGCAGCTTGGTGGCTAGCCTGTGGATTTGTGGAAAATGGCTCATTTGCGTTTATTAGTAATTACTGCAATATACATTAAAAAATAAATATCTGAACTGTTGAAGGAAACGAGGAGGCGGTAGGCTTCAGCCGCCTGTAAAAACTAACTGTTCTGTGTTTGGAACAGATACTGTAACTTACACGGTTGTTTACCCTCCTGGCATAAACAGCTTCCTTAGGAATCCTTTGACAGGCAGGTTCTTGAAGGCTTTAGTCTTTTGAAGTTAACAGAAGGATAGGATTAAAAAAGAAAAAAAAAAAAAAGCATGTGATTCAGTTTTTGAAGATAGGTGATAGGTATGTCCTGTGTCTTTAACCTACGGTTTACTTACTGAAGAAAGCCAAAGACAGCATTAGATTTTGCTATAATTTCAGTAATACAGAGGAAAGTACTTTAGTCAGCAAATAAATTCTAGGGTGGCCCTAAATTAACAATGGCTGGCAAAATACACACACATACAACACACACACACACACAGGTGTGAGTGCATTTGATTTACATAAAGCAGGGTTTGCACTTTGAACTCCTGTGCACGTGCCCGTGTTTGCAGGTACACAAGAATGGTCCTGGTGATGCACTGTTGAATCAAGAGAGAGGGATGGATAGATCCTTTGTTCCTGCATCTGGTTTTCTAGGAATTGATATAAAGCAGGAAGAAAGAAAAACAGCAGTGATGAGTATGCTACTCAAAATATTCTTCCTTTTATGTGTGCAAATCCTCATTTTGGAAGCTGTCCAGAGCAAGAAAGATGGGTGGTGATTGTGGCCAGAATCTGTTCTGTGTTTTCACAAAAGCCGGCTGATCAATATATGCTAATGTTTATATTGGTGCTCTTTGAGGACTCTGGCGTGGTAGAATTGTCTGGTTAGAAATTGTAACATTCCAATAAAGATCTGATCGTGGAAGAAGGTGGCTTAAGCCTATGATTTTAAGGTGACATTGCCCATTTACTGCGATACACAGAGAAACTGGATCTTACTAAAGGTATTCTTAATGGAATTAATTAGTAGGTACTTGTTTTACACATGGCTTTATGTTGCATGGGGCATAAAGGCTGGTGCCCATCCTGGCGTTACGAGAGCTGGAAGCCCAGCATTTTAAGTGGCCTGCAGTGAATCAGCTGGACAAGGGTAGGGAGCTATGAGGGTGAGACCTCCCTCGTCTTGGGCTTTGCTGGCTTACATTCTCAAGGACTTCAATATCCTGAAAGTTGGCAGTCAGGTTTTCCAAGATGAACCTGCTTGCAAGCCTTGATTTTTTTTTTTTTTTTTTTAAACAGCGTTCAAATAGCCCAGCAGTGTTACAGTGAATGCCTTTCCTTATAGGTGGTTGTCTCTGACTTTGTACAGGCTTGGCTATCCATTATTCCGAGCAGTAGGCGCCAAGGCTAATGACAAAGTGTTCTGTTTTCTCTGTTCACAATGATTTGTGTGGCTTTGTTCTGCTGTTCTGAACATCAGGAGCATCACATTCAGTGGTTTGTTTTGTCTTGTTTTCATTTTAGGAGTGGAAACAAAATGTCAGTCAGTGTGCATGAGAACCGCAAGTCGAGGGCCAGCAGTGGCTCCATTAACATCTATCTGTTTCACAAGTCTTCCTATGCTGACAGTGTCCTCACGCACTTGAACCTTTTACGCCAGCAGCGCCTCTTCACGGACGTCCTTCTCCATGCCGGGAATAGGACCTTCCCCTGTCACCGGGCGGTGCTGGCTGCCTGCAGTCGCTACTTTGAAGCCATGTTCAGCGGCGGCCTGAAAGAGAGCCAGGACAGTGAAGTCAACTTCGACAACTCCATCCACCCAGAAGTTTTGGAGCTGCTGCTTGACTATGCGTACTCCTCCCGGGTCATCATTAATGAAGAAAACGCAGAATCACTTCTGGAAGCTGGCGACATGCTGGAGTTTCAGGACATCCGGGACGCGTGTGCAGAGTTCCTAGAAAAGAACCTGCATCCCACCAACTGCCTGGGCATGCTCCTGCTCTCCGATGCGCACCAGTGCACGAAGCTGTATGAACTCTCCTGGAGAATGTGCCTCAGCAATTTCCAAACCATCAGGAAGAACGAAGATTTCCTCCAGCTGCCCCAGGACATGGTAGTGCAGCTCTTGTCCAGTGAAGAGCTGGAGACAGAAGATGAAAGGCTTGTGTACGAGTCTGCAATTAACTGGATCAGCTACGACCTGAAGAAGCGCTACTGCTACCTCCCAGAGCTGTTGCAGACAGTGAGGCTGGCTCTCCTGCCTGCCATCTATCTCATGGAGAATGTGGCCATGGAGGAACTCATTACCAAGCAGAGAAAGAGTAAGGAGATTGTGGAAGAGGCCATCAGGTGCAAACTAAAAATCCTGCAGAACGACGGCGTGGTAACCAGCCTCTGTGCCCGGCCTCGGAAGACTGGCCATGCTCTCTTCCTCTTGGGAGGGCAGACCTTCATGTGCGACAAGCTGTATCTGGTGGACCAGAAGGCCAAAGAAATAATTCCCAAGGCTGACATCCCCAGCCCAAGAAAAGAGTTCAGTGCGTGTGCAATTGGCTGCAAAGTGTACATTACTGGGGGGCGAGGGTCTGAAAATGGAGTCTCAAAAGATGTCTGGGTTTACGATACCCTGCATGAAGAGTGGTCCAAAGCTGCCCCCATGTTGGTGGCCAGGTTCGGCCATGGCTCTGCTGAACTGAAGCACTGCCTGTATGTGGTTGGGGGGCACACAGCTGCAACGGGCTGTCTCCCAGCCTCCCCCTCAGTCTCTCTAAAGCAAGTAGAACACTATGACCCCACGACCAACAAATGGACCATGGTGGCCCCCCTCCGAGAAGGCGTTAGCAATGCTGCAGTGGTGAGTGCCAAACTCAAGTTGTTCGCCTTCGGAGGTACCAGCGTCAGTCATGACAAGCTCCCTAAGGTTCAGTGTTACGATCAGTGTGAAAACAGGTGGACAGTACCAGCTACCTGTCCCCAGCCCTGGCGTTACACAGCAGCAGCGGTTCTGGGTAACCAGATTTTCATTATGGGGGGAGATACGGAATTCTCTGCCTGCTCTGCTTACAAATTCAACAGTGAGACTTACCAGTGGACCAAGGTTGGAGACGTCACAGCAAAGCGCATGAGCTGCCACGCTGTGGCCTCTGGAAACAAGCTCTACGTGGTGGGAGGGTACTTCGGCATTCAGCGTTGCAAAACTCTGGACTGTTATGACCCGACGTTAGATGTGTGGAACAGCATCACCACAGTCCCGTACTCGCTGATTCCTACTGCATTTGTGAGCACCTGGAAGCATCTGCCTTCTTAAACGCAGTACACCTTCAAGAAGGTGAGCGTGAGGTAAGAAGTGAGTGTGGCTGTAAGTATGCGTGTAATTAAGCTAGCTGTGTGAGTTCCTATGGAGACTGAGACGTGATCGATGTAGCTCATCCCGTGGAAGTAGTGCTACAAAAACTATTAAGAGGATTGGCACCCCAGAACTGTGAAAGCACTTGTGTTAACCACAGCTGCAGCTCCCCACCCCATAACAGAAGCCCACGGTTCTCAGCCTTGACTGAGCCTCCCACTCTCCCAAAGAGCTTTTCAAAAACGGCCCATCCCAGAGATTTGATTGCATTTGGTCCGGGTGGGTCCCAGGCAGCAGCATTTTTTGGAAGTTTTCTAGTGATTCTGATCTACAGCTGGGTTGAGAACCCCTGCCCTGGGTTAATAATGCCAACTAATGTTTACTGAGCCCTCCCTGCCTGCCTGGAGCTGGGCCATGTGTCTCACATGGATCATTTCATGTGATCCTGAGAACGACCTCGTGAGATATTACTAGAGCACTTTATAGATGAAAACAACTGAAGCACACAGAGGTTAAGTCAGTAGCCCAAGGTCATGGAGCTTCATAGGTGGAAGAGTTGGTCAAGAAATCAACCCAGGCACTCTGGCTCCAGAGAGGAAGCACTTGAACATCATGCTGAACTGCTCCTTAAGAAACCTGAGCTTCATATTCATCTTACCCCAGGAGACATTTGTTAATACTCAAATTTAGATGCCTCAAACCCTTTGTGGAATGAAGTAGGGTGTAAAAAAACAGAATGCTTAAGTTTAGTTTGTTCCCTCCCAAATTATTTATTGCTTATTTAAAAATTTTTTCCTTGAGGAAAAAAAATAGCCCCCTTTAGGGCATTTATTAACTTCAGAGGGAAATCAAGGTCTGTCCTTGTAAAAGGTTGCACCTGCATTGTATAAATTTGTCAGATGCATGGCACACTGAGCCCTCTAGACAGCCTTCCACTGCAGCCTTTCAGAGTTAATCAGACAGGCTGACCCTATTGTCAGGGCTAACAAAAGTTGTCTTTCTTTGTCATATATCTGAGTCCATAATGGTCGTCTTGTGTACTTAAGAGTATATAATACTCTTGGCTCAAATAATTAATAGGCCTACACAGTTCAGTGTTAGTGGAGCTAATGGCCGTTTTGCTGCCGTTAAGCATCTTTAGCATTGGCCCCAGGAACCACTTAAGCACGTCTGAGTGTAGCACGGAGCACGTGGGATGTGTTGATTTGTTTTGATAATTCATGGGCTTATTACTAATAATAAGAGAAAATTAAAACTAGGCTTTGGAGGAAGTACAGTGAAAACTAGCTCATTACCTGGTCTCAGACTTTTGGCTCTGTTTTCCCTAATGTGTTTCACACTTTCGAAGAGGACTTTCAGAGGGAAAAAAAGGAAATCTAGGGGTCTTTGTGAGCTCAGCAAAGAGGGATTTTGACTCATTTGTCTTTTCTATCCACCTTTCTTACAGCTTATTTTAAGGCACCGCTAAAATTGGCCTCACTGTTAACAATTAATCTTTCTCGTTTTTTCATTGGTTCAGTTGTCTCCTCCAGCCTCTAACAGTACGGTTCTTAGTAATAGAATGTAACCTTGGGACGAAACTCCTTCAAAGGAGCTGCAATAGTCAAACGTCCTGTGGGGAGCGACCGGGCTGACAGCGTCCCACACCAAACTGGTTTTTGCAGCCTTGCTGGCATCTCAGTAATCCTGAGTAAACAAATACTCTGAACGTGGTTATTTCATCTGCGATATGAGTTGCATGACTCACCTCTAAAGCACGTTTGAAGAACCTTCTGGGCAAAAGCATCAATTAAGAGTACACTAAGTTCGGTGTTAGTCCAGAACTGACTATATTTGCATAGGAGAGGCAGAAAAATTGCCAGTGATGGTGGTGGTACCACAAAATGGTGACTGGTAGATGGGCTGGCGCCTTTGGAGCAAGGTAAGGAAGCGCGGAGGCAGGAAGAGACCACGTGTGCATTCTGGTTCGGGGTTTGAAGCTGTGGACTATGGACCTTTCTGGACTTCAGATCCCTCTTTTGTCCAATGACTGATCTGAATTTGGCTTCTCCAAGCTCTGTTCATATTCAGACTTGGGTGAATTGATAAATGAGGGGAGAAAAGGGGCGAAAAATACCTTACCCATTGTCTGACCTATATATTCTGAGGTTTCTTTCCTTCTTCAATTGAGACCTCAGCCAGCCATGGAATTAGCTTTGTGTGTGGCAGGAAAGTGAAGCTTCTTTGATTATTATCTGCTTGTTATCTTAATTCTTCATTTTTGGTGCCTCCTTTTGCAGCCCAGAGTATGTTGGCAAACACTTGAATTTGCCCTATCCTGGGTGTTTGAACCTAATCACAGACTTCCGGTCCCCCGGAACCGAGCAAATAAAGTGTTAGGTCATATGGGAAACACCACCTCCCCGCCCTGGGTGCCGGCAGCCAGAGTGGAGCACAGAACAACGGAATTTGACAAGGCTCCTTCGCCTTTGCAAAGGGCGGGGTGGACCTGATCAAAGCCACTCTTTCGGTTTCCGATAGGGAGCATGTTGGTTTAAATGTCCAAAGTTTTCTACACACAGAATAGTGTTAAAACACTTCAGCTGGATGGGGTGACTTTAAAAGAGGTGCTGTGCAGGTATCAGCCCTAAGCTGCAGAAACTTCCGGGACATCTCTTTGATCTCCAAACGTAGGTGCTAACCAAGTTAATACAGCGTTAACAAGAAGTTTCCCTAAGGTCTAAAAGCTCATTCATCAGGGGGATTTTAACTGTCTCCTGACTGTTCTGTCAGTAGGTGGGAAGGACAAAAAGGAAATTACTTTTGATTACTCTCCCATTTTCATGGTGCTTAGTGGCCCCAACCTGACAGCACTTGGATCTCGATGTACTTTTGTATCTTTGCTTTTTAGAGTTTTTTTTTTCTGTTTGCATATGCTCCATCATGAAATTTCATATTATTACAATTACAAAATACATTCTTTTGGCCTACTGTTGATATATAGGTTCCTGGGAGGTGGGGGTGGGAGAATGACACTGTAGTCTAAGGAATGCCTTGCAAGCTTGAATCACTGTTATGAAACTGCCAAAAGAAACAACTAATGAAATGAATCAGACTTCTGAACACACAAAAGCGAAAAGAATTCAGTGCAAGTAACGAGCGGCCCCTCCTGAATTCCCTTTTGTCTTCACTTAGAGTTCTAGCAGCAGGGATGAGATTCCTCCGCTAGGGCTGGAAATGTGCTGTATGAACAGATAGGGTGAGTGTTGGAGAGACAAAAAGCCGTCTACAGAATTTCCCTGTATCAAAGTAGACATACGGGATGGAAATGGTGGGTCGTGCAGGGAAACACCAGCTCCTGTGAAATGTGCAAGCTTTGTGGTTAGGGCACCTTGAATTTACATTCACGCTTGACGTTGGTGGATTCTGCAGATAATAACTGCATACCATAGCTGGCATCTCCCAAGTGTGGACTGATGAACTTGGAGAATAAACTCCAGCCTTGGGCTGTGGAGGCCTGCGATGTTGTCGTGTGAAAGGAAGCGAGACTGATTTCTGCCATAATGAATAGCAGAGATGCATTTCAGTAAGAGGATTAATATGTCTTGCCTTCTATATGGTGAATAAATTGAATTTGGAATCCTTTATGGTAAATGGGCCAAGGAGGGTTTGCACAAGAATCTTTTTTGACCCTCTGGTGATGGCTTCACAATGGCTCTGTTTAACCATAGAGGTGAAGTGTGAATGTTGGAGGCGGAAGGTGGCAACTCAATAGCAGCACCTAGACGTAGAAGTTTGCATTCGCACATATATAAGTTGACAGTGTAGTAAAGAAGATTTTTCTTTGGACACCATCATTTCTGTTGAGCCAATTAGCTGTATCCGTGCACGCACGTGGATGCACTTAATCTTTGCACATTTGCTACCGAACATGTAATTAAGACTTTTAGAAGCAATATTGACCAGCTTTGTCCCGATTTTAATTTTTTTTTAAATTTCGAGGCTACTAACAAGTGTCCTTTTTTTCTCTCTGTTTTAGCTTGCTCCATCACTTGGTGAGACAAAATGAGATTTCTACTTTGGAGAGGCCAAATTTAATGAAGAGAGAGAAAAGAAAAAGGAAAAGAAGTTGCTACAAGACTCCGATACAATGCACTGCACCTTGTAAATTCTCTAACTGGACATGAAGGAGGGGGTGGGGGAGGGGGTGGGATTTTCAGTGCAAGTAGCACATGGTTTAAATATGAATGAATGAACCTGTGATCTAGTCCTTGTCTTGTAATTGTGGATTAATGTCAGCGTTAATCAGCCCCTCAAAGGGAGAGAAAAGCCGGCCCTTTTCCCTTGCTGTACCATATTCAGCATTTGATTTCCATGGGCTCTACCATTTATGTGTAAAATTTGAAATGGTTGTCACCTCTCTGAGGAGCAAGCCTGAAGCCTCCACCCCAGCTGCTGTTGGAGATTGAAAGCCCAACTGTGGGGCCAGGAGGGAAGCTGGCTTGGCTGGCTGCTGAGTGAGGACCACTGGACTCTCCGCTAATCTCTGAGGGGTTGTACTCCCCAGGAAGGTTCTGAACAATGGGGACATTGTTGGTAGGTGTTTGGTAGATGTTCTTTTCTATTTATAAGTGACTTTAAACTTTCCCTTGGCTGTTAAAAAATTTGTTATAGATTTAGCTATTTATTGTTTGATGCCTGCATGCTGAAACAATGCTTACAATTGTCTTCACGTGTATGGATGTGTGTGAATGGTTATATGTTTTGCACAATTTTGTGGCTGTTGTGAAGTGCTTTGCTGCACAAAAATGGAAAACTTGGGAGTTACAATTTGGAGTATAACTGGAGGGTGGGTTGGGAAGGGGGTATTTTGTAAATGTCAAGACAGGGAAGGAGTATAAGACAGAAACAGATTACATTGTAGAGGTAGAGAAAGCATGGAGGTCACTTTTCTTAGACTCACTAACTTTTAATGGGGTTTCATGGGCTCTGGTCATGCTGATGGCTCATGGGGTGAGGGAAGTCTTTACTACCCTGTTCCTTCCCATCTGAGTCACCTACTTCAATCTCAGCTACTGAAATTTGGAAAGGACCAAGTCGCTTTGCAGTTTTTTTCTTTGTGTAATATCCTGAAATCCTGGAAAATTCTATGGAATAGTTCTGTATATAGGGCACAGGTTAAAGGCATTGTCCAAAGTTTATTTATTTTATTTATTACCCTGTGAGAATGCTTTGCCATACCCACAGTTAACAGGAGAAAGCTGAGTTGCCACAGATGTAAATTAATTCACTCACCGGATTTGCTTGGCCTGGTGGGTTCATTGTTCTGTCTTCTTGATGTACAGTTGAGCAAGTGTTAGGAGTTCTCCAAGACCATATTCACATTGGTACTATGTATACTTTAGTGCTCACCCTTGGGTAAGTCTCTAAAAAGAACTCTTTGGTACGCAAAAGTGACACATTTGGCCAGGAAACACCAAAGAATGATGAGCAGTGGCCCCTGTTGAGAGGTTTTCCGGGATCGTTGGGAATCTGTTGTGAATACATTCTTTGCTAGTTCGAGTGCTTGTTTACTAACTGTGTGCCGTGATAGGTATTAGTGCTAGACTCAATTAGGTGCTTGCTCAGAGGTGTCTGGGGAAGACCAGAATTTGCAACTCGCACCGCTTTCATCGATGTTTCTCACATTACTTGTAGTTTAGAAAATAGGTCTTAAGACTGATAACAGCCTTCTACATTGTGAGTGTGTTTGCATTGTCTAGTGACAGATAACTCCTTAACATTTCTCTTTACCTGAATACTTTAGACTAATTGTACATGTCCGTTCGTGCCATGAATAAGTGGGCTATAGTTGGACCAAAATAAATGAGCCATTGGAATAAAAGCATCACAATACTTTTCCAGCAGGCAGTTCCTCGCTCCTAGATGTGTTCTAAGCGATGCAAATGTCTACTTGTACTCTGGCGGCATGGGGGTGGCGTTATATTATAGCAGCGAAGGCTCTCTAGTTTATGATGCAAATCTGCTGAGATGTGTGTGTCACCGCGTGACTTCTGAAAGCAGGATGAATTTTCTGCAGCTGTTTCAAAGTTGTGGTCTGTCCTTGAATCCTCTGTTAATTACTGTGTGCGAGCCAGAGGGAGCCGTGGTCAGGATGGGCCCCCAGCCTGCAGGGAACTTTCTGGACTCCCGCTCTTTGAATTGATGTAGGCATTTGGGCTCACTACTTGACCATTCTCACCCTGTGAAACGTCCCCCACTTTGAAGCAAATACAATTCACAGCACAGTGCACACAAAAACCTTGGCATAAGACAGAGAAGGTTCTTCTTATTCTGTGGACTGGTTGCTGTGGAAACGGATAACAAAGGGCAGCCTTCCACTTCTGGTATAATTGTGTAGCCCCCTTTTCTCTGGGCTTGACACCTGTCTGAATAAGAGTGATTAGAGCTGAATAATATCCCTCTCTTGGCTGTTGAATATGTGGTTCACGTACAAAACTCTGTGTAAGTTGAAGTAAAGTGTTCATGTTCATATGTGCTTGTTTGCTACTATTACATTTTTGAGGTTTTGTAAAACTGTTATTTTTTTTTCACAATGTGAAACTGAAGGTCAAATAAATTATTAGAGATTTTCTCTTCATTGTGTGTGTGAGTCTTTATTTTAATACAACATAATCTACCGAAACCTGGTGCCTTTTGTAGTTTAATGAAGGTGAGGATCATTTCAAGTGTTTTCTGAACGTGTTTATTTCACCATCTAGTCACATACATTCAGGGAAGTGGTTTTGCGTGTTGAATAATTAAAATTTTTGGCCTTGGGTATTTCTTCAAGCAGTGCAAAACACCTCAATTCTGGTTTATTCCTAGCTTGGGATATAAAAAGTCATATACCATGCGATGGTAAGACCGCATAGGTAATATACAGAAGGAATTTAGTTTTTAGCATCCTCATGTGGCTTGTATTTTGACAGGAAAGCTGTGAGGGAAGGGGCTGGAGTTCTAGCCCCTTTTCATCTGACATGCCTTAGAAATCATTAAAATAAGTGGGAATATATGCGTATTATTTCCCTGTAGTGGCACAGAAAACCACAAATTTAACCCCTCTGATATACTTAGCTGCTTCCAAGTTGAAAGCCACTGTCCCGGCTGGCTCAGGGTAAAGACTGAGGAAGCTTCTCACCCTTGCCTCATGATCATTTTCTGTCACAGTAAGATGCTCCTTTATCACTTGAGTTGGGCCCCTTGCTGTTTTAATGTGTACAGCGATGTCAGGCATAACCTTTTTTTGGATAGAAAATAAATACTACCTAATTAGAACTCTATGAGAGCCCCCAAGCAGGCAGAATGCAATTACAGCCTTTGGACTTTGACCAAAATGCCAAGCAGATGCCTCAGGTTTTATAGAAGGATCATCCAGTTCTGTGCTGGGTGAGTCTGGTCTAGTGCCAAGCCTTGGAGTCTTCAGATCCCATGGGCACAGTGCTGATGACCCATGGAAACCCCGTTGATGACACCATAGACAACACCATATGACTGGGAAGAGGGGAAAGTTAGCAGCTACGAGTTGACACATGGGACTTGGATGTTCAGAAAAAGCCTTGATGTTAATCTTCAGAAGGGTTGAGAATGATTCCTAGAGGGATGATTGGAAATCCGCCTTTCAATCTTTGGAGTTCTTTTTATCCTCTCTGTTGGGACATGTAGACAGATTGGGGTAAAGAAGTGACTTCAAATCCTTTTCATTAATTTGGAAATGTCATTTCATTCAGACATTCCGATTGCCCTAAACGGTGCATGTATTGGCTTGGATTGCCTTGGGTTGCATGTAAGAGGAATCTGGCTCCAATGGTGGTTTAACTGCAGTGATGAAACTGTTGGGAAGCTGGCAGACCGGGGCTGGCACCACCCCTCCCCCCCCGCCCCGGAGGCCATGGAGGTCCAGGGCTGCACCTGCTTTGCCATCCTGGCCATGGGTCTTGGTTTGAATGCCTGCAGGAGAGCAGCTGTAGCTCATGGCTTGCAGGTCAGCAAAAATGGGGACAGACGAAGGGGAATAAGTACGTGCCAGATGAAGCTCTTCCCTTTTCTTGGGACGGTACTAGTTTTCCTAAAAGACCCGCCTAGGAGGTGTACACTTCCCTCTCGGCCATACTAGGTCACGTGAACTTCCAAAGAAATAAAGGGATACTGAGGAAAGGGCTATGTTCATTGGGACACGTTGTCAACCCACACAGAAATGTGATTTTGCTAGTAAGGATGAAAGGAAGGAGGGATGGAGTGGCAACTGTATGGCATCTTTTCTGGTGGACAATCAAAGGGTCACTTTAAACCACAACCCCGTTGATTGATTACGATGTGCTGGGACTGTGGGCTTTACAATCATTACTTAGTCCTCACAACAAAGGTTGGGAAATGGCAGAGCTTTTTTTTTTTTTTTTTAATTTTATTTATTTATCAGAGCGTGCGCACAAGCAGGGAGAGCGGCAGGCAGAGGGAGAGGGAGAAGCAGGCTCCCCACTGAGCAGGGAGCCCCACACACGGGGCTTGATCCCAGGACCCCGGGATCATGACCTGAGCTGAAGGCAGCTGCTTAACCGACTGAGTGAGCCACCCAAGCGCCCCAGTGCAGAGCGTTCTTCACATCTCCAAGCCTCAGCTCCTTCATTTATAAAATACGGATTCATATTCTTTAACAGAAAGATTTAATGCCATAAATTTAAGAGAAAGCACTAAGCTCCGTGCCTGACACATAGTAGGTTCTCACTAGTTTTCAGCCATCATTTTTTCAACACTACTGGGAGAAATACATCTGCTAAATCTGAGTGTCTATTCCATGCAAGGGGTTGTGGTAAAGGTCTGCGTGCCCATCGCCTAACTGCGTCTTCATAACAACCCTGATAGTAGGCACTATTATCACCTTCATTTTGTAGATGAAGAAACAGGTTTTGAGAGATTATCCAACTTGCCCAAGGGAGTGGTGGAGCCTGGGTTTCAAGGCATGCTCTCCAACCTGCTCCTCTCTGTCCAGGAATGTGGAGGAAAAGTGACTCAGAGGGCTGAGCCTGGCTGTGGCAAATGCAGGGCTCTCTTGTGTCCATCATGTCCAGGAAGCCTTGACTTTAGAAGAGCCAAGGAAGCTGTAGCTGGTGAGTCCTGCCCTCAGACATGAGAACTAAAGAAGCACATGGAAGGACTCTACATTGTGACTCAAAATGTTCTTTGACACTGTGTTCTGAAGATAAGATTGTGGAGAATTTAAAAATAAATGGGCTCCCCACCCCCAGTGTGGCTGTTACATTTGATAGTTCATTAAACGGCATACACTTACACTATGTGTACTTTTCTATTTGTACAATTTTTATTTACTGAGAGATTGAATATACAATGGATAATAGCCAGAGCATAACAGGAAGAGAACAACTCTGACCCACGGGCTGCAGCAACCAGTCCAGGAGACCAAAATCTATGGTGGCCAGCCTGCAATTTACAAGTCAGGCCTGTGGGAAGTCAGACCACTATCTCTAGCAACTCGTTCAGCCAAACAATAACCCATGTAATAACTGGCTCAAAATGGCCAGGATTTTGGTTGATAATGGAAAACTTCCCTAATTTTTGTCCTTGCTTCCAACTGAGGACTAGCCAGAGACAGCCCAATATGCCCCCCCTAACCATCACACAGGATGCCCTACTTTTAATTAGCCCACCTACAGCTTCCCCACGCCACCTGCCTCCAGTCAGGGCATATCTGAAGCGTCCCCTTTTCTCCACTATAAAGCTTTCCCACTCCTCAGCCTGCCTTTGAGTATCTGCCAAAAGGCAGTGGCTGACTCTCTTGCTATAGCTAGCTCTGAATAAATAGCCTTTGCCTGCTCTCATGTGGCTGGTCTTTGTGTACTTCCACAGACAAATGTTTGTTCAATAAAAAAATTAAATATTTCAATAAAAAGGTTCATAAAAAGGAAGTGGGGACCAACACTGTGGGTTCTGGGTAAACTGGGTTTTCAGAAGGATGCTGTTTTATCCTGAATGTCGGAAAAGAATGAAATGTGCATAATACATAGAGTATGATAAAAATGGATTTTGAGTTAATGGGGTTGAGATTAGGGCATCTGGTTTGCCACAGGGAGAGCAGTTGCTTTGTTTGGGAATATTTTGAATAAAGCGAGGGAGAACACTTAAGTAAGTTTTATAGCCATATTCATGGTGCACATGAATGTATGAATAAATGCAAAAACTTAGCAGTTAATTCCTGGTCGTGCCTGTCACAAATCTTAAGTGCTTTGCCTGTCTGACACATACTCAGACAAGCCATCTGTCCTGCATTTGAGTTTAATCATAGACAATGAATTTTAAAGCTCTGTTATTTGTCAGACATTGGACCACTAAGTTTAAGACCTAACTTGCAGAGGGAAAAAAAAATGTGTGCTGGGGCATGACTATGAATTAAAAGTAATTTGACTAAGTAAATTATAAATCTACCATAATCTTGTCCAGCTCTGTTTACAGCCCAGCTTGCTTTCTGAGTCCAGGGGAACCAAAGGAGACAAAGTTTCTCTCTCTCTCTCTCTCTCTCTCTCTCTCTCTCTCTCTGGTCCTGTTTCCTTAGCAACCTAATCTTTATCTGAAGAAAGATGGAGGTCTGCATGGAAGAAAGGCAGTTGGAATTTCAGCAGACTCTCACTAGTCTTTCTCCTGCCTTATCAAATGATTTGTTTTGTTACAAAAAGTTATTTTAGGCGCACTTTTTAGATGTACTGGGAGATCCTGGAAAGGCTGAGAGAATGTTTCCACATAACATTGTAACCACAAAGAAGATGAAATCAGCCTCGATGGACACAAACTAGGCACCTGCAAAGTGAGAACTAAAATGTCTCTTAGGGCGCCTGCTGGCTCAGTCTGTGGAGCATGTGACTCTTGATCTCCAGGTCGTGAGTTCAAGCCCCATGTTGGGCACAGAGATGACTTAAAAAAATAAATAAAATGCCTCTGTCTCTGAGGTTCTAAGTAATATATACACAAGCTCTAAGTTGCAAACACCCCTGGTCCCTCTCAGCCACCCACGTACATTCTGGCCAAAGCATTGCTGCCAGGAGAACCATTCTGAGAGAATGAATCTTGGAATCTTGAAATCATTTGTACACTGTGAAGGAAATGAAGGCAGAAAGAAGGAGAAGGTGGGGGGCACCCCCATGGAGATGTGTCTCGTGGGGGGTGGCCCACTTCACATCCCTTTCTGGTACTTCCTGAGAGGGCACTTGCTGAGGAGATGGTCGGGGGTCAGCCAACACCCTCTTTCAAAATGAAAATACCTAGGCCCCTTTTGGGGGGCTGTCATTCACACATTTATATGAATTGGGCCAGTCTGATGGGTGGGTGCAGGTGGGGAGTGCTGACAAACTGCCTCAGGGAACCGGAGCGGGGCCTTGCCTGTGTGGGACTCAGACCCCGAGGCATACCCAGGAGAACCCCAGGAGTTGGGAAGCCTGGAGGTGTAGTAGTAGCAGGTGGGAGAATGAAAGAGGCAACATTTTACTCCTAAAATATTATGGTTAGGGAGGAGGGGAAGATGAATAAGTAGAACATGGAAGATTTTTAAGGCCATGAAACGATCTTGTATGATACTACAAAGGTGGGTACCTGTCATTATATGTTTGTCAAAACCCATAGAATGTACAGCACCAAGAGTGAATCCTCATGCAACTGCGGACTTCGGGTGATAATAACGGGTCAGTGTAGGTGCCTAACAGATGTGCCGCCGTGGTGCCAGATGTTGGTAGAGGGGGAGGCTGTGTGTGTTTGTGTGTGTGTGTGTGGGGGGTGGGAACCCTACTCTCCCCTCTGCTCTCATTTTTCTTAAAGATTTTATTTATTCATTTGACAGAGAGGGAGAGAGAGCGAGCGCACAAGCAGGGGGAGCGGCAGAGGGAGAGGGAGAAGCAGGTTCCCCGCCGAGCAGGGAGCCCGATGCGGGACTCGATCCCAGGACCCCGGGATCACGACCTGAGCCGAAGGCAGTCACTTAACCAATTGAGGCGCCCAGGTGCCCCCCTCTGCTCTTATTTTTGATGGGAACCTAAAACCGCTCTAAAAAGTGTTTATTAAATGCCAAAAAATTACATGAGACACAAAAGGAGTCTTTTGGGGGTGTCAAATAAGTTGTTTAATCTAATAAAGCATACAGTATATATATTGTTGTCCCAGGACCCAGAAGCAGGCCGGCACTTGTGGAGACTCAGAAAATGGAGTCACGGTCGCTACTCATGACCCAACCATCAATTATAACATCGCCATGAGGAGAATATGTGTCCCTTGTTCCGAACTGCCAACTTACAACTCATACTGTTGGAACCAACTCACTCATAACTTAATGACAGTCTATATTTTGGCCAATACCTGTACATGATATCTGCACTCACAGTACAAATGCTGATTCAGAGACTTCATTTCTGCCAATGTTTCTCCTCCACAATACTTAGCATTCAAAATTTAATTACTGTAATATATTTTAATTTCCCTTTTCAGGTATTTCTCTGGAGCAGAAAACTAATTTTGTAAATGGCTGAATGGGTGTACTAGATGCCCATGTGTGACTAGAAATTCATTTCTTCATTAATTGGTTCATTCGTGGGGAAAAAAAATTAATTCCATTTGCTGGAAGTGTAGAAATGTTCAAAGAGACAAACCAAACCGTTTGGGAAGAAAAATGGGTGTTTCAAAAAGTTTTACCAGAGCTGATTATAGATGGCTCAGAGGGAAGCAGAGTGTTTCTCTTGGGTGTCAGTAGGTTGGCCTTGATGGGCAGAGCTCCTTGAACTTTCTGTGAAGAGGCACTTTTCAGCCTCAGTATCCCTAAGGGTAGAGAAGTGTGGTGGGCTATGGAGGCACGGTGGACGGGGCAGTCCTTTGCTTCCAGCAAACTGGAAAGAAGGTTGTGAGGAGGAATTTATGTAGGACAGTGACTGCCTTCGCAATCTGCAAATGGCACTCATAGCTTCTCCTGCCCTCCAAGAATCATGATAAAGGCAGAGAACCATGGAGTCCTGAGGTGTCTTGGTTGGCTCTGCTTGTGCTCAGACGTGGGGCATTCGGTGTGTTCCTCAGGGTGATAGCTGTCATTAGTAGATCTTGTCTAACCTCTGAGGACAAGGGATGGGCATGACTCCTTTCTCTTCATCACTGACAGTGTAGGAGCTCTCAAAACCAGGGAGGAAAGGAGCTACCTTTGAGGAGGGGAGGGGCTGCTACAATGGTACCTGGAAACCAGGGGCCAGGCATCAGCCCTCAAGGCGGAGCAAAAGGGAGAGAATCTGAGATAGAGAAGTTCGGCTCATCTCTGCTCTCTCCAGGTTGGCTTATGCACTGACAACCCCTGTTCACAGGTGGGCATGGAAAGGCATGAGAGAGTCTATGAGGGACATAGCATTAGAATCTGTGATCTGTGGGACTGAACAGAACCTGCAAGGCAGGTTAGGTGAGAGACCCGACAGACGGAGCAGCTCAGTCATGCCCAGCATGGAAGTGCCACCACCACGGGACAACAGTAGCGTTCAGAAGAGCGCTCCGCATCCGTCTCCCGGAGATGGCTCAGACCACAGTGTGGGTGGACCCCTGTGACACGAGGCAGGAAAGACCTCCTTCTCTGGCCCTCTCCTTATTTGGCACAGTCTTTCTCTCTAGACATCTCTTGCTGGTCTATTCTTGTCCTGACATCTGCCCTTGGAGATCCACACAAACTCAAGAGACTCACAGTTGAAGGCTAGGATTGAAAACCTGGCCCACCTATCGTCCTGCCCTGTGGCCCTGTGACTTCCTGGGGGCAGGACACGTGCAGGTGCAGGTGACAGAAGAGTTTTTGGAAGAGATGTGATGGCCCCAGTGGCCCGGCTTTTAGCATCTTCCTCACAAAGGGCCAGTTTCTTCACTTTCTTTTTTATGTTTGGGGATATGCCGAAACGTTTTTGAAAATTTCTTAGCATTTGGCAATGATCTGCCTGAGCATAGTGATATGATTGCTCTGTTCACAACTAAGCTGCAATTTTAGGCAGAATTTGCAGAGCATCTCAGCATTTAACAGCTCATGAAAACTTGGCAGTAATTTCAGGCCACATAACATCTGCTTATTTCATTTTGTTACAAGTCACCTGGGCAAAAACGTCCTCACTCTGGCCTGTAAATGAGCTAATCTCCAATTAGAACACTCTGGTTAGTAGCAGTAGCAATCACCCCCGAGCCGTCTGTAACGAAGCCTTAAAGCTAATGGCACTTCTTCATGCTAGCAAAACAAAACCATTATTTTCCTTTGTAGCTCAGATGGGAGATTTGCGAATGTCTTACCAGCTCTAAAAGCTTATTCTCTGAGGAGGAAGTAGTGGTTTCTTTAGTAGAAACAACTTTTTTTTTTTTTTAAATCTGGAAATTTTGAACAAAAGGATTTGGGAGCCATTTAATGTGGATTTTAAAATAATGTGGTTCTGTACCAGCACAATGGCCTAGCACTCTCTGATCATTTTATTTTATTTTTTTTTAAGATTTTATTTATTCGACAGAGAGAGAAACAGCGAGAGAGGGAACACAAGCAGGGGGAGTGGGAGAGGGAGAAGCGGGCTTCCCGCGGAGCAGGGAGCCCGATGTTGGGCTCAATCCCAGGACCCTGGGGCCATGACCTGAGCCGAAGGCAGACGCTTAACCGACTGAGCCAGGCAGGTGCCCCTCTCTGATCATTTTAAAAAAGCATGGCTATTGCATCTATTCAAGATTTTCCAATGGAGACCTTTGAGCATTGTTATTGAATAGGTAGGGAGCACACTGAGCTGCATAGTTATTTCTCCTCCCGTTCCCTGCCACCCCCCCAAACTGCTCAAATGTTCCTCAGGAGAAGGACGCTGATTGAATGCATCTGCAAGCATCTCCCTGCTTTGGAAGCAGCAGGAATCGCAGATTGGTCATCTTCAGTTTATTAGGTATCCTGACCCCACACCGAGTGTCCTTCTTCAAGGTCAGCTCTCTGTTTCTGGTACCCAGTTTTAGAGGATGACCAAAGGACAGTGGCTTGGAGAAGACAGCAACTGATGCCATCTTCTTGGGGCTGTTGGCCAGGGCCCGCACGGAGCCCATCAGCCTTCACTGTGGGCTGTGGTACCCATCCTGCTTCCGGGTCCCTTGGCCAGACTTGACAGGATAGGAAATGACGGAAAGTCATCTGAGCTGGGGCCCAACAAAAAAGTTGGCTACAAAGTTCCTTTTTAGCACTCTACACAGGTTTTCTCTGAACTGGTTCTTTACCCCAAGACATAGCTCTCACAATATCATGGGATCAGAGCTGATCATCAGTCTGGGGCGGGTAGTTGACCTTGAATCTTGACTCTGGGCCTGTGCTTAATTTTCTGTGGTGACAATGAAAGCTTATTAAAACCTGACACATTGTTTTCAGCCTTGAGCTCATCTCTGTGATTCACTTCGTCTTAAGGAAGGAGAAGAAACCAAATTAGTCACAGGAAAAAAAAAAAAAGAAACGTTTGGGGGCCTCCCTTTTTATGTCATAAAGTTATTTGTAATTTGAGAGTTATTAAACGATCCCACTAAGAGAGCCCCTTCTGTTGAAATGTTAACAGCAGGAGACAAGTTAAACCTACTCAGAGTGCTGTCCTTCACCCACTTGAAGTGTTACTGAGGAGCTAAAATAGAATCACTGACAGCCACATGCCTTGCTGCAAATTCATCCTTAGAATTGAACTGAAGGAGAAATGACAGCTGATGAAGAAGAAGTTTCTTAAATGCAGAAGAAGTTGACTGGAGAGTTTTCATGTTTCAGTTTGATAAAAATAATTCCAAGCTTCTTCTTCTTTTTTTTTTTTTTTTTACCAAAAATAAAATACCTAAATAACTTGGACTATTCCCTTTATACTGCAGCACAAAAAATTAGATTTATTTAAGTAGTAATAAACACTCCACTGTTATTTAACTGGATAATCCTAAATCCAGATGGGAATATTTTCCAGGGAATTTGAAGAAGCATTTTTTTTGCGGTGAGGCTTGGGTCTCTCTGTGGCACCTATGATGGGAGGGTCTGCGGAAATGCACCCAAGGCCCAGAGGAAAACAGAAGAGAGCATGGTAGCTTGCCACTAGGAAGTAACCACCCAGCTTTTGAAAAATCAGAATCAGGGTAGATCCTCAGTTAAGCCATTTGTTATGTAACAAATTTTTGAAAGCCTTTAAGAATGACTTATGTTTAAAAGCTGATAAGCAAGAATTGTTTGAAATTTGAGACCCATCTTTCCACAGAGAGGGTGTTAACCTTGATGGGTGTAGTTTTTGTGCTGGCCCCTAAAATTGTGTGACTGGAATGTAGTTGATCCCTAATACCACACACGCTTGGTTTCTGATGAATTTGGTGTAGGGGTAGAGCGGGGAGGATCAATCATACTATACTTATTAATCTGCAACTTGCATTTTTCTCTTAATATGTCATTCGGTTCTTTCCCTGTGAATGGTCTCTGAATTTTGTTCTGTTTTCCTCTGAAAGGGGGTTGGACATTTGGACATTTGAATAAGTAGGTGGCCTGGCCTTGCTTATGTATTACTCAATCGGCAGATATATCCAACCAGAAACGGTCCTTGTTCTTTTCTGTTTCATATTCTATTGGCTTCCTCAATCCCAGCTGCCCTGTAAATGCTTGTACTCTACTTCTAACTACCTCAAGTGGGTCCTTTGCCAGTTTAGATCTGGGTTCCAAACATATTTGAATGATGCAATCGGCAAATATATTCTCGGTGGCTTGGCTATGGACAGAACTTTTTTTTTTTTTTTAAGATTTATTTATTTGAGAGAGAGAGCGTGCGAGCGGGCACACAGTGGGGAGGGGCAGAGGGAGAGGGAGAGAAAGAATCCCAAGCAGACTCCACGCCGAGCAAGGAGCCTGACGTGGGGCTCCATCCCACGACCCAAGCCGAAACCAAAAGTCTGACCGCTAAACCAACTGCACCGCCCAGGTGCCCCTGGACCGAACTTCTTAATGCAAACTCTCATTAGCTTTATTTTATAGAAGCAGTCTGTTGGCGAAGTGCTCAGACCTCCAAACCACTCTACTTGATACCTTTGCAATGCATTTGACACCACCATTGTGGTGTGGAGCCTCGGTGCTGCTCAGCCTCTCCCAGGGATGTGCCAGGATCTCTGTGGATCCCTGTGGTCATGGATGTAAGATGTTCAGCTAAGAGCTGAAGCCCCGAGCAGCTGAGCAGTACGGCAGTTGTACACGGGAGAGAAGGAAATGAACTTGCAAAGCCTTTACCTAGGTTAACTGGTAGACCGTGGGTAGTCTTCCTGCTTTTAACAGCAACATGAATTTTTTTTTTAAAGGTTTTGTTTATTTATTTGACAGAAAGAGAGACGCAGCAAGAGAGGGAACACAAGCAGGGCGAGTGGGAGAGGGAGAAGCAGGCTCCCCGCTGAGCAGGGAGCCCGATGCGGGGCTCGATCCCAGGACCCTGGGATCATGACCTGAGCCGAAGGCAGACGCTTAACTGACTGAGCCACCCAGGCACCCACAACACGAATATTTTTATAAAACTTCTCTCTGAAGTACGAATGATGTGATGAACAAAGAGATGAGCCATTTCTTTTTTAACTCTATTTTTAGCTTTGAATTAAGTGACTGCAATAAAAATGTACCCATTTGTTTCCTGATGAAATGAAAGTTGAGTGGATAAAAGCACTTCTTTCTTAAACTGATGTCTTTCTTGGGGACTAGGACTTTTTTTTTTTTTTTTTTAATATTGTGGCAGGGAGGCTCTAAGTCATGAGAGGGAAGCAAGCATCATTGTGCCATAGCAGGGACCCCTGGCTTCATCTGATTTTCCTAGCTTGCAATTACATCAGCATTTGTCACTAGCTGCAGAATGTGTTCAATTATGCAGTGTCTTTAATCTGGAATATCTCTGGACTTGAAAAACACTATTGCTTTAATTATCACCACACCCCTAGGAGGAACCAGAGGTGGAAACTCTGACCAGCATCCCAGTATTACAGGTGAAGAAGTTAAAAGGAAGGGCTGCTGAGTGACTAGACAGACAGCCTCCAAGGCCTGGAGGCAGCAAGCGTGCCGGCACTGAGGCGCTGGGTTCAGACTTACAGATACTGGTCTGTGTTTCTGTGTTGAATGTCCAGTGACTAAGATAGTTGATGAGCCTGAGGCACCCTGAGGTAGTATATCAACGGATTTGAATGGAGTCAAGAACCGGGTACATGATCCTCATTCTGGCTTTACAGAGTAAAAAAGAACACCCTGCACGTATAAGGGAACACTAAGTAGCTTCGGAGGATTTTGAGTCACCAGTTTGGGGTAGCCTAGTCAGAAAGTTAGACCAAATGAGGGCTCACTGGTCTTGTTTTTGGATTGTCCTCCTCTGTAGTCCCTTAGGCCAGCAAAAACTCACTCACGCACGCTTTCTCTCTCACCACACACGCACACGAACACGCACACACACACTCCAGCTCTGCTCTGGCTGTGTGGGTCTTTTTCAGTTGACAGTTAAAGGAGGACCACAATACTATGATATTAAGAATTAAATTAGGGCGCCTGGGTGGCTCGGCCGTTAAGCGTCTGCCTTCGGCTCCGGTCATGATCCCAGGGTCCTGGGATTGAACCCCGTATCAGGCTCCCTGCTCCGTGGGAAGCCAGCTTCTCCTTCTGCCACTGCCCCTGCCCCTGCTTGTGTTCCTGCCCTCGCTCTTTCTCTCTCTGTGTTAAATAAATAAAATCTTTAAAAAAAAATTAAATTAAAACCATATTTCATCTAAAAAACATCTCAGAGGACAAAGTGCCTGGTGCTATTGACCCAGCTTATTATCTTCCTGGGCAGCTGATGTCTCTCAGAGCTAAAGATGCACATAGCCATTTGGATGTGGAGGCAACAGGAAAGTCAGAAGGGTAGGCCCTGCTGGGTTGTGTCCGTGTCTCACATTTAGCAAGCACTTACTGAGGGACACATGGTATGGCGGGAGGACAATATGGCAGAAAGTATGGAGCTGCTGTAATGCTATATCGGACCACTCTTTTATTCATATGTGTGAGAAACAGTCACATCAGATGTCATTTTGGGTCTTTGGAACATGCAGCTCATGTGGGGCAAGCACTGTTTCTGCCTTGTAGGAGAGGGTCTCAAGGTGAAGAGCTACCCAGAAGAGATCACCTAGTCCAGAGGTTCTCACGCCAATCAGATACAGTGCCTCTTTTTTTTTTTTTACTACAGGTATTTTATAATTTTCCTCTTTACTAACCCTAAATTAAAATTGCCAGATAACATAGCGCCCAATGCCCAAAAACCATATTAATGCTCTGTGTCAGGTTCACCAGGAAACAGAAGCTGAGATAGCATTAGGGGGCAGGAGAAGTATATTGGACATACTCTCAGGATGAACACATACATGTAGGAGAGGGAAGCAGGACTGGGCTGAGGGAAAGGTTGGGCTGTGCGTGGATGTAATCTCACAAATGACACAGCAGATCCCATAGGGAGCTCTGGAGCTGGGGGGATCCTGAAGAATTGTGAATCTAATAAGGCTCAGAGCCTTATTAACCCCCACAGCGACAGTCAGTGGATCCAGGCAGCTCCTAGGGAGGAGTCAGCCCCCTGGAGACCAGAGCTGCTGGGAAGGGGTGTTGCTCAGCTATGGGCTGTCAGCTGTCAACATTTCAGTAGCAGCAGAAGCCCTGCAGCAGGGACCTGAAGGGAGCACCCAGGGTCCAGCCCAAACTGCAGTAGAAAGGAAAATCAATAGGAAAGCAATTCATGATAAAAGCATATGTATTTCTGGCATGATGAAACTAAAAGATGTTGTGAAGTGGTCCAATACTTACAACTGTTTGTAATGAATTTGTTTGGGCTTAAGAGAAGACGGTACTCTACTGAATATTGTCAACACTTTGTCTTTATATTTGACCCTTTGGAATAAGGGCTAGGTAAGTGTATTATGTATCTATACTGGAATGGTGACAGTTACATATGCAGACCGATACACTGTCACTGGAAGTTTACTGAAAAGGTGATCAGTTCTTGTAAAGTTCCCAACACAACAAGTATTTATATACAGTGGTTGCATTCTTGGAAAATTCAATGTATATTAAAGCTGTGAAAAAAATATTTTGTGTTTATATGTTAAATGGAATAGAAACGAGGCTCAGATAATTTTATAAAGTTTTTCACCTATATAATCAGGCATTTATTTGAACTTAGTGATGGATATGGGAAAATTCTTTGTCATGGGGACCATACCCCACCCTTTGTAGGGTGTTTACTCTGTCTAGCCCCACTCACTAAATGCTAGTGGTGCCTCCCAATCAAAAACACAAATTTCCATACTTCCCCAAGGAGTAATCTCCCTTTCTTTGAGAACTCACTTAGTTCTCTGCTTCTAGCCTGAACAGAATTGTTTTCTCTTCTCAAGGTGTTTTAAAGCAAGAGATCTGGCAAGCTCTGTTAAGTCCCTATTTCTACAAAGCAGTCCAAATTAAAGAGACTGCACAGCTCTGTGCACACTTGGGATCCCGCGGCCTTGAGTACTGGCCCCCTGGCTCTCCCATCAGCCCTGGGGGATGTCACCCTCAAGTGTTTGAACCCCAGCCAGATTGTCAAAGCCACAATTTAGTTTATCTATAACTGACTGACTCACTGGGTAATAGCCGGAAGGGGTTATGTGCATCTTGGGTTCCCTTTACTTAGGAGGATTTTTACTGCCCACTGTGTTTCCTCAATCACTTCTTGCTTTGGCAAAGCTGAATTTCAGGAGAAGACAGTGGATTCATGGGGGGAAGTAATCCATCATACCTGCTTATATACAAGCAAGGGAAATGGTTGTTTTCTCACAAGCTTGATTTCACTCGTACTGGGGTAGACTCTGTGTATTCCTTTCCTCCTATATCAAACAGTTGGCCCCAGCAAACAGCAGAAGCAGGCTGCCTAAGGGAAAGGATGAGGAATGTCAGGGTAAGGACCGTGGAAATGGAATTAGAGATAAGGAGAGGGGCGCCCGGGTGGCTCAGTGAGTTAATCATTGACTCTTGATTTCGGCTCAAGTCGTGATCTCAGGGTCATGAGATCCAGCCCCACGTTGGGTTCTGTGCTGGGCGTGGAGCCTGCTTAAGATTCTCTCTCCTTCTGCCCTGACTCTCCCCCTGCTCACACACCAGTACATTCTCTCTCTAATAAATAAAAAAAAAAAGATGAGAAATATTTCCAGGCTGATTTGAAATATAAGACAATAGCAATACCAATTGGGAAATCGAAAAGGAAGGTCTTAAATATGGGTTATTTTATGCAGAATGTTTTATGCTAATTCAGATGTTAGGATTTAATTGTAAAGTGCTTATGCAGCACAACCGCTGACACCGAGGATCGTTCAGTCTGTATAAAGAATTACAAGGCTCTGGAAATGACTGCTGGAGCCTTAGAGTAATTTGCATTCAGAAGAGTCTATGCTAAGGAGATGGATGTGTTTTATCTGTGCACCTAACATACAGACAAGTGTTAGTCATTTGTTTATGAATATTTTCCATCACCACTCATCTCTCAACATATGGCAAACATTTCTTACTGTTTTGTCCTGACCCCTCTTCTATGGGCTGCCAGAAACAGCTGGTCCATATCTTTTCATAATTTTGCCGATGACTTTTCTGATGCACTGGGTTTCTTCTTGTGATTAGAGAGAAAAATTATTGATCTTCTAAAGACATTAGTTCATTATTGCTGGGAGGCCAAAAGTGTTTTTTAAATGAGTAATCAATCACACTGCTGATTCTACCTCAAAATATGAGCATCTTAGGAATTTCTGAACAAATGCATATTGACCTAAGTGCCATTCCATACTCAAAGGACTGCAGTGTGATAATTTTCTAAATCATGGCATTACACCTTTGTAGACTTGACTCGTTCCATTTCATTAGAAAAAGTAGTGCTCAAAATTGTGTGCGCACAGTTAGTTGTAACAAAACCTTATTAAATCTGATATGATGCAGCCTAATTTCAGGTTTATCTTGATTTTATGCAACTTCTCTTAGCAATTCTGAGTATTTGAGCTTCAAGTTAGACTCAAAATGGACTTTTCAAATGCACATTCGAGAAGCAGGACCATCA
This sequence comes from Eumetopias jubatus, assembly GCF_037043125.1. Taxonomy (NCBI): domain Eukaryota; kingdom Metazoa; phylum Chordata; class Mammalia; order Carnivora; family Otariidae; genus Eumetopias; species Eumetopias jubatus. The sequence continues at coordinate 55,883,887 of NW_028274811.1, read as the reverse complement.
CATTTGGTGGTACTGGTTGCATACAGCGTACCTGCTCATGAAGATCTCTACCAGAACCAGGGTCTGCAGATGAGCCTGGTCTTGGTCAAAGTAGCCACCTTTAGATGCCATATGCTTATTACAAGGATGTTCTGTTACCCAGAACCTCCTCCCAATTTTGGTCTTTGATTTGCACTTAGATTCTTGGGAATATGGACTGAAATGGACCGATGCATCATGGCAATCCTCTAGTCCTTGAGATGACAGAAAATTTACCATTGGAACCCTCTCAAAGTAGGTTAAATCAAAACAGGTGAATAAGAATTTAATCAACCTGGGTGATACCATTTGTGGTAAAATGAAGGAGATTCAAAAACTAATTCTGAAGGCAATTACAAATGAAGAGTCTATAAGGATATTTTCAGTGAAATTAAGATACAACCTTCCAAATAGTTATTTAAAAAAAATTACATGCTTGCTTTAAAAAAAAAAAGTTCTCATTACTTAATATTTTTATTTTATGTTCAATTATCAACTTTCTCTGCTTCTAAGGACAAGGATATGATATGTAATTGATACCTATCACTTAACCAAATATTTAAAAATTTTTTTAAAAAAGATTTTATTTATTTAATTGTGAGAGAGAGAGAGAGAGAGAGCACAAGCAGGGGGAGCGGCAGGCAGAGGGAGAGGGAGAATCAGGCTTCCCACGGAGCATGGAGCCCGACATGGGGCTTGGTCCCAGGACCCTGGGATCATGACCTGAGCCGAAGGCAGACAGTTAACCGACTGAGCCACCCAAGCGTCCCTTAACCAAATATTTTATTGAACTGGTGACTACAACAAAAGAGAGCAAATGAAATTTTATCCCCTCTTTTTGTCTCCGCCTGCACATTCATTGTACATGTGTATAAAAATATATATACATATATACGCCACATGTATTTTTTTTAAGGTAAGGAGGCAAACTACAAGAATATAAGAAAAAACATAAGTCTAGTAGAAAGATACCTCAAAGAGTCTATCTCAGAGTAGTTGAGTTTATTTGTAATAAAAAGGAGCTGAATTTTTTTTTAAGATTGTATTTATTTATTTGTCAGAGAGAGGGGGAGAGAGAGAGAGAGAGGGAACACAAGCAGGGGGAGTGGGAGAGGGAGAAGCAGGCTTCCCACTGAGCAGGGAGCCTGATGAGGTATTTGATCCCAGGACCCTGATATCATGACCTGAGCCGAAGACCGATGCTTAACTGACTGAGCCACCCAGGCATCCCAAAAAGGAATTGCATTTAAACAGCATCTCAAATGGAAGTCATATTATATATCATGGTACAGAATTAACAGCAAAAAAATGAAAAGGTCTTATATGTTAAAAAATTTTAAGGCAAAAACTGAGTGATTTTTTTTCCTCAGAAGCATGAAAGAGGACTAATTGAAAATGGACAAAGAACGTTGAATAGACAGTATATCAAGGATAAAATAAAACTAATAAAAAATATGGGAAAAAGATCAATCACACAGGAATGCAAATTAAGACATCTTCCCCCCACCCCAACAAATTAGTAAAAGATAAGACCCAGAGAAAGAGAATGAGAGAGAACTGACAAAGGTGTGATAGGACAGTGCTTTTATACATAGTCAACGGGAGTATTAATTGGCACAATATTGTAAGACATGATCCAAACTACAAATTTTAGGAATCCTTAAATGTTGATACCTTTGACCCAGGTATGCCACATCTAAGTCTTTACTATGGAAGTAATCCTCATTATCTTTTTTTAAAAAAGATTTATTTATTCATTTTTAGAAAGAGAGAGAGAGCAGGAGGAGGGGCAGAGGGAGAGAGAGAGAGAGAATCTCAAGTAGACTCTGTGCCACATGTGGAGCCCGACGCAGGGCTCAGTCCCACAACCCCGAGATCATAACCCGAGTGGAAACCAAGTGTTGGACACTCAACCGACTGAGCCATCTGGGCCCCCGGAAGTAGTCCTCATTATTGAAAAAGGATTCGGGTTAAAACAAACACTCATCAGGCCCTGATTGTCCAGTGAAAGACTTGTGGGCAGTGAACAGTGGCATATCAACTTGATGGGACACTGTGCAGCCCTTAAATGTAATGTTTCCAAGTTATGTCATAACAGAAGAAGACGTTTGTTAGAATGTTAAATAAAAATAAAACAGCTCTCCTGGGGATGAAAGGTACAGCATGGGGAATATAGTCACTAGTACCGTGATCGTGTGCGGTGACGGCTGGTAGCTATAGGAGGGGTGAGCAAAGCATAGTATAGACTTGTGGAATCACTATGTCGTACACCTGAGACTAATGTAACATTGTGTGTCAACTAGACTTGGATAAAAACATAAAAATAAAAATAAAACAGCCCTCAGAGTCATATCTGGAGTATTTGGTTATATTAAGAGGAAGGAAAAGGGCTTCTGGGTGGCTCAGTCAGTTAAACATCCGACTCTTGATTTCGGCTCAGGTCATGATCTCAGGGTCATGAGATCGAGCCCTGCATTGGGCTCCACACTGGGCACGGAGCCTGCTTAAAATTCTCTCGCTCTCTCTCTATATCTCGCACTCTCTCTCTCTCAGAAGAATAAGAAGAAGGAGGAGGAGGAGGAGGAGGAGGAGGAGGAAAAGCAAAATCTAAAAATGATGTATAAGACAAATGGCTGAAAAAAAAATAAACCCAAATATAAACTGGTTTTATTTGGAGGATGATATAGACCATGTGTCATATGTTTCCTTTTTTCCTACTTTTCTAATTTTCTTTCAAAAAACGAAATCTACTTCAAAAAGTACAAATTTAAAAACTATTAAGAGCATGTTAGGATTGTACACTAAGGTAAGTAAATGGTACGGCTCCTATTCTAGTATCAGATGAAAAATCTTACCATTAAAGGAAATGGGTGAATTTTCCAAAAATTCTGGATGTCAACATGGTTTAAGCTGTGTCATTATTATAAAGCACCAGATATAAAAGAGACAATTATCTAGTTATCATTCGCATATATGAACTTCCAAGGACAGGAGTTTATTCTGCGTTATTCTCCCCCCCTTTTTTTTTAAGATTTTATTTATTTAATTGCCAGAGACAGAGAGATAGCGAGAGAGGGAACACAAGCAGGGGGAGTGGGAGAGGGAGAAGCAGGCTCCCCACGGAGTAAGGAGCCCGATGCGGGGCTCTATCCCAGGACCCTAGGATCATGACCCCAGCCGAAGGCAGACACGCTTAATGACTGAGCCACCCAGGCGCCCCATTCTGCCTTACGCTTTATGGTCGACTGGATGGTTCTGGAACCGCCATTTATCCTGTGCCTTGTGAGCTCAGTCTGACTCTGTCCCGTCCAAAGAAGCCCCTCCTTCTTTGGCTCACTCCTGTGTCCCCTTCTCTGCACTAGGGAAGCCAGACTCCTGGAGACCTCCACAGAATGGGTGCTGGGACAAGCCACTCTCAGGCCATTCTGAGTTCTAATTTCTAGTGACTCACTATTGCCTGTCTACATAAAGGCCCAGGTTCATCAGGTCTGATAGTTCTTGTTCTCTTAGAATTATGCCTGCAGCTACCAGTAATGTCAGGAGTTAGATAGAAAAATAAAAGATATCTTAGCTACAACAAACAAACTGCGCTGGGGATCTTCATGGTTTGGAGGGAGAGAGGGAGTAAAAGAAAGGCATTAATAGCTTTGGAAATTCTTTTTGTATTGCTTGCCTGGAGAAAAGACTGGCTTTGTTTTTTCCCCCTCTTCTGAGCTTAATCATACCTACTCATCCTTAAAGTCTCAAATTAAGCATTGCTTCTTCATAGATGCTTTCCTTGGTACCTAAACTGGGATAGACACCAGACTGTCCCTAGTGTACTGCTTTTTCCTTTCCTAGGACTCAAAAGTAGTCCTTGTAAGTCTTAGTAATCTTTGTTTCCTGTTGGACTCTGAGTCCATGAGAGCAGAAACCTTATCTCTTTTATTTATCATCATGTCCCCAGTGCCAAGAACAGGAGCCTGGTATGCACTGGGTGCTGAATAAATATTAGTTTAATGAATGCCTTTTCCGGTGTGGTCTACAAGGGTAGGGAAAGAAGGGTTGGCACAAAACCAAATAGTGGTGGACTTGTAAGCATACATACTAAAAGCCTTCTTATTTTTTCTTAAACAAATATACACGTATATATAAATAATACCATATCATTGCCCTAATATTGAATTCAAGAAGATCGGACTTGGCTTTTTGTCTTTGAAAGTGAGGGACACAGTTTGCTTGGTTCCTCGACTGTGAGAAGAGCAGACATTTGGCACTCCTCCAAAAGTTAGGCTGCATGCTCCTTAGATAACTTGATCCACCGGAGCAGTGCTTTCATGTAAATAAAGTTTAGTACAACCTAAGAAATGCATGAGAAGGTGTGCTGTGAATCCAGAGACCGCTCAGCCCCTCTTTCCTGAAGTCCGCCAGGATTTGCTCCACTTAGCACATCTGTTTTTTTGCCATCTCCATTTCCTTGCCTTTTGTAAAAGCAAAATTCTTGGAATTTACCTGACAAGAACAAATCACCTGTAATTCTTTGCACTTAGTAACTATTGAGCATGTAACTACAGAGCTTAACAATTACCATATACTGTAATCATGCAAAGATTTTAATCTTTCAAATTAGATCTCACCTCCACACTGGGAAAGAAAAGGAAACTTACGGGATACTTAGCTCATGGGCTAGTTGGCACTCCTGGCAATGTCAGGAAGTCATATGCATGAGTGGTCTTAATGTAGTAGTTATTTTTTATCAAGTGCCTTTCATTAAAACTGCCCTGCATGCTTTGTATTGAAGAAACAAGAGAAAAATCCTTTTTGCAGTGAAGGCAGCCCTTTTTCCATAAGGAAACTCAAGCAGTGGATGGCATATTTTGCCGTAGCATATTCTTTCTGCTGCCCTTCGGGGTAAATAGTTGGACCTTCATGTACAACAAGGGAACTGAGTCAAATTTTAGAAGTGAGATGCAGGAAAAAAATAAAAGCCAAATTTATGCTTCATATTGGAGTTGGTTTCGCAGAAACTTGGCGAAAGAGAATTTTGAGTTGCAGAGCTACCTACTCTTACCCCAAACCGAGGCCTGTTCCATCCTGCTCTCTGGAGCTGACTGTGTACGCTCTTTTCACCTCCACATTCGGTGATGTCACATTCATGACGTGAAATCAGCCAGGGGCGTACTCATTACACCATGACAATTGCCAGTGCTACAAACCAGGGCTCCCTCCCTCCACCAGACTGGTTGGTACACATTAACCTGCCCATCACTTTCCCAAACCCACCTCTGGGGGAGAGAAGGAGGGATGGGTGAGGAAGAGAGGGAGGGGGAGAGAGATTTGGGAAGAGATATGTGCCATGTGCGCGCGCGCACACACACAGACACACAGACACACAGACACACACACACACACACACACAGTAAGGCAAGCCTAAAGGAGTCCCTTACCCAGAGCAGGTGCTCAGTCAATTCGAATCCCTCCCTCCCTTTAGTGGCAGACAAGAGGAGAAAGACCACAGGGTCAGGCAGCAGTATGTGGAGATGTGTGTGTGTGTGTGTGTGTGTGTGTGTGTGTGTGTGTGTGTGTAGGTCGTTGGCCAACTGGGTCTCTTGTCTCTGGTAAGTGTGGCATTTTCAGGGGTTGGCTGATGAAAGGGAGGAGGCTGGGGAGGAATGTGGCCAGGAAAATGTGGGTGAGTTGAAAAGAGAGTTCCTGCTCAGCCTCAGCCCCTGAGAACAGGGGGCTGGGGAACAGGGAGAGATCTCTTGGGGAATTTGTTATGTACTCAGGGATCGTCGGGACCTCGTTCAGGGCTTTGGGAGGGTTTGGAGCAATTTCTTTAACAGAAACAGAAAAAAAAAAGGTATTGAACTTAGTAATTTTTCAATCTCATTAGAAGTCATCAACCATCCTTTATTCACTGTGATAAAGGGAATCATTAGGATGAGATTATATTGCTAATCAAAAAGTATTCATGAGGGCACCTGGGTGGCTTAAGCCTCCGGTTAAGCCTCCGACTCTTGATTTCAGCTCAGGTCACAATCTCAGGGTCGTGGGATCGAGCACTGCCCTGTGCTGGGCTGGGCACTGAGCAGGGAGTTTGCTTGAGATTCTCTCCCTCTCCCTCTGCCCTTTCCCCCGCTTGCGCATGCTCTGTCTCAAATAAATAAATAAATCTTAAAAAAAAAAGAGTGAGAACTTATATGACCTGTCCTGGAGCTGGTACTGCAGATGTGCAGGACAAGAATCAAGCATAAGCCTATTTCCAAAGGTTTTATGATCTCTTCAGGACAAAGCTAACCCACAGAATATGGTAAGGTAAAAATTAATTGTGGGGCAGTTTTATGCTTGCTAAAAAAAATCCAGTAGGGTTTAGAGAAGGAAGGGAGCACAGTGGGTAGATAATTCTTCAGGACGACAATAGAGCTTTTCTAAGCTTCCATGCCTGCTAATTTATTTCTTTATATTATTATGAGCTCCATTACAATCACCAGTAAAATTATAGTCCTGCTAATAGAGATCCATAATAATAAATTCTTTACTATGGTTATGGACTCATTCAGCCTTAGAGCTACACTCCAAAGTAGGATGGTTGCCAAATATTTTTAAAATCCCTGCTTTCTACTCACCGAGAGAGTCAGGTTCAATACCTTGTCTCCAGCTTTTTATCACATCAGTAGCAGAACGAGGGAAAAACAAAACACAAGTCTCCACATGTGATCCTTGGCTGTCATGGAATAACTTGAAGAACTGTATCAGGTCTGAAGATGGAAGCTAGCTGAGCAAAGTCCCCAAATGTCAGAGAAGATGAGGGCAACTGAGGAAGCGATACAGGCACTTTTTGGATGTGGAACAGACGCAGGATTTTCCTCTGTAGACCTTTAGACAATAGGGGGGTATGTGGGCCATATATGGAAGAATCGGAACCGTCAAGAGAATCGAGATTAAGGTGTGCACATGAGCTTCGATCTCAGCAAGGAGCAATTCTAGGAATGTTCTAGAGATAGTGCCAGGCAGCCCAGCTGAGGACGTGGCGTGGGAACTCAGGGCAAGTTCAGGGCTCAGCTTTTAGACTTGAGGACTTGGGAACGAGTTACAGAAAAGAAAGAAAGGAAACAAAAAGGATATACATATTTTTTCCTAAAGAAGAACATACAGAACATACAGGTAGTAAAGACAGAAAATGTTGGCATGTCTTAAAAGTGACGGCGAAGATAAACTGGGGAGAGATGCACATTTAAGCAAGATCCTCACCACCAGAAATAAAATAGTGTCTGGGAAAAAAGGGAGGTTAAATATCAAAGTACAAAAGGTGCAACTAAGCCTAGGACGGCTCAGTATTGAATGGGCTGCAAATGTTAGCTCCACTGTTCAGAGAATATAGGGCACAGCACAATTCTAAGACCTAGAAATGTGGGTTGTTGCCTGTCACACTGTGGTGCAGACAAGGTCATGATCATACATGGTTCTTAGATTTATCAGATGACTTCATCCCGAAGGAGACTCAAGTCTTGAATTCCTTCTTTCCTTCATTATTCATTCATTCCATTTTCCACTCATTCATTTAACAAATATTTAACGGGTGTCCACTTTATGTCAGTCTCTGGGCTGGCTGTTTAGGATATGAAGATAAATAAGACCCACACTGCCCATGTCCTTGAGGAGCTTTTGGTTAAGCAGACAAAACAGTTGGCTTGGAAAACACGTATTTACAAAATAATGTAATGATGTGTTACAATAAAAGAAAGTTCATAGATGATCACACTGTCTTTTGAAAAGGGGCTTCCATTTCATTTCTGAAATTATATGTTGCTTACCCTGCATTAAAGAATTAGCCAAATCCTTCACACTGCTGTTTGGGACTCTGAGGCAAGGAAAGTCTAGGGCAGAATCACACATCATCGTGCAGAGACACAACAGGTGGGAAAGGGAGATACGAAGCTGGCATCCGAAGGACGTTTCTCGTTGGGGGAACTCATTTTTATAGCATTCAACACAGCTCAGTATTGAGCAAGAGTGCTGCAAGAACACGGGCATTCTTCCTTATCTAGCAGAACAGCTCTTGCCACGTGGCCTTTCCGTTTCGCACAATGACGTATGTCATTATCAGACGCAAAATACTCCGTTGAGAAGTCAAAGATTCAGTCAATCCATGGTTTATCTTGTTAAATTGATACCAAACAAGAAATTTTATTAGCTTTGGAATTGAAAAGACATCTTCTTATTCAGAGAATTAACTAAATTGGAGGTGTTTGGGAGCATTATATGGACAACCAAGAGAAATTTTAGAATCTCGTTCTAGAGGGGCGAAGACAATACTTGTAAGCATTCTGGATTATGTTGGAAATCCATACCGTGTGAAATAGACATAGGTGATAGGATCTGATCTGTAGTATTAAGTGATGAGACATGAAGGAATTCTTTGTCATGGGGTTTGTCTCTACTTCTGGTCCATGCCTCTAGCTAACCTGCTTCTTTCTACACACTTTGTGGTGTGAAGACTATGTCACTAATAAGGCCCAAATCAGGAATGATCTAAGTGTCCTATGAACAGAGGTTGCACGAATTCATACAAAATGATGTTAAGAACTGAAGCAGATTTCCAGATAATTCAAGAGGAAAAATACTCAATTTGCACACCTGGATATTACAGAGAAATACATAGGTATTTTAGGGGTCTGGCATTTTCCTCACAGTTGCTTCGATTGCCTGCTTCTCCTGCATGACATTAGTATGATCAGGATTGATTTGAAGTACTGCTCCAGAACCTATTTCTCAGAGGACATTGTGTTTGCCAGTTGTGCCTAAATTGCTGGTGGGAGCCCGGTTCTACAGGCTCTTGCACCCGACTAACTAAAGCTCAGGGTCATAGCACTCATACTGTGTATTCAGTTTATGTTTCAGGTGTGGTGGCTGGGGGAGGTTATAGAGACTGAGATTCTTGAGGGGAATGTTTAAAGTGCTCTCAAGTTACCCCTTGGGGCTGCCTCTCTCCTCTGGTCCAAACTTGGGAGAAACTGAATAGTAGAGCTCTCAGAGAATCCTAACCCCATTAGCGTATTAGAAGGATCTGAGGCCTGCTCCACCTCAAGTCAGCATTTCTCAAGCTTAACTTACCACAGAAACCAGCCTCCCCTCACTTTGTTTGCCTTCCCAACTCATAATGACATCTCAAAGAAACTGGTTTTTATTTATTTATTTATTTATTTATTTATTTTTAAAGATTTTATTTATTTATTTGACAGAGACACAACGAGAGAGGGAACACAAGCAGGGGGAGTGAAAGAGGGAGAAGCAGGCCTCCTGCGGAGCAGGGAGCCCGATGTGGGGCTCGATGAGGGGCTCGATGTGGGGCTCGATCCCGGGACCCTGGGATAATGACCTGAGCTGAAGGCAGACACTTAACTGACTGAGCCACCCAGGGGCCCCAGGAAACTGGTTTTTAAAAACTCATTTGCTTGGGCACTCACAAAAGTTTTTTCAAAAACTACGTACCCTTGGGGTGCCTGGGTGACTTGGTTGATTAAGTGTCCGACTCTTGATCTTGGTTCAGGTCTCAATCTCATGGTCATGAGTTCAAGTCCTGTGTTGGGCTCCATGCTGGGAGTGGCGCCTACTTAAAACAAAACAAAACAAAACAAAAAAAAGAAAGAAAAAAAAAAGAAAAAAAATCCTACGTACTCTCTAGTTAGTTAACGTGTAAAATTTTTCATCCTGGATTTAAAGAAGTACACTGTATGTAAATAGGAGGTAGAAAACGTTAAACATGTTATAATTTGAAATAAGATGAGAACTCACTCTAATTAAAAGAAATATTTTATGACAGATTTGATAAAATAGATTTTAGGTGACTTCCGAAAATGCTGTTTGAATCAGAAAGAATTTGAATAGAGTCTTTACTTGCGGGTTTTATCTTTAAAAAGTTGATAATTCTAGGAAACATTCCAAGAACATTTGAATGGTCAACATCACTAATCTATACTGTATTGATTATTCTGAATTCAGAACGTCCCTCAAAGGTCAAATTTCATTCTTAACAGAGGGAAGTGAGATGACAGGGCAAGACAGGAAGCCCAGACATCTCAGGGGCCTTGAGGAATGAGTAGCCCGTCGCAGAAAGATTGGCTTAGGAGTGGGGCAGGTCTTTCTTTTTCAAGTGTGGTTTGGGTTCTCAGGCAGTTTTAGAAAAGGACAGAGAGAACATATGGGACATGTAGGAGTTGAGGATCTAGAAAGTGATTCCCTTCAAATATTTTATTTAGCATCTGTGCCCCCTGGAAAGTCTGTGGATCCCCAAAGGGTACGAGTACCACTATTTCAAAACCTCTTCCCTTAGTGCACACTTTCGGGTGCTGCTGCCACAGTGTTGAGCAGGAACATCTGAACTTGTCTCTTACCTGTCTCTTTATGCCCCCCTCTGCTCCCCCCACCCCGTTACTTCCATCCCCCTTTTTTTGGCAGGGAATGAAACAAACTTCTTGACCAGGTAGGAAACCCTCCACAATATGGTCTGTGCTAACCTCATGCTTTCTTTCCCTCCTCCCAACCCCAGGCCCCAAGAACCCCAAGCTCCCGCCCCAGGGACCTCCAGGCTCTTTCTGGAATGTGCACTACCCTTTCTTGCCTCTGTGCCCTTGTTCTCTTTGTCAGGGAGGGTTATTCTCCAGATAGCTGCTTTCTCCCTGCCTATTAAGAAAGAGCTTGACTCATGCCTTCATGAGGGCGGCTCATTCAGTCTCATTCAGTCTCTCCCCCCCCTCCCCCGGCCCCCACCATTCTCACGTTGTCTTTTGTTTGTATCTCCGGCACATCTTCTGTGTCTGTATGTCTTGCATTAGCATTACATGGACAAGTGTTTGTCTACTTAAGTAGGGTCAAATCCCGGAGCAGCCAGGACTACACTGTATTCAACTGTATTCCTCCCAGCACCTAGCACAGGGCTGGTTAAATGTTGGTCAGTTGGGATCAATCTAAAAAGTTTAAACCCATTTCGAATAGGAGAAGCGCACAGAATCTCCAGGAAGGAATGTTGCCCTCTTTCCTGTACCTGGAGAACCCCCTGGTGTCAGTAAGGAGTTTGCCTTTTTGACACACCAGCTGTAGCTTGGGAAAGCAAGGGAACAAGGCATCTGTGTTCTCGCCCCACCCTAACTGTAATGGCAGTGGTTGCGGGTGATTGCAAGTGGGCTTCTATTTGTGGAACGGCTGGAAAATTTGCAGGGCTACCCTCAAATTATACTTATTTACAAAGGCAAATAAGTATCTCCTTTTGTTAAAAGAAAAGTTTGCATACCCAAAGTGTTTAGGTAAATGAAGACCTTAGTTTTCCCTAAAGGGCCTAACAAAGAATTTCAGTCACCATTGTCAGTAATGTCTTTGTGGCAGGTCCCTAATCTTTCTTTTTCAAATTTCCTTCAAAGGCTGGTTAAGGAGTCTTTAATTAACTATTAAAACGGGTGTTCTAACATGGAGGACAAGATTTAGAAAATCCCTTTAATTACTGGAACCAGATTTTCTCCTGATTTGTAAATACCAGTTTACTCCTCAACCAAATTGGGCTTTAATTAAACTGGGGGTAGGGGATTGGAGGCCTGAATCCTGGAAAGTGCCTTAATTTGCATCAGCCTCAGTTTCAATGAAGTTGGTTTAAGGGTAAGGATGAGAGACTCTTATGGTTTATTGTTTAAACTGGAAAATCAAGCAAAATGGGATTTGCTTTCCATACAGGAACTCATGGAAATTGGACACACCCTTGCCACCTCCAATTTATTCAAATGCCATTGCTATAGGGTTACCAGGGGGTCCCTCAATGGTATGAGTTTATGAAGCAGCCACGCGTTTCTCACTTTTTTTTTCTTTTTTCCCTCTGTATACATTAATTAGGCAAAACTAGACTTATGTTTCTAGTGACAAGGAAAGAAAAACCAGAGCTTGCTCCATACCTCCCTCAATATAATGTTTAACATTCAATATGGTGCACAGTTTGTTGAGAAAATAAGGTACATGTTTTGTCATTCCCCTTATGGATTTCAGTCAACACATGGAGGTGTTTGAAATGATCTGCTAATCCAGTTTCCTTTCCTTGAACCATCTGGTTCGAATTCTGTCTACCTGCTTGGAGTGCACCAGTCTCGTCTGCATGTACATATAAGGAAGTCACAACTCATTAACAGTTTAGGGAAAATCCCTGTGGAAATATACAACTTTACTATTGTGGTAGGTTTCCTCTTGGGAGAAAATTAGATAGGACTTTGATGTAAACCAAAGACACTTGAGGCTTTTGGGAAGACATGAGTGGTCCTGAAAAAAATTAAACCACTTTAAAAGCTCTTATTTTAAATGGGAACAAAGTTATTAGCTACTCATATCATAGCTCTACTATCAGTGGTCAAGTGAAGTGATGTGCCGAATGTAGCCATACTAGCTTCAGGCTGGGCCCCTTGATCTGATTTTAGGAATGAGCGTCCAGCAGTAGTAAAATGAATGGACGATCTTTTTTTTTTTTTCATGGACAATCTTGCTAAGGCAACAGACCTACTCAATCTTCTTGTTGCCTCCATTTTGGAGGCTGGGAAAACTCAATATCCTCTTTTCCAGCCCCCCTTGAAGCTAGGCATGTCTATGTCACATGGTTTTGGCCAATGAACTCTAGGTCAAAACTTGTTGGGGGCTTCTGGGAATTATTTCTTAACTGATGAAAGGAAAAGGTATCATTAGACTCACTTCCTTTTCTTTCTTAGACCCAAAAAGGAAGACTGAATGCTGATGTGATGTCTACAATGGAGGCAATCATTTTATGACTGTAAAAGAAAGTTCATAAAAATTGCAGACATCAGACTGATTTTGTTAAGATACAGGACCAAAACCAACAGCTGCCTCCCTCTAGATTTCTTTGTATTGAATCCACTTCATTGCTTACCTGAAGCTGAGTGCAGTCCTGACTGATCCATATAAATCCCATACACTCATAGGTGCCTTGAGAAATGTCTTCCTGAGTTGAGTGACTCAGTCAATCTTCCCTCCTCCACTATGGCACCGGGGGTCTCCTATGGGTTGGGACATCTGTGTGAGCCTGGAAGGTAGTATTTGGGCCTGAGCACAGAGTGGATGATAGAGTTTGGGTTAAAGGAACAAGTCAAAGACCCGAGAAGAAAGATTAATTCCCAGCCTCCACTACACACATGAGGAAGTGATACACAAAGAAGGTTGCAGTCTAGTGATTTTGCACGATGTAAGCGAGAGTGAAGAGTCAGAACTTCATACAGTATTTGCAGATGCCCCCTGCCCTCCACTTCCCCACCCCAGCCCCCCTTCACAGACCCATTCTCTGATTCACTCCATTCTTCTCTTCCTACGTGTCCAGCACCTGGAATACCCTAATGAAGGCAGAGCAGTGGCTGCTTTGCTTATTTATTTATGTGTTTATTTGTCGTGGCTGAACTTTGATACCAATTTATATCCCCCTTCTCAATTCCTCCCACCTTCCCGTTTTCTAAAAGCACTTTTCCTCAGCTCCACTGGTCTCATCTTACGCAGTTAGTTCAGAGGTACATGCGAGTTTATAGTGTCTGACATTTTAGCCAGAAGAGAGAATCTGTGGTGATGGGGAAACAAAAAGAGAATCCTTAAGAACAGATGCAGATGGTGCATTTCCGGATATAAAATAGAAGAGAATATCTAAAAGGAAAAAAGCTGTCATAAACATTTTTACTTTTCCTGAACTGGATTTTGCTTTAGCTTTTTTTTTTTTTTTTTTAAGAGTACTTCTCATGGCCCTAATATATTTCATATATAATAGAAAATAAGGCTACAAAAATCTGACTGTGTACTACGTCTTTCATTTTTCCCTAGAGGTGTGCTGCTCAAGGACAAAGAATCTTTTCTAAGAGGAGTTTTTTCCTCTGTCTTGGAAAAATCCCAAAGACAGACCCCCGATTCAGCAGGTCAAAGGCCCACTTGAGCAGAGGCGCTGTTAGGGCAGGAAATGGTGCATTTCCTTTTCAATAGGAATCCCTCCCGGAGCAGGGCAGGTTTGGGGGAGGGGAGGCAGCTGCTTGGGCCACTCGGATTCAGAATTTAAATGGGGAGAGACCGCCCAGAGCTGAGATCCTGTCCCCAGGTCTGTGAAGATGGGGAAACGTGCGCCTTCTTTTACAACCCCGAGTCACCCTGACAGAAATGCCAGGAGGGAAGCTAGGGTATCTGCCGGGCCGGTGGCCGAATGCCCTGGAGACAGGGTTTCCTAAACTGTGCGTTGGTGTTTCATAAGACTGTAAGATCCTAATTAGAGCTCCATGAAAAGAAGTTTCCTGGGTCACGTAAATGTGGGAAAACACTGACTTAAAGCTAAACAAGTTTCTTCACTCTTGTGATTTTCCCAAGTGAGGATGTAGCGTCCAGTATTTCCCAAACGTACTTGATTGCACACTGGCTGTTTCTGTTTTTCTTTTTGGTGCAGATATTCCTCAAACAGTGGCAAACAGTTACTACAAGGGAGGGAAATGCTTGGGGAGGGAGATGGGGGGGGATGGTGCTGCTAGGAGTCCCCCTCGTCCGCCTTCTCAGTCTTCATCAGCTACCCGGGAATGACAGCGAACTACATCTGGCCATTCGCACTGAACGAGTTCCTAACCCAGCTCTCCAGGGAAGAAGTAACCAAAGTAGGACAGCCTTTAATATCCGAAGATATACTTCTAAAAGAATTTGGAGACCGAGTACATGGTTCCGTCTCTCCCAATTGGCAAAGAAAAGTTTACCTTTTTGAAGGAGGAAAAAAGCTTCAGAGACTATGGTACTGTTTACACAGGACAGGAAATTATTGGCAAAACTGCAGCTGTATTTTTCAGAGCCTCATGAATTACCCATTGCATTCATGGAGAAAGATGAGCCCGTCCCCCTTTTTGTTTGGTCTTGAAACAGACCCTTGGCTAAGTCCTTTGTTGGGAGAGAAAAGAATTTGAAAATGATTGTTCATTCTTTAAAAAAGAAATTACTTTCTTTTTCTTCTCCTATTCTTCTTCTTCTTCCTTTTCTTTTTTTTCCCCCCCCAGCTGGGATGATCTGTGATTAAGATCTCCATTCTTTTTAAGAGCCCTAAAGCACTACATATGCTGACAGCTTGCAAATTAAATTCTCAGCTCAGAACTTTCTTTTTGACCTCTGAACCAGTGTATACAACTACCCATTGAACAGCCATTCCAGGATGTCCCAGAGGCACCACAAATTCATCACCGTTACTCTTGTTCCCCTCTTCCTGCCTTTCCGTTCTGACTTAACAGGACTACTGTCCATCCACGAACATAGACCAAAACCTGGGGTTTGTTACCCTACCCTCAATGACTTTCTGCATCCAACTGCCAAGTCTACTTCAGAACAGTTCTCAAAAATGTCTCCTCTTAAAAACAAAACAAAACAAAACAAAACAAAACAAAACAAAACAAAACAAAAATGTCTCCTCTTCTCCACCATCGTTCCCTTAGTTCAGCAAAGACAGCTTTTGCTTTGCTTACCACTTCCCGGGACGGGACTGCTCTAACTTCTCCCGTGTCATCTACCACCCTGCATTCTCCTCACACATTTCTGGACCGTGCCCCCCAACTCGCTCTGGTGTTCCGTTGCTCTGCACTTTACCTGCTATTTCTGTTCCTTCAAATGAGCCCCCCCTTTCCTTCTTTGCCTGATGAACTTGTACGCCATGTCTGAGGTCTGAGACCTCCATAGAGTGCTTCTCTTCTCAGAGCCTTCCCTGAACTCCCTGAGCAGAAATGGCCACTCTTAGCTTTGCAGCAGTACTATCCCTTCATCAGAATCCCTGATTTTTACCTGGGCATGCAGGTCATAAGAAATAATACATGTTGCTGTTTTGGGGGGCGTTGTTACGCAGCAAAAGCAACCTGATGCAGCCTGGCATACAGCAGGTGCTTTGTAAGTGTTCAGTGAATAAGCCAGTCATGAATACCTGAGAGTATTTTAGTTTCCTCCACAAGATGAAAGAAAAGAAGATAATGTTTTGTGACTGAGTTCCCCGACTTGGCAGTTGACTTATGGAGAAGGAGGTCACTGGGGGAATGCCAGGGACTTCGTCATTCTCTTCTTTGCTATCCTGGAATGGTCAGTGTGCAGATGGCAGTGGGCTGGCAGCTCTGCCCGGGTCTGCCGCACAAGCATGTTTGATGCCCTGAACTCCAGGCTCACAGAACTGTGACCAGATGTCACCCGGCTGGCATCTCACCTCCGTAGCCAGTTGGGCATCTGAGACTTTTTATAATGATCCAGTGTCAGATTATCCAGCACAAAGCCTGACACAGAATATGTACTCACTCACTGTGGGTTTTGTTGTCTTGCCATTTTTTAAAAGGCGAAAGTACAAAACTAATTTTTTTCTTGAAAACCTGGGCATATGCTGGGGGAAGAGGGTAGTAGCCAACATGCCGGATGTTTTGTGTACATGTTCTTCCCTCTTTCTTTCTTTCTTTTTTTTTTTAAGATTTTATTTATCTATTTGGCAGAAAGAGATAGAGAGCACACAAGCAGGGGGAGCTGCAGGCAGAGGGGGAGGGAGAAGCAGGCTCCTTGCTGAGCAGGGAGCCCAATGCGGAGCTCGATCCCAGGACCCTGGGACCATGACCTGAGCTGAAGGCAGATGCGTAACGACTGAGCCACCCAGGTGCCCCCATTCTTTCCTCTTTCTAAGGCAAATCCCTCTCTATCCACACCGTTCCTCTTTCTCTTGCATCCGCAACCTCTCCTGCTTCATGGGCTCCTGACACCTCACCTATGAAGAAGCTCGAGTTTCTCTTATTGTACAGAACCCTCCTTAATTCTGCTCTGCTCCTCCTCAGGCTACTTTCACCAACTGACCTAGAAGCAGGTCTCCTCTTGGGGGCCTCTGACTGTTATTCCTGTTCTGGCCACTGCAATCTGGCTTCCATCCGACTTGTTCTTATTGCTCCTGCTAAGCTCAACTCTGGCCTCCTAAATGCTACATTCAGTGGGAAGTTCAGTCATTGTCTAATTCCTGCATTTGTTGCCATCAAAGCTCTTCCATTTCCCTCTCTGAAGCCCTACGTCCTCCTTGCTGCTGTGACATCACTCTGTCCTTGTTTTCTTCCTACCCTTTGGATAGTATCTTCTCACATTTGTTCCTTTTGTCTACGCAAATATTGATATAAAATCTTACCTAGCCTTCGAAACCCAACTCAATTTCTACTTCTTCCAAGAAATCCAATCCCATTTCTATACTTATTGATCATAACTTAAAAAAAGAATAGAATAATTAAGATTTTATTGTTTATTTGTCAAAGAGAGAGTGTGCACAAGCAGGGGGAGTGGCAGGCAGAGGGAGAAGCAGGCTCCCAGGTAGGCAGGGAGCCCAATCTGGGACTCGATCCCAGGACCCTAGGGTCATGACCTGAGCCGAAGGCAGATGCTTGACTGAGCCACCCAGGTGTCCCTATTCTATTATTATTCAATATTAATATTATTATTCTAATACTATTTCCAGAAGGAACCAGTATCTTTAGCTCATCATATTTGAAATGGATATCTCTCTCTGGATTGAGTGATCCCAAGGTGGTTGGGGAGTTGAGGAAGGCAGGTAATTTACTCATCATTTCTTTCCAACAAGGTCATGTTTTCTTTTTATTTATTTATTTTAAAAATATCTATTTTTTATTTTTAAGTAATCTCTACACCCAATGTGGGGCTCAAATTTACAACCCTGAGATCAAGAGTCGCACGCTCCACCGACTGAGCCGGTCAGGAGCTCCATGGTCACATTTTCTGTATGTGATACTGCTCTTACTCATGAAAATGCATTCTGTATTATTCAGTACAATTTAGTTTGTGCATTTCAGTTCAGTTCACCAAAACCATGCTGAACTGTCCACTGGGTATGAGGCATTGTACCAGGCCTGGACATGCCCAAATGAAGGAGGCTCAATCCTTACCCTCAAGGACTTCTTAGTTGGGCTAGAACTAGCTTGGGTATGAGCTACCAGAACTCCATACTGACTTTGCAATTTAGACCTGCTGACTACGATATGGCTGGTCTGGTGATCATTGGTTGGTTGACGGGATAATTCAATGTGTGGCCATAGTTACACAACTTGGAACTATGGTGGCCTGAATCTTTGAGGTGCTTGTGTTCTGCTCACGCCGGTGAGGTTGTTTAGGTGTGCTTTGTGTCCTAACATCTCCTGCTTCTTCATGGGCACAAGGCTGACTTTGTTGGCCAGACTTCCACAGCTACCAGGTTTACTCTCCTAAGAACTTTGGAGAACGTGTCTCCAGATGTTTCTTTCCTAAGCAACAGAAGAGAGTTTGGACTAGATGACTTCTACAGTCTCTTTTTTTTTCCTTGGAATTCTGTGATGGTATAAAAACACCTCAGAGCCAAAGGTCTGAGTTTCAGCGTCTGTATTCATGCTGTCCTATTGGGCTTATTAGTGTTAATCAGTAAGCGGGTTGCTAAGACAATATTTGAGAGGTGGATTCTAGTGGATTAAGGTGGAGGTAGGTAGATGAAAGTCTATTTTGAGGAGAACAGTAGTTACAGGGACACATAAAATAAATCTGGTTTAAGCCCCACTTTTTCCTGGAAGAGTTTTTATGCTCTATGAGCCTTTAGCTCAGGTAGCACACTGGCCTTTATAAAATATTCTGCACTTAGACTCTGACGACCCTTTGACCACATGATTTCTCTCTCTCCCTGCCCCAACCCCACTCCCTCTCCTTTACTTTCTCCCCCTCCTCTCCCTCTCTCACTCTCAGAAAATGATATGTATTTATTTTGTAGCCCCTAAGGAGATTTTAATGTATTTGAGGTTAGGGACCGTGCCTTACACATTTTTGGGAAATGCCCCATTTCTCATAGTACCCAGTGCATTCTGGAGACAGAGTATGTGTTTCATAAGAACTTGATTGATTGCGTGAAAGTGAAAGTTTCCAAGAGCTGTCGCTTAAGCCTTCTGTGCTAGGCCGGTAGGGGATGTTCAAGACTCTCTCTTCTTAGCACAAGTCCCTGAGAAGATTCTTACAGGTGACTGGTGCTAGAGTTAGGTGATCACAGTGTTGCTTTTCCTAAAGCCTGTGGGCCATCAGATCCATTGCTACTGTGAGCAGAGGTCTTTCTTGGCTGGGTTCCAGGAATAATCAACCAAGTACAAAACAGGATGACAGACTTTCTTTGGAGTACTGGTGGGGGCTAGCTTCCTATTTGTCCCGGGGTAGCAAATACTTTATGTCCCTAACATTGATTTCCCAGCTCTTGTTTAGGTCCCACAGACCTTTGGGGTCCAAGAATGGCCACAGGAGTAATGGAAGCATAGCTTTCCAAAATTTCATGCAAATTGGTGATGTACAATTTTCCTGGAGAAGGAACCCATTGCTTTATGTTCTTCAAAATGCTAAGAAACACTACTTTATCCACATTTCTGCTATACAGGCTTTCTTGGGGATGATTTGTAGGGGAACATGCACAGATCTTACAAGAGAGGGTGGGGATGAGCAGGCCATTTGGCTTAGGGCCTCAAGCTCAAGAGTGGAGGTCACATTTTGAATTTAGAAAAAAAAGCCTTTTTTTTTTTTAGAGCAGTTTTGCGTTCACAGCAAAATTAAGAGGAAGGTACAGAGATTCTCCTGCTTCCGCATACAGGCATAGCCTCTCCCATATCAACATACCCCAGCAGAGTTACAGATGATGAACCTACAGTGACACATCATTATCACCCAAAGCTCATAGCTTACATTAGGATTCATCCACAGAGTTGTACATTCTATGGGTTTGGACAAATGTGTATGTATCCCCCATTATAGTATCATACAGAGTATTTTCACTGCCCTAAAAGTCCTTTGTGCTCTGCCTATTCATCACCCCAACCCCCACCTTTTCATTAACTCCTGGCAACCATTGATTCTTTTACTGTCTCCATAGCCTTTTTTTTTTCCTTTTCCAGAATGACATATGCTTGGAATCATATAGTATGCAGACTTTTCAGATTGTTTTCTTTCACTTGGTAATATACATTTAATATTCCTTTATATATATTTCCTTTATATATCTTTTCGCAGCCTGAGCGCTAGTTTCTTTTTAGCACTGAGTAATATTCCATTGTCTGTTTATACCATAATTTATTTACCTATTCACCCACTGAAGGATGTCTTAGTTGCTTCCAATTGTTATTTTTTTTTTTTAAGATTTTATTTATTTGAGAGAGAGTGAGCAAGAGAGAGAGCGCCCAAGCAGGGGGGAGAGGCAGAGGGAGAGGGAGAAACAGAC
This sequence comes from Eumetopias jubatus, assembly GCF_037043125.1. Taxonomy (NCBI): domain Eukaryota; kingdom Metazoa; phylum Chordata; class Mammalia; order Carnivora; family Otariidae; genus Eumetopias; species Eumetopias jubatus. Next base: position 55,863,612 of record NW_028274811.1, on the reverse strand, counting down.
TCCCTGCTGAGTAGGGAGCCCAATGTGGGGCTTGATCCTAGGACCCTGGGATCATGACCCAAGTCGAAGGCAGATGCCCAACCAACTGAGCCACCCAGGCGCCTAGTTGCTCCCAAGTTTTGACAATCATGAACAAAACTGCTACAAATGCCTATGTCAGGTTTTTGTGTAGCCAGAAGTTTTCGATACCTTTGTATAAAAACCAAGGATCATGATGGCTGCGTCGTAGTGTAAGAGAATGTTTAGTTTTGTAAATAAAGTCTTTAAACAAACAAACAAACAAAAAGAGAATGCTTAGTTTTATAAGAAACCGCCAAATTGTCTTCCAAAATGGCTGTACCATTTTGCATTCCCACCAGCAAAGAATGAGAGTTCCTATGGTTCCACATCCTCACCAGCATTTGATGTTGTCAGTGTTCTGCATTTTGGTCATGCTAATACATGTGTAGTGGTAGCTCATTGGGATTTTAATTTACATTTTTCTGGTGACATATGATGTTGATCATCTTTTTATGTGCTTACTTGCCATCTATATATGTTCTTTGGTGAGGTGTCTGTTAAGGTCTTTGGCTCATTTTTTAATCAGGTTGTTTGTGTTCTTATTGTTGAAGTATAAGAGTTCTTTGTGTATATTGCATGACAGTTCTTTATCAGATACAGCTTTTTTTTTTTAAAGATTTTTATTTATTTACTTAACAGAGATAGAGAGAGAGCTGAAGTAGGCAGAGTGGCAGGCAGAGGGGGATGGAGGGAGAAGCAGGCTCTCTACTGAGCAGGGAGCCCGATGCAGGGCTCGATCCCAGGACCCTGGGATCACGACCCGAGCTGAAGGCAGTTGCTTAACTCACTGAACCATCCAGGTGCCCCTTTATCAGATATATCTTTTGGAAGTATTTTCTCCCAGTCCGTGGCTTATCTTTTCATTCTCTTGCTAGTTTCCTTCTCAGAGCCCAAGTTTTTAATTTTGATGAAGTTCAACTTAGCAGCTCTCTCATGGATAATGCTTTTGGTGACATATCTAAAAAGTCATCACCAAACTCAAGGTTGTCTAGATTTTCTCCTCTGATATCCATGATAGTTTTATAGTTTTGTGTTTTACATCTATGTCTATGATCCATTTTGAGTTGATTTTTGTGCAGGGTGTAAGGTCTATATCTGATTCATATTTTTGCATGTGGATGTCTAGTTGTTCTACTATGTGTTGGAAAGACTATTTTTTTCTCCATTTTATTGTCTTTACTTTAGATCTTTTCAGTGACAAACTTGTTCAAGCACGGAGTTGAGGTCTTTTTTTTTTTTTTAAAGATTTTATTTATTTATTTGACAGAGAAAGAGAGAGCGAGAGAGGGAATACAAGCAGGGGGAGAGGGAGAGGGAGAAGCAGGCTTCCCGCTGAGCAGGGAGCCCGACGTTGGGCTTGATCCCAGGACCCTGGGATCATGACCTGAGCTGAAGGCAGATGCTTAACGACTGAGCCACCCAGGCGCCCCCGGAGTTGAGGTCTTGATGCTCATATTGCTTCTTTTTTTTAAAAAAAGATTTTATTTATTTCTTTCAGAGAGAGAGCACACAAGCAGGGGGGAGGGGCAGACAGAGAGGGAGAAGCAGGCTCCTCACTGAATGGCAAGCCCAAAATGGGGCTCCATCCCCAGGCCCTGGGATCATGACCTGAGCCAAAGGCAGACACTTAACCGACTAAGCCACCCAGGCGTCCCTTGACGTACATATTGCTTCTAAGTCAAATTCATCTACCTGCCTCCCACCCTTATCCTAGCTAAATCTGAGGGTAAGAACACTGACTTAAGGTCAAGGGTTCTCCAAATTGGAAACCCTGACATTTACAGAGGCTCTTTGGAGAATTTGGGCACTGTCTGGTTCCAGCACTGAATATGGAACAAAGACATAGGAAAGATTTATCCTTGCCGTAAGCCTGGAAAGGAAAAACCTGGGAGAGACTTTGCCTGAAAGGCAAGCAACTCATACAATATTAGGTCCAGAAAAATAGAATTGTAACATCCCAATCCTGTGGTCAGAAGGATCTTCAACAGAGCTCTAGAGGCCATGGCAGCCTATCTTTGCACAATGACAGATCTGCTCTTAGCTTCCACCTTAAACCAGAAATTCTTTCTTACTAAAGAGGGGTTGAACTGCTACCCCTTTCCTTTGCTAAATAACACAATAGGACAGATAGAGAGTGCTTAGTCGGGGAGCAGGACCTCTAACATTTTTCAGCCACTGCTGGGGTTAACAAGCAACAGAAACTCAGAACTCCATGTAGTTGGAAACTAGAGCCCCTAAGTAGGTGGGGTGCACCAGGCAGCACTGTCACTCAACTTGGGAAACACAGAAGGGGTTCCACAGGGGACCAGGTCCTGTTTAACACTGGTTAACGCTAGGGAAACCACCCTGGTTCACAGTAGGAAAGGTCTGCTACTGGTTTTGCACTAAAGAGAAAACTGAAATATTAAAATTGAGCATTTGCATACCCTTTATGTTTATATTAAATACACAAATCTCTAATACCCAAACTGTACATAATTCTCAGAGAGAGTGGGTTCTTTTGTTCCCAACAAAATATTTTGTTGTCCTCATAAAATCATGAGTTAAAGAACTCTTAGGTAATGTTACATTGGGGTGTCTGATTTGGTAGATCCTCCAGGATGATGAAAGCCAACAACAGAATTCAGAGTGGGCAAACGCAGGGATGGATATCTCCTTTTCAGAACTCTGCTTTAACAAGGGGAATTTCTGTCTGGGTTTACTTCTGTTACACAGAGTTTTAAGAGCATAGCTACCATGTTGAATATTTCCGCGAGCTCAGAAATCTTATTTTTCTCTCCTACTACCTTTTTGAGTTTTAGTGTCTTTGGTTAAGAAGAGGGGGATTTTTTTTTTTTGTATAATTATTGAGTAGTATATTTTTCTAATAATAAGAATAAGTAATGGCTATTGAACATTTACTATAATTAGGTAGTTTTAATTGCCTTTTTTTTTTTGAGAAAGAGTGTGAGCTGGGCGGGCGTGGGGTGGGGGAGAAGGGAGGGGCAGAGGGAGAGGGGGAGAGAGAATCTTAAGCAGGCTCCATGCCCAGCCCAATGTGGGGCTCCATCTCATGACCCTGAGATCATGACCTGAGCCAAAATCAAGAGTCTGACGCTTATCTGCTGAGCCACCCAGACGCTCCAGGTACTGTTTTAATTGCTTTACAAGGATTAAATCAGTGACTCCTCACAACCACATAAAAAAAAAAATACCATGATTGTTCCCAATTTACTGATGGAGAAACTGAGGTGCTGAGAGATTAAGAACTTGCCTGAGGGTAATAGCTAGTAAGGAGCAAAAGTAGGATTCAAACACAGGCAATCAGTTGCCTGACTGATGCTGTGTTTCTCCTCAGAGTGTTGAGCCTTCCACTAAGACTCTCAAGATGGTTGTAATGATAACTTTGGTCTTCACTCTGTCACTGCTAGGTGAGTGGGCTGCCTTTTGCCCCCTGCTGAGTAAGTGAGGGGGTTGAAGAAAAACCAGGGTTTCCTTCCCGACATGTGCATGCCTCTGTTTAAATCCTAGGGCATCTGTGTTGGGCACATCGTGTTGAGTGAATAACAACAGAGAATTAATGCCTAGTGGTCTGACTTATTTCCCCTTGTCCTATAATATATATTCCCAGGCAAGATGATGTTTATGGTATAAAGGCAAAATGGGGATCAGAAAATGTGACTGTGGTCAAATCCTACAAGCAGAATTTGGTAGAACTGGAAATATGATTTAGCTAGTGGCCTATCACTTCTAAATGAAAGTGTTATTTTTTTAAAAAGATTTTATTTATTTAACTGACAGAGAGAGACAGTGAGAGAGGGAACACAAGCAGGGGGAGTGGGAGAGGGAGAAGCAGGCTTCCCGCTGAGCAGAGAGCCCGATGCGGGGCTCGATCCCAGGACCCTGGGGTCGTGACCTGAGCCGAAGGCAGATGCTTAACGACTGAGCCACCCAGGCGACCCTGAAAGTGTTATTTTATACTAAAAATAGATTTTTTGAAATTTGAACTAATTTATCGAGAGACCCCCCCAAAACACACACACCCATGCTTACAACCCCTGCCCCGCCCCACTCCTGCAACACAAACAAATGAGCACAAAACCCCAAGGCACACAGGTACAAGGAGCTAGCCCCAGTGGTTGACAAGGTAAGCAAATTGCCTACTAATCTAGCCAATGAGGTTTGAGGCTTAAGCAGATGCCTACTCTGTGGCGAAGCCAGCCTTGCCACAACCTAAGTAAGCATGCTCTTCTGATGTTAATAATGCTCTCCAGGCCATGGGCTGCAGCAGAATGCACCAAGTCCTATGGCCCAAAGGGTGGGCTTTCTAACTGGACTCTTGTCAAAGAACAGTACAGCTGAGGACTGAATTGGTGGTGGACTCAGGCGGACACTGAACTGATGCTTTTCTGGAATCCGAGGAAGGTTCTGAGACTTTTTGTCCTGGCGGGGATGTTTCCACAGAGCTGGAAACCAGCTCCTCTGTCCCCCACCTCCGTTCTTCCTTGCTTTCCTTCACTCCCACTCCCCCAAATCGGTGGTGCTCTCACAGAGATCTCCGTGGGCCTGAAACAGTGCAAGAGTCTGGTGAAGCCTCCCGCTGCTTGGCTAGGTTCTAGTCTCTGCGTTTGGCCCCATGGAATATCATAGCAAGATTAAAAGCAGATTGTATGACAGCAAAATGACTAAACCATTTCTCATAAAAGATAATTTCAAACCATGAGGAAGACTGCATTGCCTGAAAGAATTGTTATATTAAAGTGTATTTTGAATTTAATATTGTCTATTGCTCAGAAAAACTGTGGTTATTAGCATGCACTTGGGATGAAAGGTGAAATACATTTATGGCTGATGATTTCTTCCTTTTGTAGACTCTACAACCCACCACAAGTGCATCCACACGCATCATCGCATGCAGTCCTTGAAAGTGACCTGCGAGCTAAGTAGGACTCATCACTATTCTACGGAGGCAGAGACCTTGCTGAGGTCCAAAAACCTGTGAACGGAGACTCCAGTTCTGCTCTTCCTAATACACAGCCCTGATTAGGTGCATTGTCATACAAATGGTTGCTTTTCTAGTTGCTTCCTAGATATTCTTTACACCCTAGAGAAGTCCGAGGCTGGTCCTATTGTAGTTTACAGTGTCAGAGCCTTCTTTTGTCACAGAATTTTCGGGGTGCGGTGGATGAGCAGGAGAGCCTTATTTGCCACATTGAATGCCAGCCTGCGGCTCCCCAGTATATCTTTGTCTAGCAAAGACTGGAGTACAGGTCATTCCCCATTCAAAGTAACGCCCCACTCTTAAGCCAGGAACTTAAATAATGGAAATGAATTATGTGATTCAATTATACTATTCAGTTAAATGTAAGTAATTATAGTCATCTTTGCCCTTTGTAATCTTCTTAACCTTTTAGTATTTCCTGATTCTGACATACTTTGGTATGATTATATCTATCAGCTGGGATGATGACTAATTCCCTTGAGCTATTTTCTGTCTGCTTGTTCCTATTTGTGATGGGGAACTCTTTCTTTGTAGATCTGTACCAAAAAGACCAATCATTATTCCTTTTATAGATGTAGCTTAACACAGTACCTGGAACATAGTGCCCAATAAATGGTGGTTACGATGATTACCGATCAGGATATGCTCAGGAGCCTGCTGCGTGGGAGATTCCTGAAGCCCGGCTGTCACAGAAAGCTTGGGAAAGTTGTCAGGTTCTTTGAAAGTGGCCACAGGAGAAATCCAAGGAACGGCAGCCAAAGAAATGGTGTGCCACCCCATCTTTCTATTTGTGCCTTTCATTTCTTCAATTCTTCAGCAAAAGAGACAGAGGAGGTCTTCCCGAAATTAACATTGACTTTATAAACAACCACACTTGGGAATAATAATGTGAACATACTTGCCTGACTGCAGGAGATTTGACAGTCTTCCACTCCTCATCTGATATTGATAACACTTCCTGAAGGACCATTCCAAGCTGGCACTGCCGGGATTAGCCCCCTCAACATCAGATCGAAGAACTTTCCCCAGAGGCCTGCCCCACCCACTTGGGCCTGAGACAGCTGGACCAGACGTGGCAGAAAATTAAACATCTCATTCCGATGAGCAGGTAAAGAGTGGAGTCAGTCTTCTAATAAGCTGTAACTTCACAACTTCCATTGTGTGTGTCCAGTGTTTGAGTTAGACTCCATTTCCCCCATCTTGACACTACCTAGAGATTCCTCTGCCTACGCTTCTTTCGTCAGAATAGAAAATATCAGGCCAGCCTGAGTTTGCACAGTTGCCTTTTAAGGGCAGGGCAGTGGGATCAATTCTGCAAGGGTGCAACAAATAAGGTGGTATGTTTTCCAAGTTCTAAACAATCGATTTTTTAATAATTTGTGTCCAATGAGCATATGTTTTCTGTCCTTTAATATACACTATAGTTGTGTAATACACATTTTAATATTATTGTCTTTTATACACATCCCATGAGAACAGGGCATTTAATTCTGAGGACTCCTAGCTATACAGTTGAACCTCAACACGGGTGGAAACAGATGTTTGTTTCCTAAATTCATAGCAATTCAAAATCATTTGAGCTGGGCTTGGATCACAAGTTCAAGTCGCCAACCCCTGTGATACAGATATTGCTACATTTAAACAGTAGCTGCAAAACAAACAGCGATGGCATCAGGAGTGCAAACATGAAGAAAGAAGATCACTTGGAGCTTTTATTTGTGTTTAAAATTTTAAACAGTGAAGTAGTGTGAACTGTGAGATTCATTACTGTAATGGACTGTAATAGACCCATGTGTACTTATGAGCTTCTCTTTTTCCAAAAAATGTGCTAATGTGAATTAGGAAGTATTCCTACATTCATTTTTCCCTTTTATGTGCTTTCATGTATTTTATTATGATGATTTTTAGAGGCATAATTATACACAGGTAGTTCAATAACAGAACATTTTTACTGTCTTTGCTTCTTTTCTGGCCATTGTTATTTTGCCATCTGCTCTTTCATGGTTACTACTAAAAATAATTTTTTGGCATTGAGGAGAGTGAGGGTGTTAAAAGATGATCTAGTTGCTATGTCAAATACTTTACCTACAGCACTGAGTCTGAGTTCACTGTGCTTCATGAACACTATTGCCTTAGAATTGTGGGCCATCCTTCCCCCCGCCCCCCGCCAGGGACCCACCCTATCATCTATCTTACTTGGTGTTTTTATTCTTAGTTTATTTCTCTGCCGAGATACCAGCATGCCTTGCACCAGACCTACCGGGGTTTTGACCCTTGAAATGTCAATGGCCACATCTCCCACATAGCAAACATCCAGATGAAAAGAAAGTTCCCGTTAATCATCTAGATCTTGTTTACTCGAAGGCAGACATCTGGTTGATTGAACACTTTTATCAGTGTAAAGATATGCTCACTGTCAGTGTGGCACACTTTTATCTTTCAAATACATCAAGGGGTATAGCAGTCATGTAGGTGTTAGTCTTATCAGTGGGTAAGAATGGGCCATGTTGGCAAAAATGAGTCCCCGCACTGAATGGGCCTCTCATCGTCCATGACCACAGGATCCTATTTGAACTTTGTTTTGCCACCACTGGTTCCCAGGATAACTTGATTATAACTGGGGCCCCACGTGGCTCACTCTTGTGGTGGTTTAAAGAAAGAGTTGCTTAACAGAAAGATAAAACGAATAACAAGTTCATGTTTAACTTACGCCCGGAGAAACTACAAAAGGACAGAAGAAAAGACACACTTAAGGTATGCCAGATTATCTTCAGGGTCTCGTCTTCTTATTTCAGCCACTCTTGGGTGCTTGGCAGAAAGAGGCAGTTCCTTTACCCTCTCTCTCTCTTCTCACTCTGAATTCCTGACCAGAAAAATAACTCCAATCAACCAGCAAGCAACAACTCTCGCCCACCTAGCTGGGCCAGCCCTTTTCTTCTCCCTTGGTCTCCTGGCTCAACCACTGCTTCTCTCCAGCTCTCTATGCATTTCCCTCATTCCACATCACAGATGCACAGAGCTGGATGAGCAAAGACCGCTTCTCTTTTTATGCCTGGAGGGAAGAAGGGAATGCAGTGAGCACACAAACGGATGGCTGTGTCTCATCAAGCTTCCTACATGGGCTGCTATGGGAATGACATCTATGTGACTATTATACTGGATATAGCGCTATGCAAACAATAGATTTACTTTTTGCCCCTTGGCACTGCTAACATACCCAAGGGAAAAGCCTCCATTTGGACATCGTGCATGGATCAGAAACCATCAAAAGGCACAGGGGAGCTCTAAGGTTTGAGACCGATGGCAGACTGAGAAACCTTAACAAGCCACTTGATTCAAGCCTGACTCAGCCTGAAGTCATTCCCACTGAGTGATGGCTCAGAGGACGGTGCGAGGGGGTTTGTTGCTTTCCGTCCGGTCACTGGTGGCTAGCTGTCCGTGACCAATGGCCCCATTGTCTGGCTGGGAAGTGTCCTCTGAGCTGGGTCAGATCGCCTTTGGTATTCTTTTTCTGAATATGAGCTCAGGTATTGCATGGTGTTGGGGGGAGAAGTTTGGGAGAGGAAAGGACATACAGAAAGGTGAAATAACTGTTGGCCAGTGCTTGTTTTTTGGCCCCAGGGAACCAGAAAAACAAGCTCAACCAGTGTCAAAATCCAAGAAGTGTGCGAAGCTGCATGTTAATGGCTCCGGCTGAGTGTAATAAATTGCGAGACTGGGGCTTTTCCAGGTTGCTGTTGATTCTGAGGGAAAGTGGCATTTTCACAGGCTCCTGATTATTCTGAGCTGGAGAACGTTTCAAACATGCTAAGGAAATATACAGCTGCGCTTTCCGCAAGGCTAACCTTTCCCAAAGGGTGTCCTGTGTCATGTCTGGAGACGTTTAATCTTAGTTGCTGTGATGGCTTTTTGATCAGTGAACTCTTTCTGTCTCCTCTTCTCCAATTCCATGAGCCAGTTTACGACCTCACTTCCTCTTGTACATCCATACCGTCAAATGCAGTTTCAGATGACTGGCATGTCGTCTTGATCAAAGCTAAGCAGAATTTTATGTTTGCTGTTTCCTGGTTGCAAGTCAATGGGGTAATTTTTAGGCGATAATAGAGAACTGGCCAGATATACAATTCTTTCCTTACTTGGAGCCCAGGAACCGAACTCTGTGGATCTCAGGAAGTCCCAATGTGGAAATTATTAAAGGAATATGAACTTGAATATAGAACCCAAGACACACCAACATGACGTTTTCCAGAGTTCGCATATTCTTTCTGGAAGCAGAGCATCACCTACTAATTTACTTCGGTAAAAATCAAATAAAATGTAGAGTCCATTTTCCCATCATTTCCCCACTTCAATTTTCTTCAGAGTCAGCAACCTGCAAGCGCCTTTATGACCCCTGAGTTGGAAGGACCCAGGGGCTGCAGTCATGCTGCCCTCCTTCTCTCGGGAAAATCTCCCAGGTCAATAACCTTTTATTTCTGACCTTTTAACCGGCTCTAGTGGGCCATGAAAACCTAAATGCCACTTCTTTCAGATTCCTGGGAAGCCTCAAGTCTCTTGAATCCAATTCTCTAGGGGAGTTTACCCCCTATGCTCAGGTCATTGATCCTGCAATAACAGCCTCAAGTCATTTGTGCCAGTCCTTCCTTGAGGGGAGGGTAGCGTCTGCTCACGAGGGGGAGGATGATGTCACTAGACAGCTAGTGTCCTCCCCAAAGCCAGGAAGCTGTCATGCCTACGGTCAGGGAGACTTGGATAAGCATTATCAATAGGGACGTGGACTGTCCTGCTGGCGGAAAAGTTTGAAAGACTAAGCAATATGGTATGTTGCTGCTTACTCTGACACTTATTGGAGAGCCGGTGGGCAGCACCTGGGTCTTAGAATAAAGAAGCAGAGAGGACCCATGATCCCATACGCTTCTGACGTCCACATGTTCCGACATGGAAGGGATTTGGATGGAAACATCAGGGGCTATGACAATTGTGTGACATTGTATGAAATATTTGAAACAACTTGAAGATGCAGCGCAGGTCTGACCTGCGAAACAACAGAATGGCCCGGACTGGGGCAACTGGTCCACTCCTCTTTAAGGGAAGCTAAAGGCCTGCCCTAAGTGGGAGGTCACTTCCACAAGACTTGGCTAAACGACCAGTCGTGTCATTTTTAGGGAGTAAGGATCCTTTTCCAATTAGGACATGGATATTTCACTCGAGCAGTTCCAAGACCTGGACCGGGAGTCAACGTACCTGAATTCTAGCCCAGGCCCTGTCAGTATTTAGCTGGCTGATCTTGGACTCTTAAATTTCTCTATCACAATTTCCGTATCTGTGCAATGCAAATGCTATTATCTGCTTGTCTATTCTATGGGGATGTTGAAGCAACAAAATAGATGTTAAGTTGCTTTGGAATTAATGAAAGCAGTTATGCCCTATGTGTCCATAGAATTTATTCAGACTTTTCTTGACGACAATCTGGGGAGATGAGTTTCAAAAGTATGCTACTCCGCATAGAACTGGTGCTTCTTCACCCCTGCTTTCTTTCTTTCTTTTCTTTTCTTTCTTTCTTTTTTTTTTTTTTTTTGGTTTATTTTTTTTTAGAGAGAGACGGGTGGGGGAGGGACGGAGGGAGAGGGAGAGAGAGAGAGAGACAATCTTAAGCAGGCTCCATGCCCTGTGTGGAGCCCAATACAGGGCTCGATCTCACAACCCAGAGCTGAAAACAAGAATCTGATGCTTAACCGACTCAGCCACCCAGGCGCCCACCACCCCTCCGCCCACACTTTCTTTTTTTGGAGGGGAGTTGGCAAGGCTTAAGTTTGTGTCTTTCAAACTTTAGTGTGAACGCAATACAAAATGTCTCTTTAACAATTTATTTACCAAGAACAGTTACCTTAGAAAATATCTGAGATTTTGCAGCTGAATGCAGCTAAAAAATAAGCTAATCAATATAAATGTTATAATCTAACAGCAGTTAACTCTGTGTTTACAGCTTTAATCATCCTTTATTGTATTCCACAACAGGATATTGAATGAACAGTTTAGATTTTATGAAAACCTTATGTGAATTGTTCATCTCCCCTACAGCATGTTGGCTACCCCGCTGTGTGAGAGGTGACTTATGCTCCTTACTTCCACTTTATAAACATAAGAGAACTGGAAAATTATTCAGCAAGGCATTGTTAGTGGGAGAACAGTGATTTGGGTTGAATCGCTGCTGGGCTTGGCAAGTTAATCTTCGCCTGCGTGGTAGGCAGATTCAAATTTAGCAAATGATTTGTGCCTCTCAACAGGCGATGGGTTATCTTTAATTTGACCAGGTGGTTAAAACCGATTTCATTAAACTATGTGATCCTCCGATTCCCTGAAATCTTTGCCTCAGGCTTTTCTCGTTTGCCAAACATGGTCTTTCTGTTGTCGAAAGGGCTGGTCAATGATGTAAATGACATTGCGGCTATACTTTCTTCTTTTCATCCAGTTGAGATGATATATTTCATTAAATTTCCTAAGAACTCCTTAAAAAGTAAATTCATATTTAAATATGCCACTGATGCATGAATTCATTCTTTTTGTGAAACACTCAAATAATACAGGAAAATCAAAGCCTTCTTGACAAATTGTGCCGTTCCACTTTCTCCAGTGAACCAGACCGCCTTACCGCCTTTTCTCCACATAGTTACATTTATATGTACATATAGAAAAATACATTTGTTTTTGTTTGGTGTATGTGTGTACATACGCAAGTGGGGTTACATTCGCTCAGTAACTTGCTCCCCCCACCCAATATGTTTTAGATATCTTTCCAAGTCACTATATGAAAATCTGTATCATTCTTTTAAACTACTGGATGGTATTCTAAAATATGGCTGTATAATAGTTTATTGTAATTTACTTAGACTTCTTGCAGTTTTTTAATTATTAGAAACAATACTACATCTTGCCATTTGCAATGATGTGGTTGGAACTAGAGGGTATCATGCGAGGCGAAATAAGTCAGTCTGAGAAAGACAAATACCATATGATTTTACTCATATGTGGAATTTAAGAAACAAAAACAAATGAACATAGGGGAAAAATTAAAAAAAAGAGAGGCAAACCAAGAAACAGATTCTTAACTACAGAGAACAAACTGGTGGTTACCAGAGGGGAGGGGTTGGGGGTACGGGGGAAATAGGTGAGGGGGATAAAGGAGGGCACTTGCTGTGATGAGCACCCGGTGTTGTAAGGAAGTGATGAATTGCTAAATTCTACACCTTAAACCAATAATACACTGTTTGTTAACTAACTGGAATTGAAATTAAAACTAGAAAAAGAAAAAAACCAATACTACTGTGAATATCCTTATACATGCCAAATTTGTAAGTGGAGTTTTTGGTTAGAAGGATGTGAAGGATATAAAGAGACCAAGGGAAAGGTAGTAATAAGTTACATGTTTGCTGTGCTGATGACTATTTTGTTTGTGATAAAAGAGATTCTGGTTTCCGTTTCTGTTTTCGTAATCATCTCCTTCTGAGTCCCCTTTGGGGCTATCCTTGCGCTCATCTGCACCTGAAGGATACGTCACTACTTAAAGTAATTTTATCCCAGGAGCATATGGGTTACAGAGTCTTAGATGCTTAACGGTAAAGACACCAAACAACATACAGAGATATCCAAATGAATAGTTTCTCTGGAAACAAAACTCCTTTGAATAAAATTACTTTGGACTTGGAGAAAGCCAGAGAATGCTTTGCTCTGAGCTGGTAAATGACGTTGGCAGAGGTGGCTGAGGACCAGGCAATGGTGGGACCAGGTCAGGGATGTTCTTCCCAGGAGCTGGTCAGGACTAAATGATGGCAGGCAGGGCTGCACTCCTGGGAGGCATGCAGATTCTATCCAGAGGACAGGTTTGTTTTTGTTTTTGTTTAATTGACATATAACGTTATATTGGTTTCAGGTATACACCATAATGATTCAATATTTGTATATATTGTGAAATGATCACAATTAAGTCTAGTTTAGTTCACATCTATCACCAATACTTACAAACTTTCTTTATTCTCGCGATGAGAACTTCTACGATCTGCGGTCTTAGCATCTTTCAAATAGGCAATAGAGTATCAATAACTACAGTCCTCATACTGTGCATGACATCCCTAAGATTGGTTTGCTTTAATAACTGGAGGCTTGTTCCCTTTGACCCTCTTTACCCCTTTTGTCCATCTCCGTCCCCTGACTCTGGTGACCACCCATCTGTTCTCTGTGCTCAGTTTTTGTTTTTTAAGATTCCACATGTAACTGAGAAAGGACAGTTTTCTATGGCCTGCACGCTAGTGGGCGAGACACCCACATCTCCTGCACAACAGCCAAGTGGTGGGCCGCATGGTCACAGGCGTCCTCTCTTAGGAAGAAAGGAACACTATGCTAAGGAGCATCCCTCCTCCTCTCCTTTCCAACTGACTACTTACATTATTTCTACTTGTGATAAGAAAATTTTGGACAGTATAGTGGGTCAGGGCCATCCATCTTTTTTCAATAGAGGGATCATTGCATAAGAGAGAGAAATCCAAAGCAAGCTGGGGAGAGGATAGGGTGAAAATGGCAAAATTAAGACGGTAGATGATGGTAATGATTATGTTCGTTCACATGCATTGAGCATTTACAGTGGGCCAGGCACTGGGTATTGTTTAATTCATACCTGCCAGCAAACTTATTATCCCACTTTTTTATAGGTAAAGAAACTTATGTCCAAGAGGCTATATAACCAGATTGCAATTACAAAGCTGATATAAGTGGTAGGGTTTGGGTTTGCTTACCAAGCGTGAACTGTTTTTTAAAATTTTTTTTAAGATTTTTATTTATTCATTGGATAGAGAGAGCACAAGCAGGGGGAGCGGCAGTCAGAGGGAGAAGCAGGTTCCCTGCTGAGCAGGAAGCCTGACACGGGACTCGATCCCAGGACCCCAGGATCATGACCTCAGCCGAAGGCAGATGCTTAACCGACTAAGCCACCCAGGTGCCCCACAGAGCATGAACTCTTAACAATGATCATAATAATACTCCTATACACTTCTGCCTCACTGGGTCTTCTGAGAGAGAATTTTTTTGCCCACATAGATTGTCTGCCCCAAATCCCTGACTCTTTCTTCAGCATGATGATCTGGGGGTGTATTAATCTCCCCAAAACATGAAGGTCTCCATGCTATAACTCAAGGGAAGGAGAGACCAATTCTGGTCCAAGTAGATGAATTCTTTTAGAGGAAAAAGGTGATTTCTTGAGCTATAAAATATCTTGATACAAATATTCCTCCAGGGGCACCTGGGTGGCTAAGTCAGTTGTGTCTGACTCTTGATTTTGGCTCAGGTCATGATCTCAGGGTCGTGGGATTGAGCCCTGCCTGGAGCCCCGCATCAGTCTCCTCCCTCAGCATGGGTTCTGCTTGGGATTCTCTCTCTCCCTCTGCCCGTCCCCCCTGCTCATGCTCCCTCTCTCTCTAAAAATAAATGAATGAATAAATCTTAAAAAAAACATTCCTCCAGTCCAACTCTTTTGGTCATGATTACACTCATCAAGTAAGCTTCTGCTATTATTAAGAGCTTGATAGGAGAAGTCTGGTCCTCTGACCATTGTATTTATCCCTAATTAAGAGACTAGGATTCTGGACTTCTGGCTCATCTCTTGTGATCTTGGTAAATATGACCTGGAGAGCATCCAGAGCAAGGAGAAAGGGAAGAATGAGTTTGAGAGGATAGAGGACTACCCATGGCTGGAGTCTTTGTGGTCTTGAAGAGAAGACTAAGCTGCGAGGGGGGACCGGGGGCCACCCTGCTCCCGTGGGGGCCGCTGCTGCTGGGACTGTGTGTGCTGCACTTGGACGGCGATTCTGCATTCATCTCCCAGCTTGGGCTTCAGTTGCATCTGTGCTTTAATACATTTCCATTTCTTTCCACCCACTCTTTTGACTCCCTTTGACCTCTTGCCAGTCTCAGAGGACCCGAATAATCACATGTAAAAATAAAATTTCTGCAAGGTTCCTGGCCATGGGGATGCCACATTTAGATGGAGAGGCTGTGAATGACGGATGGCTGGAGGCCATTTTAAGGGCCACAGCATCCACTGTTCATTTGTAAAAACTTACTCTCCTGCCAGTTTCCTGCCAGAACTGATGTAAATCACTGTGTCAGTTTCTTGACTAAAATAACTTTTTTCCCCCCTCTGCAAAATGAGGTTTTCACATAGAGTTAGCCTGACCCTCATCATGCCCCTGGGGAGGTGTAATAGCGGTATACCCTCTGCTATTGCAGAAAGAGAGAATCGCTCCTCCACCTTGCCACAGCCCCTCCTGGATTCCAGGTTTGACTGTGTCCAGGATCCAGTGGAGCAGAGACCCAGGTAGCCAGAACTGACCACCTCTGGGAGCACACTCTCCAGAACTCTGTGGAAGCTTGGAATTTGGGCAGAAGGACTCCAGCTGCACGTATTGGAAAAGGCCAGGGTCTGGCGAGGGTGATCCAACTTCTTACTCCACTCTATACATTCCCCCATTGCATACACACACACACACACACACACACACACACACACACACACACACACACACACACACACTCAGGCAGTTCTCTAAATGGGACTTAAGGCTACACTTATGCTGGCATTATATAAAATAAGACAACTTCACTATTTTCCTCCTATAACCTAGCTAAGCCTTTATAATCCTGACTTCTTTTAGGTGCAGGGAACAGGCATAGGCTGGAGTTTTATCTTCTTGGTTGAGCTATCAGGTTATTAAAGATTTCCCAAACAGATGCCATTGTCAAATCGCATTCACAGACATTATGTATTTTTTTCAGTATGAGAACAGAAATGTGCTGGTCTGATTCAATTCCTTTCCTTCTCTCTCATTTATCATTTAGTTTCATCACAAGACTGAAAAAGGGGGCAGGGCCACATTTAATCTTTGCAATTCCTTTAAGCCTTAACAATTTCCCATTAAGTCATCCTTACCAAGATAAATGAAGGCGAGTAACAAGCCTATGGGTTGAGGAGTCTGGGAGGCGAGGGAATGCTGAACATGCAAGGAACCTATGCGCCTTGTCTCAGATTTAACAGGCAGTCACCATGATTTACAATCCAAGAGCTCATTCCTTGCATCTTATATCCCCAAGACATGAAGAATGGAAGGAATGAAAATGTCATTTATTTCTTACATTGATGACTTAGAGGTTTTCAAGGAGGTTCTCTTGGACATCAGAGCAAGTTGCCCTTGACAGATGACTCCGCTACTGTATTTGATTTCAAGTTCCCACCAAGGAGTGCCAAACAAAATCTGTTACGTTTTAAATTGTCATATAATTTCTGCCCCCTTCTCTCAACTCCACCATACACCGAACCAACAAATAAATCATGCCAAAGTCTTTTAACCACATGCTTTCAAATGAAACAAGCACAAGGGACATTTTTCAAGCTGACATCTGGACCCATTGTTCAGGAAGAACTTTACCAGGTAATGTTCAATTTCTCTTGACAAATCACAGCATCCAGTCCATTTGGGAGAGCATTCTAGGGTGATTTGAGGCGGTTGCAGAGTTTCCTTTTGCATCTGATATAGACAAATGACCCGTGCTGACACAAAGGGCTTTTAAGACTATCTAGTCACCCACTGAGTGAATTGAATCATCAAGCCAGGATGCTGCCTCCACCAGATGGTCTAGGTCCAGATGATGCAGCTTACAGAAATAGCCTTCTGAACCCAAGGTGATTGAAGATGAAAAGAGAAAAAGAAGAGACAAAATCTGAAACTCAGTCTCAGTTCTTTCTCTCTTGAAGCTCTCTGTTAGTAGATCTGAGGAGAGTATTTTCTGGAGAAACACATTCTCATGTCTGAAAGTCATGGAAGATAGTTGATTAGGAAGTCATTTTTTTTTCTTCCTTTCCTCCCTCCTTCCCTTCCCTTCCCTTTATTCTCTCTCATTCCCTTCCCCTTCTCCCATCCCTTCCCTCCATCCCTCCCTTCCTTCCTTCCTTCCTTCCTTCCTTCCTTCCTTCCTTCCTTCCTTCCTTCCTTCCTTCCTGCCCCCTCTCCTTGGCTCTGTCTCTGTCTCATTCTCCTTTCTTTCTTTCAGGACTTAGGAGAGTTCTGGGCTCACAGAAGGCACTACATTGATACTTTTTGATCATGCTTGATTTGATTGTTGAGAACACCTGAGTCAGCCGGGGACAAGTGCCCTACTTGGAATATTGGCTGTAGCAGGAGGCTCTAAAGGATGTTACCCTGTGTCCTCTATAGAAGAAGGAGAAACCAGAAGCATGGGAGAAAAATTCCACAGGAATACTTTTAGCTTCTTGCTGTGAAAGGAGACAAAAGAAGCTGAGGGATGAGCCACGTAAGGGGAACATCAAAAGCCAGATTCCTGGGCAGAGAAATCCTTAAACCCCAAACAGGGGAAGTTTTCTACAGAGATTGTGGGCATGGCCTCTGAGGAGAAACTATTTTGAACATAGATTTTTTTAAAAAGAATTTATTTCTTTTTTTGAGAGGAGAGAGAGAGTGAGAGAGAGAGAGAGAGATCACAAGCAGGGGGGAAGGGCAGAGGGAGAAGCAGACTCCCTGCTGAGCAGGGAGCCCGATGCAGGACTCGATCCCAGGACCCTGGGATCATGACCTGAGCTGAAGGCTGATGCTCAACTGACTGAGACACCCAGGCACCCCTGAACGTAGAATTTATAACCAGATCTCAGTTTTGTTCCTGTTTAGAGTGTATTACTACTCACAGGGCCTTGTGCCTGATGATGACACTAGTCAAATTTTAGAAATTCTTCTGAAACTAATCAGTTGGCTAACATCTGGAAGGCCATAGGGGCACATGTGATTAGAAGTGAGGAAAAAATGTTAATGCGACTCATCTTTTTTATGGAGTGAGAGAGGGTCTCTATCTCATTGCTAGCTTTCCCTTCCTTTGTAGGCGAAGAGTTTAACATTTCATATTTTAGAAACACAAAGAGCATGTGATAACACTAGCATGTTTATATTGGTTTCCTGGCTTCAAGAAAAGGGTTTCTGGGTATCAAGGGCCGGGCTTTCTTCAGGGTCTCAAAAAATGAGAAAATGCTTGTGGTATTTTAAAAAAACTCTTATCATGGAAAATTCCAGATACACACGCACATAGAGAGCATTGTCTGCTGACCCCATCCTCCCAACACCAGCATCACAATTATCTATACAAGCCTGAGTGTGCTTCATTTCTTCTCCACCCTCTCCCCTGACCCCAACAGGATTTTCTTGATGAAAAAATATGATGGCTGATATCTTCATCTGTAAATATTTCAAAGCATATCTCTGAGAGCTATGGACACTTCCTTTTTCTAAAAGATACCCATGATATCATGATCACACCTAAAAAAGCCCAACAATAATTCCTAATGTCATCCAGATTTCATGGACTTTTTCATTTGACTGGTTTGAGAACTTTCAGGCCCCTGGGAAGGGGCTCTCTGGCAGGTCACTGGGCACCATGTTAATGCTTCTATTATGTGGTGTCCACAGGTATAATTAGGCCTATGACCTTTTCAGCTCCAGAGAGCAACTAATGAAAATGCAGGGCAACAGTGAAAGGAAAAAAAAAAAAAAAAAAAAAAAAGCTCTGATTTAGCAATTCCCCTCAGGCACCCTCTTTTCCTCCTGTTATCCCATGACCAGCTACTATTTTGCAATTTCTCCAAACCTTCCCTGTTGTTGTGTTATCTAATCACTTACAAAGCATCACAGATGTTGACAGCATTGTTGTGTTTCAGAGAAAATACTTTCGTGTTTCTAAGTCTGTCACTGAGGTGAGAGCCGTTGAACTCTGGGAAATTTTCAGATTGGTTGTAATTATGGCGTGGGGCCAGTGACAAAGATTTGGGGAGAACACTGATGTTTCTTAGAGTGAAGGAGACAAGTGAGGACAAGGGGACCTCTGTTTCTGGCAGATAATCGCTTCAGCTTTGAAAAAAAATGGCAATTGACTCTTGAATCTGGAACTTCTTCAGCATCTCTGACAGAAGTTAACTCTGTTTATGACTGCGGTAACATAATTTTTTTACTTCTAGTCTTCACAAGAGATGTGGGTCACAATGACTATTGTTTGGTGGTCCCACACTGAGTGTTTTGAACTATAGCAATTAATCAAAAAGCTCTTCAGATCATTGTTTTTTGGGTTTATTTTTCCCAGTTTGTAGGCATAGCCACTGACATCTAAGAGCATTAATAGACACAAGAATTGAAGTGCTCAGCAAGTGCTTTTCATTGCCAAATGTTAATTTGAAATAGGTCTTCAAATTTTTCCTTCCTGGTAGAGCTGTATGGCTCAACAGGTGCTCATTTATGTCTCCAGGAAATTAGGGAAGCGATCATATAGTTACATTTCTGCCCGGGAGTGTTTCGCTGCCTGTGCAGTCAGGGAAAGGCAGGGGAGAGAGAGAAGTGCCTTTTGTGTGCCCACGCTGGGCTCAGGCATGCTCCCCAGGGCAACCGAACTCACCCAGTTGGGGCCCTCCTCAGGAACTGTAAAACTAGTGGGATTTGCCCCTTCTTTTTGCATCAAAGCACACCTATTAGGTTGGATTTCCTCACACCTTTGCTCTCTTATGCAACTATTCAGTGCAAATCAGTTCAGCAAACCTAATGGCCTTCTCCTACCAAGAGCAAGGTTTGCAGTTTGGTGCGAGGAATCGAACTGAGAACTAAGCAAGACACAGATTTTTGTCTTCAGGGAAAAAGATCTGTGCACAGATAACCACATCCAGTACCATCCCAAGTCCTGCTGACCCACCCTCTGAAATACCACTCTAGCCATCACCCACTCTGGCCCCAGCCACTGGTACCATCATTCATGTGGATTCTTACAGTAACTTCTATCTGGTCTCTGTGCATTCATCCTTGTCTCTCTGCAGGCCCATGTCTTCCACACAGCAGATGAAACCAACTTTTCAAAATGGAAACTCATAAATCAGCCCTCGCTTAAAGGCTAACAGGAAAAATTCTTATCAGGGCCTTCAAGGCCCTGCCTATCTCTGTTGCCACCTTCGGCTGATCTTGCCCACTGCTGTTCACTGTGTCCTGCAGGTCCTGTGCTGTGGTTCACCTTGCTCCCAGGCTGCCTCCTGCACCGGCTCTACCTGGTAAACTCTCTTCCTTCCATTTGCCTTATAAACTCCCACGCAGTCGGGAGCTCTGCGCTCAAACAGTCCTCCTCGGGGACCTTGCTGGAAAGCCACGGAGCATCATGAGGGTCTTCTCCCCTGCAGTGCCCCTCACAGTTGTCACCTTGCCCTTACTGTGTGACTCCTTGATGCAGGTGTGTCTCCCCCTGCCTTCCGGACCCTAAGCGGCGTGGGGCGTGAAGACAGGGCCGGAGGCTCCTTCACGCCCTATCGCATCCCTCGAGCTGGCACCGGTCACAGCATGTGGGACGAGTGAACCAAGCAAATGCCCTAGCTCAGGGGGCGGGTCACACTGGGAAAGGTGGCCTGGTGGCCCTAGAAATGGAAGGGAGTGCTGAAAGATACACTGAGGTAAGTTAAACATCTTAGGAGTATATTTGAACAAAAATTGATTTGAAGAGGGCAGCGGGAAACAGAAAGTGGGTACGGGCACTCCTCTGACCAGAGCACAAGGAGGCCATCATTGACAGAAGGCGAAACCAAAGCAAGGAAATTATTGATCAGCTAATGCTCTGGCGGCTGCCTTATCTGGAAAAGCCTCATTTGGAAAAAGCGGCTGTTTGTGATTGGTTGTCCTTAGGTTCCGATTTAGTAACCCCGGAGGCATTTGCAGGCTTAGGTTTTGGTTTGCTACATCATTGGCAGTCAAGGTGTTAGAACCTCTTCAGTCTAATGGCCCCGCTGTGTAATTAATGGAGCAGGAGAGAAGAGAGGGAAAGGAGAGATGAGAGACTTTGGGAGGCAGAATCCAGGTGACTCGCAAAGCACCAAAGACGAGACTTGAAGAGGTTTATGAATCCCCAGGCTTGATGGCTGTTTCCCCATAACAAGTTGCTCAGCACACTTATCCCACGAGGTGTCCATAAAAGAAGAAAAGTGGTCCAGGGACAAATATCTTTGAAAAGGGTTCTCATCTATACCTCTCCTTTTCTGGAGCCTCACAATACAAATTATCATATCAAAAACTCTGTAAGGTTAAAGAAAGCCTATTTGACTTGAAATGAGGAAGTAGGAAGGAAGAGCTATTTGGTGGCTGGAGGATAGTTACCTTTTCCTGATCTGTAGAGTTAAAATACCAGTGAATTTCTGAGTGGGGATGTTAAACAGGTCATTGCAAATGTAGGTCTGGAGATGAGAGAGTAGATAAGTGAAAAGGCTCAGAAAAATAGAGTAGAATTATCGTTCAGGCCTGAACATGTCAGCCTCTTATGGGAATGGGCTTTCTGGGGATACAATCCTTTAGCCCCCAGACAAACTGTCTTGGAGGAAAGTTCAGACTCGGGGGCAGAAGGGATTATTTCAGAATAAGTGGGCATGTTGATAAGACTCAGACTCTTCAGCACAGCTTCATGGTCTGCTAATTGCTTACCCAATGTTCTCTCTCTTTCTTATTTGGGAAATATATTATTTGGGGGTGGCAAATGTGCCCACCAAACTCCCTTGCGGTGAAGGGTGGCCAGTGAAAAATAAGTGGATGTTGGTCAGGACTTCCTGCCAAGCTCTTCAGAAGGAATCTACTTGATATACCTGTGTTCATAAACAGTGTTATTCTTGATAGCCAAAAAGGGGAAACAACCCAAGTGTCCATTGACATGATTGGATAAACAAAATGTGATATTGCTCTCTAAAGGGAAGAGCCAATAGCCAAAGAGCCATGGGCAGGCTGGGGAGGTCTGGATGCTTCTTGAGAGATAAGCAGGAGAATTATACTTTTCACATAATTTTTTAAAGATAAAACCTCTTTGTAAAGAATTCAGCACTATAATAATTTTAGGGCTGAGACTGCCAAGTTCTTGGCTACAACTCATGCTTGAGTATTAGTTGCACTATCTATGACTGGGCTAATTGTATGTTACTGATGCCATATGTATATTTATTCAATATCAACCCACATTCATTTAAGTCCCACTTTGTACTTGCAGCGAGCAGCAAGGAACAATAGGCCTGACTGAAGCCACATGATGGATCTTATTGCAAACCACGAGCTTTTAAAATTCCCCATTAAATGCAGGGTGTCTTCATGGAGGGAAGGAACTAAGATCCTTATTGATAAACACAGACACCAGATGATCTCATTGCCTCTGCCTCCGTCCACCCGCCAGAGTGTCTCTCGAGGTCCCTGAGTAATTGTGACACTAACAGGCTCCTTTGTAGATCAGTCATTAGTTTTAATTTTCCTAGAAGTCTTGGGATTGCATTTGAACTCAAGGTTAGAAGAAAGAAGCACCTGCAACCAAGAGTGATTGAGGGGCAGGTGGGGAGTAATGCAGAAGTGACCTCGGGCAAGTCTCCTCTGCAAAACTCAGGTCCTCATCTGTAAAAGAAAAGTGGTGGAAAAGGTTATTTCACCAGAGCTGGTCCTCTGTGATGCTACTTATTGAGCTACTTAAATGAAATGACTTGCTTGGAATTTCAAAGTTGTGCCTAGCCTGGAATGCTAGAGCCCTGAGTTACAGGATGTTCAGCCACTCATTTACTCATTTATACTTTCATCCACTGAGCATTGATCAAGTGTCTACTGTGTGCCTGTTCTTAGGTGCTAGAATTATCTGGATGGTTATGACATGGTTCTTACTTGGAGAAACTCAGGGTTCACGTGGTGAAGCACACATGCCTTATGAGCTGATCAGAGCTTAAATAAAGGTGGGAGTACAAAGGAGGAAATAGCTGCTGGGGGCTGGGGGGGGCAGTTTCTGAAAACAATTAAATGAGAAGATAGGATCTTGAAAAGAGTGGTATGCTCCAGCTTGGGAGCTAGACAGGGAATGAAAGGAGTCAGATCATAGGGACCTGTCATGGTAAGAATTTTGGTCACTTTCTGGTTGAGAATAAGCGAGGGCGATAATGAAATAATCAAATAAGGATAACAATCACATAATGAATAAACAAGGGAATAATCAAAAGTAAGTTCTAAAAGCATCCCCCCCCTTTCTAAAAAAAGATTTTAAGTAATCCCAATACCCCATGTAGGGCTCAAACCCACAACCCCAAGATCAAGAGACACATGCCTCACCAATGGAGCTGGCCAGGCATTAAAAACATTTTAAACAAAAACATCTCCTTTTAAAGAGAGCTCAGGATAAGAAAAACCCCAGGGGTTGCTCATATCGATAACCTGATGGAATGTGACAGCAAAAACTATAAGGTAGTCCCCAAGTCCACAAAGCTCAACAGATGATCATCCCTCCTGTCTCTTACCACCACTTCAACAGAGTTAAATGATTTTGCAAATGTTAAGATTTCATTCCTTTTCATGGCTGAATAATATTCCACTGCATATATGTACCACTTCTTTACAGAGCTGGAGAGTATAATGCTTATATGTGGAATTTAAAAAACAGGGGAGGCTGGCTGGCTCAGGGGTTGGAATATGCAACTCTTGATCTTGGGGCCATTAGTTTGAGCCACCTGTTGGGAGTAGAGATTAGTTAGAGAGAGAGTGAGAAAGACTGAGTGAGAGAGAGAGAGAGAGGAACCAAGAAACAGACTCTTAATTATAGAGAATTGATGGTTACCAAGGGGGAGGGGGTTGGGTGAAACAGGTGATGGGAGGTAAAGAGGGCATGTGTTGTGATGAGTATTGGGTGGTGTGTGGAATTGTTGAATCACTGTATTATAGACCTGAAACTAATATAACACTGCATGTTAACTGGAATTTAAATAAAAACTTAAAAACCCAGAGTACCATGACTCAACATGTCATGGTTCAATGTCAAAATGCTCAAGTTAGGTCCTTCTTTTTTAGTAGTTCAAGAATGCAGAGGGGTAGCTTTGAACTTAGACCAAACTCAAATCGGAGTCCTATGTAAACTTGGGCTGATTACTTAACCTCTCTGAATCCCAATTTACTTATCCACAAAATGAGGATAATGCTTCCTTCCTTTTAGGGTTATGAGAATCAAATAAGTCAATGAAAGTATTTAGAATTTGTTAGTGCAATTATACATTTATTTCTGTGATTTTTAAAAATAAAATCTTCACCGCAAGAGTAGAAGTTCTGGGAAGGTAACAGCTATGCTTTTCCTTGTCCTTAGACCTAGAATGCCTAGCACAGTGCCTGGCTTCTGTTAATCAGGGATGATGATGATGACTTCTTATAAACCATGTGGTGTGATGATAAAGGGCATCCCCTTAGGATTTGCTTCTACAATTTTTGTTAAACCAAGAAGTCAGATCCCATAGCTCACCCCATTTGTATAGACCCCATTTCTGGGCTCTCTTCTGCCATGCAAGGTGTTGCAAAGACATCAGTTAGGTTAGGCAGATTCTCATAAACTATTAGGTTCACAGCATCAGCAGGAAGAGAGTCCTGAGGCAAGCTGGTTCATTTCCCATGTTAAATCCAGCCATCCATACCAGCCTTATGGTCAGCCTCCAGATCTTTTTAAATGATGCTTCCTCAATCATGACTTCATTTTCCTTGGGGTTAGTCTCCACAGTAATTTTCTTTTCTTTTTTTCTATAATTGAAATATATTTGATGTATAACATTGTACAAATTTAAAGTGGGCAACATGTTGATTTGATACATTTATATATTGTAATATGATTGCCATTGTAGCAATGATTAGCACCTTTCTCAGGTCACATAAATATCATTTCTTTTTAGTGGTTGGAATAATTAAGATCTAGTTTCTTAGCAAGTCTGATGATTATAACATAATATTGTTGACTATGTTCACTATATTGTACATTAGGTCTCTAGTACTTATTTACTACTCATTGCAAGTTTGGACCCTTAATCAACATCTATTCCATCCTCCCCCAGCCTCCATCCCCTCGTAACCATAATTTTACTGTTTTTACAAGTTTGGTTTTTAAGATTCCACATATAAGTGATACATAGTATTTGTCTTTCTCTGTCTGACACTTCACTTAGCATAATGTCCTCAAGATCCACCCATGTTGTCACACTGCAATTTTCTAAAGTGGATAATGTTAAGGTCAAAGTACTTCTGGTGCTTGGGATAACTATCACATCAAGATAAATTCCTCTGTCAGATTTGAATGTTACAGGCAGATATATATTGGACCAAAATAATAATTTGGGTGTTCTAGGCTTTATTCTCACTAGGATATACATAGAGAAATTCTCCTGTAAGCATAATTTTCTGCTTGGCTGTTACTTCCTGAATATGGAATAAAGTGGCCTTTTTCCATTTTCCTCTCTTCAAGTTTGGTCCTTCACCAAGACCTTTCTGGGACAACCTCAAGATCATGGTGTCTTGCAAAAAAACATGGACTTTATTTATTTTTTTAAAAAGATTTTATTTATTTATTTGACAGAGAGCGAAACACAACAAGAGAGAGAACACAAGCAGGGGGAGTGGGAGAGGGAGAAGCAGGCTTCCCGCTGAGCAGGGAGCCCGATGCGGGACTCGATCCCAGGACCCTGGGATCATCACCTGAGCCGAAGGCAGACGCTTAACTGACTGAGCCACCCAGGCGCCCCAAACATGGACTTTAAAAGTCAGACAGATCTTAGTTGTACTCTAGGCTTGCCACTTATCAACTATAAAAATGTGGGCAGGGGATTTAACTTTATTGTGCATCAGGATCTTTGTCTACAAAATGAAAATAATAATAATGTCTCTTTCAGAGGGTTATTATGAATGTCACAAGATGTAGAACATGCTATTTGCCTTAATTTCTCTTGTAGAGAATACTATACTTATTTGGAAGAGATACTTTGGAGGGGTAAGATCCCCAAAGACAAGCTCAAGACGCCCAATGTGATTAATATATTGAATTGCACAAAATAGAAGGAGGATTTGACTTAGCTTATAAGGGGAAAGGGGAAAGAGGAGAGGGTGGAGATAGTGAGATGGTAGAGGGCTCTATATTGTTTAATTAGACATTTCCTCAAACCCTTTTCTTGGCCCCTAGCAAACCCATAGATTTGATTAAACTCACGAGATTGGTTCTGGAAACAAGTGGATGGGGCTGGATTTCAGCTTGGGGCCAAAGAGAAGATAGCGCAGGTGAATATAAACCACATACAAGGAGATTAGACTCTAACGCTCTGGGAATTCATAGAAATTGAAAGAAGGGCTTTGAACTTTCACAGTTTTTAGAATTGGGAGTTTCAAGCCAAGTTCACTAGAGCTCAAGGAACAAGGAAATTCCAGGTGATAGCTGGGTTCTTGAGGATTTGAGTTAATGTACCTAAAAGCTGTCTACTACACAGTGTCCATCTAAAAACTGGTGGCTACTATCTTTGGCTACACCCAAATCCAAAGTTGTGTATTAGATGTGAATTGGCATTTCAATGCTGGAGCTAAGCCCAGATCAAGGTATTAGATATAAGAAGAAGACTTCATCTGACTGAAAGAGGAGAGGGAGAAGAGAGTAAAGAAAAGAGATGCTCCAGATAGCTAATTCTGCCCATCCAGTTGTTTGTTGTGAGAAGCATCTGCCAGAGTCCAGACACAAGAACTTTCACTTTTACACTCACAGTAACTAGCTTTGGAGCCTTTCACATGCCTTCTAATTGCTTAGCTTGTCTGGTTTGAATGAAATAAGAGCACGTGCAAGTGCTTTTCCAAATATAAAGTGTTACAGAAGCGTAATGGCGACTGTGATCATGGCTGCCATGACCACCCACCTCTTCAACCTAGATGAGGGCACGGGCTACTGTCTTATTCATGGCTGCATCTCTCTGCCTAAGACAGTGCTCAGAAAGTATTTACTGAGTGAACTAACGACTGCGTTCAGCATTTTTCATTTTTTGAGTGACCATCCCGTCTGAAAGTTTATTCTCTACCCTGTCTCCACAGGCTCTATGCCAGCGCTTCTCTGTTCCTTTGAACCCCACTTCCATTTCTTCTCTTTCAGCCAATGACTTCATCCACTACTTTACAGAACACTAAAAAAGGGTTACTGCAATTCTCCCTCTTGAGCCAATTCTGTGCCCCTGGGGTTTCTATTTCCTACCCATAAACCCAAACGATCTGGTTTCTGGCCTACCACTCAACTGAAATTGTTCCCAACAGTCAATGTAAATTCACGGATTGAAAAGCCTGATTACCTTTCCTTAGACTTTATTCTTCTTGACCTCCTTGAAACACAAGACACTCTGGTCACATCTGGTCTTTTGAAGCTTCATCCCTTGGCTGCTGGACTCTACCACCCACAGTCTTCTGACCATATAGAGTGTATATCCTTGTTGGCTTCCTTCCCTTCTTCTATGTATCCCCAACTGTGGACCAAGTTCTCGTTCCCTCCTCACCAAGTCTCCATTGGTTTTTACCTTTTCAACTTCTATGACACATGGGCACCAGCACCTGGATTGTATCTTCCCACCTAGACTCTCTGCTTCCATAGTGCTTCAACTTGCTTCTCTATTCTTCAAGGACGATGCTCGGGATCCACCTCCACCTCTACCTTGGGGCAGGTCTCCCCTTCCTGAAACTGGAAGGCAGCAGCTCAGGGGAGAGACATTGGGACTATTTCTTTGGTCTTCCCCTCTCTTGGAATAATTCACAACATCCTCTATGATTCCCATTTAGATGACTCAGGGACATATTTCTCTGGCTGTGATCTCATCAGACATTTCCCATGGCTTCCTAGATACTTCCATTAGAAGGCCCCACCGCCTTTTCAGACTCAGCTCTAAAATGTGACCCACTTTCCCACATAATCTGAATCCCCCTCTTTATAATCAATAGCACTACCATTTTCTCCAGTTTTAAAAGTTTATTTTTGATTTTCAAATTCATCTTTGATTCCTCCTGCTACTTCTAACTTCTTTCTGCTCCATTTAATTATACTAAAATAACCTGTTGCCTATTCCTCTCTTCTCTATAATGTCCCTCTC
Source organism: Eumetopias jubatus (assembly GCF_037043125.1). NCBI lineage: Eukaryota > Metazoa > Chordata > Mammalia > Carnivora > Otariidae > Eumetopias > Eumetopias jubatus. The sequence continues at coordinate 55,835,581 of NW_028274811.1, read as the reverse complement.
ATTTTCTCTTCTTTCTACTCCCACTGCATTTCCATTCCAACCTAACTTTGCTTTAGGTCATCATCTCAAGTCTGAATGAATACAGTATTCCCCAGGTTACCAGTAGTTGGTATTTGGAGTATTTGTGGAGTTGGGCTGCCTGGATACGTATCAAGGCCTTACTGCTTCTTTTTTTTTTTTTAAGATTTATTTATTTATTTGTTTGTTTGTTTGTTTATTTATTTATTTTGGGGAAGGGAATGAGAGAGAGAGAGAGAGAGAGAGAGGCAGAGGGAGAGGGAGAGAGAGTCTCAAGCAGATTCTGCACTGAGCACGGAGCCTGACGTGGGGTTTGCTCTCACGATCCTGAGATCACAACCCTGACTGAGATCATGACCGGAGCTGAAACCAAGTCAGCTTAACTGATTGTGCCACCTTGGCTCCCCAAGGCTTACTGCTTCTTACTGTGTACCAAGGACATTGTCTTTGTGCCGCATCCCTGGCCAGATATACTTGACCTGCTCCCTCTCACTGCTCATTTCCTATTCCCCCTTCATGGCTCAGCTTGTCTCTGCCTCCATGAGGCCTCCCTGACACAGCCAGATCATACTCCTTTCTTTCTCCTCTGGAACACACTAGCTTTTATGTATTACCAGCACCATTTCCTAGTTAGGAAAAGTGCTATTGTACTACATTAATGTATTCAGTAAATATTTACTGAGCGTTCTCCTAGGCACTGGAGAAATAGTGTGGATTAGGGCACAGAATGAAGCTTACACTCTAATTATGTATGTGTAGAAGAGGTAGTTAGCAATTACATAAATAAATCAGCCATTGAGAATACTCTAGTGATAAGTGCTATGAGGAAAATCAAACAGGGATGGATTTGAAAGTCTTCGAGCAGCTATTTTGAATTGGTGACGTGGAAAGGAGAATTTATTGATTTTCTGAGCAGGGAACATTTAAGCTGAGATCTGAATCATAAAGGAGTTAACCCTGGGATAATCTGGGGCAAGAATTTTCTAGGTGAAGAGGCTATCAAGTTCAGTGCCCCAAGAATGGAGTAAGCCTAGTGGTTGGAGGAATGCAGAGAACGTCCATTTATCTGCTGGGTATAGGGCGGAAGCACATAGTTCAGAGAGGTTGTCACAGGCATATGTGGGCCCCAGATCGGACACAGCCTTGCAGCCTCAGGTCAGAAGTTTTAGATCTCAGTTTACATGTGATGGGAAGACATTCGGAGATTTTAAGGAGAAGAATGATATGCTCTGATTTATTTTAGAAATATCACCCTGGCTGCTGTGTGGAGAAAGAACAGAGGAGCCACCAAATGGAGGCAGGGAGGCTGGTTATGAGGCCACTGCAGGAATCCCAGAGAGTGCTGGTGATGGAAGTGATGCAGGACGAGGGAAGGGTACAGACTGGGAGAAGTCTTGGAGATGGGGCTGGCATGACTTGCTGACAGACCAATGTAACCAGAGAGGGCAAGTGACAAACCTCCTTTTTACTGAGGTGAGGATGACAGGGGTCACCTCTGTGAGGCGGGCCAGAGAGTAAAATGTTTTAGAGGGAGAAGTTGGTATGGGCTAGAGGGCAGGTTGGCTCCTCAGAGGGGGACAAGTTAGGCCTTGAAGGATGATCAAGAGAATGATGAAGGGATGGGTCAGGACCCTGGGAAAACCAAGGATGTTTGAACATGTTAATGCTTAAGGTATTTATTAGACCTTCAAGTGGGGATGGTGTCAGACAGATGGATATGGATCTGAACTCAGTGTATTCACTTTTTAAAAAATCCTAGCATTCTTTTCACTCACCTTTTTTGTATGTGTATTTCTTGTGTTACAAGCTAGCAAGCAAGCCACTCAGGGTCAGGGATCATGCGTCCCATTTCTCACATCTCTCACGGTACTATGACAACACCCCGCGTACAGCAGGCTCTCAATATTTTAGGATGAGTGGATATATTTGATAAGAAAACTAAGGACAGAGAGACTAAATAAGTCAAAACCAAGTCTGTCCTAGTTCACGCCGATGATTTTCTAAACTCAGACATCATTAGGCGTCAGCACTCTTGCTGGAGGGTTAGTACTGAGGAGGAGGAAGACAGACGTAGAGATTTGAAGACCAGAATTCAACAGCAGAGGGATTTCTGGTACACTCTCTGACCTTCTCCCATCCCTCCGGCTTCTAAAGCCTCTCCTTTTCTCTTCATAATTGTGCTGGTTTTATGTTTGTCTGACTCGTCTCCCTGTCTTTGATGGCACCCCTGTTCCTGCTCCCTGGGGGTCTTCACTTAAGACTCTTCACTTCACTGATCTCCTGTCTCCCTTGCCCGAGGAATTCTCTTTCAACATCAAAAGCATTTAATCAGGCACCTATTTAGCACCCTGCTCTGTGTTAGGAGCTAGACATGTTCCTGGCCTCGAGGTTTCTGACAATTCTGAAATTCCTTTTGTATTGTACCTTTTTGCAGAAAGTGTCATGGTGGCCGTCCTGGTCTTCATCATCATCTTCAGACAGCTAGTGACAATGGACCCTGCTCAGGCTCTATATAGCCTCTGCTCGCATATGGGTGTCAATTAGAGAAAAATGTCTATTTCCTGGGCTCTCTGTGTTTTAGGGTGGAGGCTTTGAGCAGTGCTGGTGAGCCAGAGAGAGGAAGATTCAGATCCTGACTACCGCTTTCTAGCTGTGGGATTTGAGTGACAGTCCTAATTTTCCTAAACCTCGGTTTCCCCCTTTGTGAATGGGCTGTTAAACATGTACTTTGCAGTGGGCCAAGACAGAAATGAGTTGATGTATGTAAGCCTTCAGCGCAGGGGCTGACACAGGTAAGGACTCAAGAAATGGTAGCTTCTGTTATTATCAATAAAGTGACATGCCACGTAGAGCATTAACAAGGGATAGAAAAACAGACACAAAAACAATGAGAAAGTGATGATAAAATCTTGGACATGGAAGAGGCCAAAGCAGAAAAGGTAAAAGTTAGTCAGGAAATAAATGGTGAATGCACACGTGAACATCTAAAGGCTTGTGTTATCAGCCTGATTGAATTCTCAGGGGTCTGAGAGGGCAGGTCCTACTATTTCCCAGGAGCCACTCCATCAGGAATAGGAAGGTAGATGACTTCTCTCTTCCCAGGTATGCACAGAGGCAGCAACACAGTGGATTACTTCCCCAAGCCTTCTTTAGGAGGATTTGCGGACGGAGACAGAATCTCTATAAAAATCCATGGGCGGGGAGGGGGGCACTGACGCTCTGGAAGTCAGAAGATGAGTCTCCGAAGGGCTTCCTCGGCTTTGCCTCAGACAAGATTGCACTAAATTCTTCGAGTGAGCCTGCAGTTTGGCGAAAAGCCTTTCCTCCTGGGTAGCAGAATGATTTTCAGATGATCCAGCTGGTACGTTGCAGAAACGTGCTAATGAGTCAGGAATGATCTTCTAAGGCTCTTCCACACCAAACTCGCTCCAGGGTAGAGACTTTCTAGGGAAGCCGGTGAAAGATTTAGGAGACTAATCCCGGAAGTATTTTCTCCTCCACCTATTGTTTTCAGCAGGGGTGCCAGAGACAGTGGGTTTGGTGTGAGGGGTGGAGAGGGCAGATGAGAAGGGGACAGACATGACTCCTGCCTTCCGGAGAGAGCTGGAGGGAAGAGCAACTACAGAAACTAGCTCATGCGGATTCCCTGACCATGAAATGGTCAAGATCGTTTTTGGAATGTACCGACCTACAGGCCCCTCAAAGCCTCATAGATGAATTTGAGGAGGAAAGGAGGTGCAAAACCTGGAGGCGTGGGGGCAGGTGCGGGGGGAAGCTCACTCCAACTCTGTGCAGGAAGGGGGCTGATAAATTAGTTCCTCTGTCTTCACACGGTTGGGGGGGGAGAGGAGAAGGAGAAGGGGGAGGCGTGGGAGGGAGGAGGGGGTGGAAAGCAGGAGAGTGGGAAGGAGGAGGAGGTTGAGGTGGCTGCAGTGCTTGACCCGAGTGGTGTTTCTTGTCACCCAGGACAATTCCCTCTTCGCTCCCTGCATACTGCTGCCTTTGCTTGGAGAGAGATGATCTCTCTGTCACATCGTGGGCTGGAGAGCTATCTAGGCTTTCTTAGCACTCAAGGGTCCTTAATAGAAGACCAAGGACATACGGATTGGATCACTGGGAGAATACCCACAACAGGGTGCTGCTCTTTGGCAAAAAGGCTCCTACGTGTATTCAAAATATGGATTTCTTAAAATATAAAATGGCAAAATAGAATAATAAGATTTGATTAGTTTGGCTCCATTTCAGTCCTGCTTGGGCAAAGGGAACAGATACATCGGGCATGATTTAGATGGATAGAGTATCCGAAGAACCTTGAATATGCCACAACTTTAAGGTTTCTTCTTCAGAAAATCTTGTAGTTGTAAAAGGTGGGAAAATTAAATTATTAGAATTTCACCTCTTGTACTTTCCCTCAGCCAGAAATAGCCCCGAAGCACGCCAACACGGGGGGCGGGGGGGAGCTTCAGGCACCTGTGGAACTCACCAGTCGAGTAATCAAGAGATGGGTGGGGGCACCTGGGTGGCCCATTCGTCAAGCGTCTGCCTTTGGCTCAGGCCATGATCCCAGGGTCCTGGGGTCCCTGCTCGGGCTTCCTGCTCAATGGGAAACCTGCTTCTTCCTCTCCCACTCCCCCTGCTTGTGTTCCCTCTCTCTATCTCTGTCAAATAAATAAATAAATAAAATCTTTTAAAAAATGATGAAAAATACCCAGGCCATCTAATGGCAGGTCTGTTTCCAGTTTCTTTTCACTGAATTGTAATATGTAATGAGCCACCTCTGTCTGTGTGGTCAGCCCTGGAGATGAGCGCCTGTGATCAGTCCAGGAGAAATTCAGCTCTACACATATTCATGGACTGCGGGGTGCACCCAAGCGCGGGGCGCACAGAGAGCCTAGCAGAGCCTCCGGAGTATGATGATACAGCAAAATGCTGTTCCCTTCAAAACCCCAGATTATAATAATTAATAATCTTCTGAAAATGGTTCATCCCCTTTACTGTTGACTTATCTCTTGGAGGAAGATGGAAATTGAGTTACCGCCACAGGGCACAAGTTCAAGATTTGATTGTGAGAACAAAACTTTTAATTAAGACTTTTGATTTCCTCTCGTGCGATGTGCAGGATTCTAAGCCTTATCAACACTTGGGAATACCCAGTGCATTTTTTTTGGTAAATAACCCCATGTTCTTTGATAACAGGAAATAGGAAAGACTGATTAAAAAAGTTTTGGAGCTGGGTCTGGTGGGAATTAGAATGACACCACGGATGCGTTTCACGTGGGCTACTACAGGGCTTCAGATAGAAATTACTTTCAGTGCCTCCCCCCTCCCCCTGCTGCCCCTGTCCCGCACAGGAGCTTGTGTTTCCTGCTGATTAAAGAAAAAAAGCCACTGTATTTACCAGCATTGCTGATCCAGCCAATCCCTCTGGCCTCTGTGTTTTGAACTAATGTGGGGTTTGTTTGAGTCTGAGGTAGGCTTAGAAGTAGAGGTTCAGACCACCCACCTTTTGGATCTCTAAGGCAGTGCTAGACCTAGGTTGAAGCGAGGCACTTCATGCAAGCTTGTGGGTTTGAGCAGAGGCAATTTTATCTCTGTCAGAAAATACTTTGCAGGCATTTTCATATTAGTGCCCCCCAGGGGAGGGGGCTAAGCCTAGGCTCCCCCCTCCCTGCCCCGACTGCCACACTGCGTGAATCAATCCACTGGCACATGAGGGGCAGTTTCGGTTTCCTGGCTTTTCAGCAAACACAACATTTATTTAGGCATTTTCATTAAAAAAAAAAAAAATGAGACCAGAATGCCCAACATTCTCCCATCAATTGCCTATTTGATCTCCCTCCTAGGAAACCGTTGAAATCAGGGATGCTCAACCCTTCCTGGTGAGGAGTTAGTTTTGAGTTTGCCAAGTAGTCTCAGAATTCCTAGAGTATTCAACCGGGATCCCTGGCTTGAATTTTTTCATTTTATTGGTGTGGCAACCATGGCCTAGAGAGGTAGGAGGACTTGGCTAAAGTCATAGTGCTACTGTTTATTTATTTACTGATTTATTCACGCATCGAAGAAATGTTACACATCTACCATGTATTGGGCCCTGTGCTCAGCCCTGGGTATACCTTCATGAATGAGACAGAAAGGATCCCGTAAGGAGTTTGCAGTCTGCTCAGAAAGATAGATGCTAAGGAAATAAGCATTACAAAGGGTCATGTATTTCATGAATTGAACGGGCAGGGGTGGGGGCGGGGTAGGGAGAGCCTCTCTGGGTAGGGTCTTCAGGAAGGTTCCTGGAAAGTGAGGTTTTAGGCACTGGGGGAGGAAGGGGTGTGTGGCAGGAGCATCGCTGGTGGAGGGAAGAAGGGGAGTTCCGGTAAAGAAGTGAAGACGGCTGCAGGCTGTTTTGATTCTCCAACAGGAATCCTCTTCAGATTACTCGTGGGTATCAGTGGACTGTCCACATTGCACTGCTGGATCTTGAATGGCCAGTGGGGTTTATTATTAGGTGTCATGCTAAATTATTCAGACATTCGCCACCCTCTCTTTTCTCACCCATTGTAGAAGAAGTGATATACGGATTAGACCGGGAGAGATTTTATGTAAAATACATATTCTACCCCATCCTGACATGGAGAAGGGAGAAGTTCACCACACCTACATGCTCACTGAGTTACAATGGTGAAGATAAATCACTCACCCCTGAGTATAACATACACACAAGGACAACTCAACACAGCCCAACCCCCTGGTTGCTCTTCCTCAGCTAGAAATAGCCTTCCCCTGGCTCCAGGTCTCTGTCACAGTACTTTGAGAGAGAGAGAGCATGTGAGTGAGCACGAAGGGGGTTAGGGGCAGAGGGAGAGAATCTTTAAGCAGACTCCCCACTGCATGGGGAGATCACGAGGCCATGACCCATGAGATCATGACCTGAACCAAGAGTCAATCGCTCAATGGCCTGAGCCACCCAGGCGCCCCGGACCACCTAGTTTTTATGTGTACACCCATCCTCTCTAATGTCTTCTAAGTTCCTTGAGGGTAGGATGGTACTGAATTCGCCATCCACTAGCAAACCCAGCACCCAGCATAGTGCCATGCCAGTAAAAACTGTTCAATGAATATTTGTTGAATGAATCATATAGAAGGACTTAAAAATAATCTTTAGGTAGAGGAGTTGTTAGAAAGGGAGTGCCGCTGTTTTTTCTTTTTGGCTTTTGCACGGTGGTCAGTATAGGGAGCCCATCATGATGACTTTTATTACCAATAACAAAAAAATGGCCATCACGGGATCCTTGCTTCATTCCTGTGATGAAGCCACTGGCTCAGTGACAAGAGTATCACTTAGGACAGAGAACCAAACACTGAGCTGTTTAACAGAACCCTCAGCAGGGCCATTGTTGCATCAGTCCACGGAGATGTGAAGTCATGTCTGAGCACTCAGTTCCCAGCGCCCGGCTGCCTCAGTCCCTGCTCCCAGTTCAGACAGCGACACAGACCCTGCATCCTGTCTCCTGACCCCTGCTCTGCGGGCTCCAGGCCCAGTCCCACCAGAGGAAACTTGGCAGCCAGGCCCAACAGGAAGTGCACACGCAGCCCCAGGAGGGTCTCACAAGTACAGGTCAACTCGGTGTCTGCCGTGGAAAGTCGGGGGGAAGGATGTTTGCCCTCATGCAGTCCTTTCCTTTGACACTGCTCTGGCCCCGCTCCCAAGCAAAGGACAAGAACTGCAGAAGGAAATGGGAAACTCTGCTGTTCTAGGGCTATCTACTCAACAGAAAACCAACGAAAATCCCAGGTCAGATTCCTGTGGAATGCCAAAGTAAAGAACTCCCACTGAAATGATGGTGGTGGGTGGTGGTCCCAAAGATGAAGGAGTTTGGGGGTAGCACCCAGAGGGAGTCCATCCGCACCTGGTGGGTGCTGGGGTAGGTCCGTCCTGCCAGATCACCACTCCAGCAGTTGTAGCACCTCACTCCTATGAGAAAAATGCATTTTTAGCAGTGAGGGAAGGGTTCAAAAACTCCAGCATCTGAGCTGACAATGTGAAGTTGCTGGAGGTCAGAGGTGGGAGATGAAAATAAAGATATTAAAAAAGGATTAATGTCAGTAATTCACTGATTGGTCCTCTGCCTCTGCTAAGCACACAGCCAACAGCAGAGAAACTGGGCCACGGTTAACTGGGCATCTGGGCCAGAGGCACTAAGAGGTGTTTATTATTTAATGGAGGAGTCCTGTGCTCTTGATGAAGGCTTTAGGAATGACAAACTTCCTTCCTAATGTGGTTCTTCCTGAAGACACTGTATGCACCGGTTTACTTTGGGTGTAAGAGCGTGTAATTATTGTTAGATGAAGAGAGAAAGATCCATTATATTTCTTACTACTTTCTTTTGCCTTTACCCTCATGGAAAACATACGCTGAAAGGAAGAAAAAGAAGACACAAAGCCAGGGGAGCAGGCCCAGCACTTGGGACTAGCAGTGAGGGCAGAACCTCTACACTTGAAAAGCAACACTACAGGTTATTGTGTATGGGGTTGGAAGCACCAAGAGACCAATTAACACCTTGTTTTGGGGATTACCCACTCCAGTATTTGCAGAGAGTTTCTTAAACAACAGTGTTTAGAGTCCACACTCACGTGTTGATAAAAGGGCTTCCAGAGCAAATAAAGAATCCTACAGTTGACTCTGGAGGAGGTGTGAAGGGCTTCAGTCTTTGGGTTAACAGCTTGGCACTACATTCATTGCTAGAGGAATCCCAGCCTGACAAAAGATAGCTTTTAAAGGAAAAACTCTTTTTCTTAGAACTGGCTAACAGCCTATTTGTTCTCTGAAGGCTGTTTTGTGAGGCCCGCGTTGCCACCATCCATACGGTTCTTCCAGGGGTCTGCATCTCCCAGGACTTATAGCTGGTGTGTGTCAATTGGCTTTGGGCTGAATCTGTGAGATTTTAGCTTGGGAATCAAATGTTTGTTGTTATTCTTCATTGCTGCCCATTTTTATTTTAAGCTGTTTTGCACAATTGCCAAGGTGTTTTCCAATGAGAGGAGCTTCACTGCATTTTCTTTACTCACCCTTTGCTGTATTAGTTTGGTAAGTTGCTTACTAGGGAATGACTTTGTAACTGGGAGGGGGAGATCTGATTCTGAGGGGCAATTTGGAAGCATCTAGAATGTACTTCTTTGCAGCCCTAATGCTAATGAACAGAAGCCATTCTGGGCATTTCCCTGTCACCCATTCCCACTGCTATATCCCAGGAAAATAGGGTAACTCTCCTTGCAAAGAATGCATAAAGATGAAATCAATTGGAGATCCACATTCCTATTACTTAAAACTCATAAAGTCCTTATTTTGTAGAGATGGAATCTAAGTGTGTGTCTATTTTCTTTGCATGTGCAGCCTGTTGCTGCCCGTTCAGGGTTTGATGCCTAATTGAATATTGAATCAATACAATGTAAATACTGTAAATAGAGCTTTTGATCTGTAATGCTTTTATACAAAGTTTTTTATTTTAATAAAAAGTTTTAGTCTAAAAAAAATTTTTTTTTTTTAAACTCACAGGGCCAAAGATCATTAGAGCTGGCAGGGATTAATCCAATCTTATTTTATAGATGAGAAAACTGAGTCACAGAGAGGAAAAATAATCCTCTCCCACCCCCCTGCCCAAGGTCGTAAAGCTCATTACTAGCAAAACTGGGATAGGACCAGGTCTTTTGATTTCTAGACTAGTATTTAACTCATTAGTTAGAATTGTCATAGTTCCAACCTGGATCTCTCCCAAGATGCAGGACTCAATTTTTATGTTTGGTGTTGACACCTTCAGGGCCACCTGACTAGTTTAACTTTACTTAGCCAACATTTCAGAAATTACAGTCTTCCCACCACCTGTGTAAGAATTATCTGTTAAAAATGCAGATACCTGGACTCTCCCAACTTTCAATCAGAATCTCTGAGAATTGTATCCATGATCTAGGTTTTAATGAGCTTCCCTGAAAGAGTCTTATGCAATTGAGAACCATTCTACATGACCCCAAATCAACTTAATACATTTTATTGTTTTAAAACGCTTGCTTAAAAGAAAAAGTCAACAAGTGGGACTATAACAAACTTAACAACTTCTGTACAGAAGAGAACCAGTCAACAAAATGAAAAGGCAACCTACAGAATGGGAGGAAATGCTTGCAAACCATGTATTAGATAAAGGGTTAATATCTAAAACTTACAAAGAATTCATGTAACTCAAAAACAACAAAAAAGCCCAAACAACCTGATTAAAAAATGGGCAGAGGAACTAATTAGACATTTTTTCCAAAGAAGATATTCAAATAGCCAACAGGTCCATGCAGAGGTGCTCAATATCATTATCATCAGGGAGATGTAAGCAAAACCATGGTAAGTGGTCACATCACACCTGTAGGAATGACTATCATCAAGAAGACAAGAGATAAGTGTTGGCGAGGATGTAGAGAAAAGGGAACCCTTGGGCATGTTGATGGGATTGTAAAATAGGTCAGCCATTATGGAGAACAATATGAAGATTCCACAAAAAATTAAAAATAGAACTGCCATAGAATATGGCAATCTCACTTTTGGGTATAGATCCAAAGGAGATGAAAATATTTGTGGAAGAGATCGATATATGCACTTCCATTTTTTAAAAAAAGATTTATTTATTTATTTGGGGGAGAGAGAAGGGAGGCAGCGGGAGAGAGACTCTCAAGCAGATTCCCTGCTCAGCGAGGAGCCCAATGCGGAGCTCTATCCCAGGACCCTGAGATCATGACCTGAGCCGAAGGCAGACGCTTAACCGACTGAGCCACCTAGGCACTCCTGCACTCTCATGTTTATTGCAGGATTATTCCCAGTAGCCAAGCTAAGGAAACAACCTGAGTGTCAATGGATGAATGGATAAAGAAGGTGGGTGGATAAAGGTGAATGAGAAAAAAGGTCCGTCATGCAACATGTCGGACCTTGAGGACATTACACTAAGTGAGGAAAGTCGGAGAGAGCCAAATACTATAGGATCTCTCTTTTAATATGTGGAATCTAAAAAAAAAAAAAAATTCACAGTACAGTGATTATAGACAATAAAACTGTAGTATAGACATTAAACTTACTAAGACACTAGATCTTAATTGTTCCCACCACTAGAAGAAATGATAAAAATGATAATTGTGGGACACAATGGAGGTGTTAGCTAATGCTACAATGGTGATCCTACTTCAAAATGAATGTATCAAATCATTATGTCGTATACCTTGAACTTACACTGTGTTGTATGTCACATATATCTCAGTTGAAAAAAAAATAAAATGGTTTTTTAATGTTCCTGAACTCAGGTGGCAGCTTAACAATGATTAATACAGATAAAACAGTTTTTAAATGAATGGTGTCATAATTAATAGCAACTTGGAATTGAGGATAAAGTTTTTCTTTCAAATCCTTTAGTTACTGAAGAAGCAAAAATTTTAATTTTTATCTAAATTCAATTTCACAGCATTTAATTCTTTCAGTGCTTAAATTCTTCTTTAGTAGCAAAAAAGAAATGTTGCAAAATTTTGTTTCCTCAGGCCCTGGGCGGTCATTGGTGAAAAGCTCCTCCACAACTCAAGTCCTGCCCTACAGAATTTTCAAGTCCATTCAATAGAAGATTCTGGCTCCTCTTTTTTAGCTTTTACTTTCTATGATTACATCCAAATATATAATATATATTGATTAATATTATATTTATTATATATTTAGTATATATTTATTTACTGTGAAATATCTAACAAAATCTTGAGTTACTCATTATCTGTATCTTCTTCCTGAAAGAGTCAATGAATTTAGCATGCATTTCCTATGCAGTGAAATTTCCTACCCATCTTTCACAGTTTCACTGCCTAGATTTTTAGATTTTTTTTTTTAAACACAAATTAGTTATTTAAAGTCAGCAGTTAATTATATTTGTCAAAAAATGTTATCCATTTTGGGGGCTTAGCATGTGAGTGGGAACACACTTAATCTTTTTGTCTAAAAAAGATTTATTTTATTCTGCTGCAAATGATGTAGGTACAGAATTCTTGGTTGATGTTTGTTCTTTGTCAAGACTGTGAAAGGATTCTGGCGTCCATTGTGCATGAGAGCCAGTCTACCTGTCGTTTCTTTGCAGGTCATCTGTCTTTTCTGTCCGGGAGCTTTTAAGATATTCTCTTATCCTCAACATTTAGCAATGTCACTATAAAATGTTTCTTCATTAGATCCATTATTATGTATTCTGTTTGGCATCTGGTGCTCCCTTTTACACAAACAAAAGGGTATAACCATTACTTCTTCTGAGAACACATCATTTTCTTCATTATGAAATGTTCTCTGCCAGTGTCTCTTAGGCTACTAATTCACAGATATTTTCCTCTCTTCCATTCTTGAAATCGTGTTAGACATATATTAGAGCCTCTCAATGTGTCTTCTCTGTCTCTTAACTGCTGTTTCAGCCCCCACCCACTCCTCCTTAATTCTTTAGGTTGCATTCCGAGTAAATTCCTCAATATCATCTTCCAGTTCATCAGTTGTCTCTATTGTTATACCCAAGATGGAATTAATCCTGTCTATTGAACTTTTAAAGTTCTATGTTTTTCATTACCAGGATTTCCAACCTGTTCCTTTTCATATACACCCGTTCTTGTTCTGTTACACAATTTACTGACCATTTTAATGGATATTCCTTCTTTTTCTGTTTGATGATGCTAAAAATCCTTATTTTAAAGAAAGTATTTATTTATTTATTTGAGAGAAAGAGAGAGGGTGAGCAGGGGGAGGGGCAGAGAGGGAGAGAGAGGTTTTTAAAAAATTTTTATTATGTTAATCACCATACATTACATCACTAGTTCTTGATGTAGTGTTCCATGATTCATTGTTTGTGCATGACACCCAGTGCTCCAGGGAGAGAGAAAGTCTTAAGCAGACTCCATGCTGGGCGTTGAGTCTGATGCAGGGCTCCATTTCAGGACCCTGAGATCACTACCTGAGCTGAAACCAAGAGTCAGACGTTTAATCAACCGCACCACCCAAGCGCCTCACTAAAAATCCTTATTCTAAATGAACTTTCAGATTCTGCTATGATACTCTCTTAATGTGGAATGAAAGTGTTAGTTTTCTTAAGGGTGTTAGAATTTTAATGTTTGCGGTATACATCTGGAGGGGTGTCACATACACCTTCTCTCGTTTTCTCTTGCTATCCCTTTCTCTTCTCCCTGTTTCACTCCTTCCAGTCTGGCAGTTGTGCACTGCTTCCAGTTAGACCTCAGGGCCCCAGTCTACAACCAGGTCTTGTATTGGTGGCTATGGACTCCTTTCTTAGGATGATACTGGGACATTCCAGAATGAGTCACTGGCGGTTTGGTGGCCCATGTCCTGGCCACAGGGTCTTGCTTACGCCTGCTTTTCTAGATTCACGTTCATTTAAGCCCTCACCTCAGCTGCTGCTTTTTTTCTGGCAGGAATTCCCCACTCCATTCAAGTTCATCCAATAAGCTGGAACCAGGCTTCACTCATCCAAGGCACCTCTATCCCCAGCATTGTAGAGGAGTTAGCTTGTGTATCTCAGCTTGTCTTCAGAGTCTACCAAGCTCACAGTTTTAGGAGCTTCCTGTGTTAGATTTCTGGTTTCGTTTCTAGTGCACAGATATTTATTTTTTCCTTTATGTATGTGTGCATGCTTTACTCCCTCTCCCCCAACTACCTTTTAAATTTACTCTTTTAAAATAGGTTATCTCTAATCGCAAAGTGTTTAGAGAATGGAGAGAGTGACTTCAAAGCATGAGCTTGCAATGCCATCTTGATCCCCAGACTCTGGTTCTGGGGATGAGAATAGCAACAGTTCTTACAGTACCATCTTGGAGTCATCGACCATTATTGCTACTTCTAGAATGATGTTGTCCTTTGATTCCCATAGAACATGCATTACACTCCTAATATGGCTCAGTGCCTGACAAAGCCCACTTGATATAGTTGAATTTTCTCTTAAATGACTTCATTAAGCCCATCAATGATTCACTTAGCAAGCACTTTTGTAATAAATTTGCAATATCCTCTAACGAAACAGATCTGGAGGGCAGCCAGACTAATTTCATAGGGAACATGGTTTAAAATTGAATGAATCATTCTCAAAAGCACACAAGATGGTTATAGAAATATATTAATATGTTTTTCTCTTTCCACACCTTAAACTAAGATCCTTTGCAGATATTGGAACAAGCAGAAAATTCCCACAGATTAAGAATCCCAACCAGGCTTTCAATGAGCTTGTGTGCTTTAGCTTGGAAAGAAAAGTCATGATATGCTGCAGAATTACATCAGTGAGGAACCACGGGTGAGACTGGGTTTGGTTTTAGAATCCTCTTAGCTATGTAGTATGCAAGTCACTGCAGCAGCGTAGGAGTGCGTGAATTATGCAAGAAGTTTTTAGGGGTTCCCAGAGAAACCTCCATTTTTTCCATTAAAAATGGTTTCATAAAGCAGTCCAAAAATAATTTTTGGCAGGTCATTATATGTAAGTGAATTGTTTGAAACTCATCTACATTTTTCCAGTGTTACACTTGGTGGTTAGGATCCCTTGTCAGGTCACAAGGGGACATTTAACTCATAATTGTGGGAGAGGACAAAGAAATCAATTCAGTTTGGCACGGGAAGAGCTGTAATAAATATATGCAGATGAGGGGCCCCTAACATAGGCTGTGGGGGTCAAAGAAGACTTCCCCGAGGAGGTAATACCAGAGCTAAGCTTACAAAAAGAAGTAAGAATGCATGAGGCAGGATGAGGGTGGTAGTGGTGGGTGGGTAGGGGGAGGTGCAGTGTTTCAAGTCTGAGGAAAAGCAGGGTCATGACACATATGATTGTTATTTTTCAGATGACCAGTATCTGCACCCCACACTGATTTCCTCTGGGGACTTACCTCTCCCCTTACCTCTCTGCCCATTGTCCTATTGGCAGGAGGGAATACACTAGGTCCCTTCCTCCTGGAGAGTTGAATATTCTTTGCCTGATATTAGTACAACCACAACACCATGCTAAGCTATGCCATTCAGATGCTTTCTCCTAGAACTTCGCTTTTGATCCAAGGCTGGAATGAAGACTTGGAGGTAATTCGTTGCAATAATGGCATGCTTACTGGATTATTCCCATGAGAACACTTTTTTTTAAATTAACACAGAAGTATTATTTGTTTCAGGGGTACAGGTCTGTGATTCATCGGTCTTACACAATTCACAGCGCTCACCATAGCACATACCCTTTCCAGTGTCCCATCACCCAGCCACCCCATCCTTCCTACCCCCCTCTACTCCAGCAACCCTCAGTTTGTTTCCCGAGATTAAGAGTCTCTTATGGTTTATCTCCCTCTCTGGTTTCATCGTTTCATTTTTCCCTCCCTTCCCCTATGATCCTCTGTCTTGTTTTGCAAATTCCTCATATCAGTGAGATCATATGATAATTCTTTCTCTGATTGACTTATTTAGCTTAGCATAATACCCTCTAGTTCTATCCATGTCGTTGCAAATGGCAAGATTTCATTTTTGATGACTGCATAACACACACACACACACACACACACATACACACACCACATCTTCTTTATCCATTCATCTGTTGGTGGACATCTAGGGTCTTTCCACAGTTTGGCTATTGTGGACATTGCTGCTATAAACATTGGGGTGCACGTGTCCCTTCAGCTCACTACATTTGTATCTTTGGGATAAATACCCAGTAGTATAGTTGCTGGGTCATAAGGTAGCTCTATTTTCAACTTTTTGAGGAACCTCCATACTGTTTTCCAGAGTGGCTGCACCAGCTTGCATTCCCACCAACAGTGTAGGAGGGTCCATGAGAACACTCTTGCTGTCCTATTTCCTCCTGAGTATCCATGCTTCCTACCTCTTCCCAAGCCTCAACCCTCATGTCCTTTCAGTAAATTCCTTTTTGTTTTAACTGATTAAACTCTTCTGTTTTGGGGGACAGTAAGGAGTTCAGCATGGGAACGGCACAATATATGCAAGAGTGGTGGTGCGTGGTAGTTGGCAGGCTAGAGAGATGAGCAGATCAGAAAGTGTCTTATATGATATGCAGGGGCATTTCAATTTAATTCCCTAGGCATCTGGAAGCCTCGGAATGACTGTAAGCATGAGCAGCTTTATCTATTATCTTTGTGGCAGCTCCATGGTGAATTATTTGGAAAATGATGGGTGAAAGAACAGACTAGAAGCAGGGAGAGAATACTTATAGAAGATTTCAGTAATCAAGGCAACAAGTGATGAAGGTTTGAGTCTCTAGGACTTGGCTGATTCAGATATAGGAGGTAAGGGAGAGATGTGTGTCTTTAGTCAGATGTTGGGGCTCAGGGGATAGAGGAGGGTACTAGCGAGGGTTTTCCAGAGAAACAGGATCAGTGGGAGATTTGTCATGAGGAATTGGCTTGCAGATTTTGGAGGCTGAGAGGTCCCATGATCACTGTCCGCAAGGTGGATACCCAGGAAAGCTGGTGGTGTAATTTAGTTTGAGTCCGAAGCCCTGAGAACCAGGGGAGCCGATTGTATAAATCCTAGTTCTAGGGCTGGAGAAAATGAAATGAGATGTCTCAGCTCCATCATTGAGGCAGGGAAAAAGGCATAAATTCCTCCTTCTT
The DNA here is from genome assembly GCF_037043125.1 of Eumetopias jubatus. Classification (NCBI taxonomy): domain Eukaryota; kingdom Metazoa; phylum Chordata; class Mammalia; order Carnivora; family Otariidae; genus Eumetopias; species Eumetopias jubatus. The sequence continues at coordinate 55,818,922 of NW_028274811.1, read as the reverse complement.
CTGTTTTTTGTTCTATTTAGGTCCTCAGCAGATTGGATGATGCCCAATGTCTTGGTCTGTTGGGACTGCTGTGACAACATACCATGGACCTGGGGGCCTATGACAACAGAAATCTCTTTCTCACAGTTCTGGAGGCTAGAAGTCTCAGATCAGGGTGCCAGCAGAGTCCACTTCTGGTGAGTCCTCTCTCCTTGGTTTCATACTACTGACTTCTTGCCTTATCCTTATATCGTGGAAAGGGAAAAGGGAATTCTGTGGGGCCAGATCTATAAGGGCACTAATCACCTCCCAGAAGTCTCACCTTCTAATACCATCACCTTGGGGATTAGTATTTCAACATGGGAATTTGGGGGAAGGCGACACAAACATTCAGACCATAACACCTATCCACACTCGGAGGCCAATCTACTTTACTGAGTCCATAGATTCAAACACTAATCTCCTCCGGAAACATCTTCACAGACACGCCCAGAAATAACATTTAACCTGGGTGGGCATCCTGTGATTATTCAAGCTGACACATAAAATTAACCATTACAATGGAGCCATCCCAGAGATAAGGCTATAGGAGGAAGTGGGAGGGGTGTGTGTATGTGTGTTTTGTGTGTGTGTGTGTGTGTGTGTGGTAGAGAGCTCAGTTATGGTTTTAAGTGCTAACTTTGGACCAGAAAATTCTCTCCTGCTACATCATCTGCAGGGAGGAAACATCCATTTACCAACTATGGTGTTGAATAACCTGGTCCCGGCTGGGAATTCCAGCTGGGCAGGTCTGGACGAGGTCTGAAAGGTAGACGTGGGGCCAGTTGGAGAGAGAGGTGGGCATAGTGGGATGTGGGTTGGGGAGAATTCCTGAAAGTTCAAGTGTAAAAAGCTGAACCTCCTGCCAGTGTAATGCCCTTTTCTAGGATTCCTCTTCTTTACCCCTCCGGTGGACCCCAGGGTTGGACTTTTTCCCTTTCCCTTACCGTGGGTGCCACGGTTGGCACCCAAGGTTTCTATCTCCGAGTGACTTGCTGAGAGGTTCCTATGATGGTGAAGAGAATGGTTTTGGTTTAAGACTGGACTGGCACCTACACAAAAAGCGTTTGGCTTCCTTGGGGACAGAAGTAGGGCTAAGAAGTAGAACTTAGAAGAAATATCCAGTTAGTAATGGATCAGTTGGTGCCAAGTTCGTCTAAGGAACCAGACTGTATGCCCATATTTTGTCTACCTCTATGGAGCTCACACCCTGAGATTTCTTTCCACTCTGGCAAAATAGTGTCTGTGTTGCAAATTTCTGAGTTTTACAGAAAAAAGCATTCTGGAAGCTAGGGAAAAGCTTGTAATTCCAAGGGCTATCTGTGGAAGAAAAAGAACAGCTCTCCTTTTCTTTTTCATTTCAAAAGGAAGTGGAAAGAAGTTACTGTCTTTATAACCAAAATGCGCAGGAGGGCTCATCTCTGGACTTTACCATGAAATGCTGTGATCCCGGGAAAATTTTCATGTCACCTTGGCTTATGGATCTAGGAGGAACACGAGATGGTTATAGATGGGAAAGGGCAGATCCCAGAGATAATTTTAAAGTGGGGCAATGTTGGGGCGCCTGTGTGGCTCAGTCGTTAAGCGTCTGCCTTCGGCTCAGGTCGTGATCCTGGGATCCTGGGATCGAGTCCCGCATCGGGCTCCCTGCTCAGCGGGAAGCCTGCTTCTCCCTCTCCTGCTCTCCCTGCTTGTGTTCCCTCTCTCGCTGTCTCTCTCTCTGTCAAATAAATAAATAAAATCTTTAAAAAAAATAAATAAAGTGGGGCAATGTGATCTTCACAGTGGGATGTGTTTTCTCGAAACATTTCTCTTCTGGCTCCCCATCACACAATTAATAACATGCTTATCATTTTGAATGATATTTATCATTTACACCTTTCCTTAGATTAAGAGCTTCTTGAAAACATGACCCCAATTTTATTCATTTTCCTTCTTTCTAGAGCCTAGTCCAGAGAGTGGCATTCAATAAAAACTCAGCCAGTATTTGTGAATTGGATATGAATAATTGTCAGAAACTCCTCTATTCTTCATGATTTCTTTCCCGTCCTTCCCTCTCTGGAAGGCCCTCACCCATTCGGACCTAATGATAGAGGAAAGGAGGGAGAGCATGTTTAGGGCTCTGGTGGATCTAACATCATTGTACTCCTTACTTAGGTCTGATCCCTCCCTCAGAAAACAAAGAAAGCCCCTGAAACTCATTGACATTAAGGGCTTAATAACTGATAGTGGGGTACTTGCTTATGAAAGCAAATCCTTTTGTTGATAGTATAGGGCACTAACATTGTTTTTCTTTTCTGGTTCTCCCTAAATTCTCTTTCTCTCTGATCTCCTCTGCATCTCTTCTTAGTTACCTAGTCATTGAGAGATTCATTTCCAGCCATTTTGGTTATTAGTAAACTCTCCTCTAAGAGTTATTTTAAGAGAGAGGCCATGGTCTGTATCTTTATGAACAAATCCAAGCAGATGGCAAATTGACCAAGAAATTCCACTTTTATTTTTATTTTTTATTTTTAAGGATTTATTTATTTATTTGAGAGATAGTACATGTCAGGGGGAGGGGGAGAGGGACAGGGAGAGGGAGAGAGAATCTTAAGTGGACTCCGTGTTGAGCAGGGAGCCCCACACGGGGCTCAATCCCATGACCCTAAGATCGTGACCTGAGCTGAAATCCAGAGTCAGACGCTTCACTGACTGAGCCACCCAGGCACCCCAAGAATTCCACTTTTAAATGAAAGAAAGCAGTTAACTCCCAAGAGACAAGAGAGAGAGAGGAGCCGTGAAGGAAGGAATGTGGGTCCACATACCTGTATGCAGGCCCAGCCAATGCGTGGCTGTCCCGTAGTCTCAGGACAGGTAACTGCATTGCACTTGGATGCTCACCTTTGAAAACGTTTTTGTTTTTGTATGTGTTTTATTTCCATTTTGAATTTCTCCTTAGATTCTTAGTAAAATTCTTTTTGAAAAGCGTACCATGTGTTGGCTGAACCAAAAGAGGAAGACGAGAGTTTTGTGTACTTTTAGATTTGAAAATGAGACTCAAAGTAGGAGTTTGCTATATTCTATGGCAATGACTCTTAATTTTGGGGAAGTGCCAGACCCCTTTGAGAATCTTAATGAATACTATGGACTCTTCATAGAAGAATATACATATGCACATCTTGCATTCAATTTCGGAGAGTTTTTGAAGGCTCTTTAGATCCCAGGTTAAAAATCTCTGCCTTGGCAGGGGTGGGGGACAAGCTGAGGGAGGAAGCCTCTGTTGTTTGGGGTCTTCATCATGTCCAGTCTGAATCAATTCCTTTGTGAGCTCACTTATTTTATTTCACTAAGTCATTATGATAAATAGCCTACACTTATTGAATATGTTTTTTTTTAGCACATGATCTCACTTAATTGTGCCAACAACCTCAGGAGGTAATTGGATTATTTTCATTTCATAGGTAAGGAACCTGAGATTTGCGAGGTTTAGGTACTTGCCCTAAGTAATTTGCCCAAAGCAAATAATCCAAATTACCTTTACTTCTTTGTGTGTGTTCTGTTATACTTGATTTTGAGATTCTCTGACACATCTCAGTTGTCCAGAATGCTAAGGTGGCTCCTCTTTATCTGGGGTGATTACAACCATGTAGAGCTGCATCCATTTCTTTGAGCCTCACATTTTTGTGGGGCAAACTCTTTTCTGAATTTCTAGCTGTCAGTTTTCCCCTACATTCTCAGCAAACCTATAGGGAATTCAGGGAATATTTTCCTGAAATTAAACATGAAGAACTAAGTGATCGCATTAGATGCAAATAACATAATATTGTTTTCTTTAGGGGACCAGTCTCCTCCTTCATTTCAATCATCATCAACTGAGCACCTACGAAGTGCCAGACACTGGGCTGGTCCCTCAGGGGAACTGTCTATTTATTGCTCACGTCTTAGTGCGGAAACAGATGCTCTTCTCAAGCAAGTGTTGACCAAAACTTTTGGAGTTTTGAAGTTTTGGGAGACTTGGAGTTTTCCTTCTAAATAACATAAGTGAGGTGATCAGAACTGGGGGAAGTTCATCCCTGTATTGGGGTGACATTTGCATTAAGGAAAGAAAAGTGAACTGGAGAGGGGCCTGGGTTTGGACTTCTAGTCAAAGCTGTGACATTAATTCAGCATTTTAGCTGGGAAAGCCATCTGCAGCTATGGTGTGCTGGACAGGACAGGTACGTGCACACCCACTTTATGCTGAGGGCCATTCATAAATGTAAGTCTTATCATTTTATTGATAATTACAGTGCATGATATAGAATTTTTAAAAAGTTAAGGGACAAAAGGGTGATATTAAGAATGACTTGTTATACAGAAGACTTCATTTACTTTCATTTTCTAAAAAGCACCACCATTTGCTTTATGTTTGTAGTCATTTTAAGAAGACAGTTTAGGGGGCGCCTGGGTGGCTCAGTTGGTTAAGCGACTGCCTTCGGCTCAGGTCATGATCCTGGAGTCCCGGGATCGAGTCCCGCATCGGGCTCCCTGCTCAGCAGGGAGTCTGCTTCTCCCTCTGACCCTCTCCCCTCTCGTGCTCTCTATCTCTCATTCTCTCTCTCTCAAATAAATAAATAAAATCTTTAAAAAAAAAAAAGACAGTTTAGGGGTGCCTGAGTGGCTCGGTTGGTTGAGCGTTTGCCTTCGGCTCAGGTCATGATCTCAGGGTCCTAGGATCGAGTCTGCATAGGGCTCCTTGCTCAGCGGGGAGTCTGCCTCTCCTCCCTCTGCCATTCCCCTGCTTGTGCTTTCTTGCTCTCTCTCAAATAAATAAAAAGTAAATAAATAGTCTTAAAAAAAAAGACTGCTTAACTCATGCTATTGCAGAAAGTCCAATTACATATCATTGTGTTAAGCATTATTTTTCCTTTAGATGAAAGGGCTGTTCTTCTAAATCAATTTCACTTCTTTTTGACTCTATGTTTTCTTGTATATGTAGAAAAACTAAATGTTTTGGCTCATTAGCTGAGAAACCCCAGATACAACTGAATGATGCACTAGACATCTTGAAAAGGAAATCATTTCTTTGAATAATTATTTTTGTCCTGCTGTGATATAGGTTAGAGGACAGAAAAATCCCTCGGGTACAAGTGGGAAAAGAGAAGAGGGTGGGAAAACCCAAGGATGAACTGGGTTAGTATTCCCGGATGTACCTGTCCGCACCGAGAAGGATCATCAGTTTCTTCATCTAGCCCATTATCCTGCTACTTAACAACTGGTGCATCTCAGTATCCTCTGCATTTCAACAGTCATAACTGTGACTTTTATGTGCTATTATGATATCATCCTAAATATTCACTGACTATAAATGAAAGGAGAGAATGGCAAATAAATATGAAGTCAATGCTTAGAACTGTGCCTGACCCATACTACTTGCTGACGAAATATTTGGCAAATGAATAAAAGGGAAAGACAGAATGTTGAGGGAAATTAGACTTCAAAGGGTATAAAGATAAGGCACCTTAGAGAGCATGTCATAGACTCAACTTTGGAGCTGAAAGAGATTGTACATCATCGGAGGAAAAATTTGATTTACCCAAATGTCATATACAAGCAACACTTTAGGATCACAATAATTATAAACAATGGTTTGCATGAAACTGTTTGAAATGAAACCCAATTTCCATATTATAAAATCTGAAATATTGGTCATTTAAATAATTATTTGCTTCCTAGTGCCTCCATTCTCAGCTATGTCTTATAGTTCGCATTCTGTTCAACTGTTCCTTCTGCCTTAGTCTATTGGGTATGCTGCTGCTAAACTTAGAGAAGATGTTCTCTTGACACAGCTCCTGAAGTTTTTTAAAAACAATTTTATTAAGGGGCACCTGGAGGGCTCAGTTGGTTAAGCAACTGACTCTCGATTTTGGCTCAGGTCATGATCTCAAGAGTCGTGAGATCAAGCCCCACCTCAGGCTCCATGCTCAGCATGGAGTATGTTAGAGATTCTCTCTCTCTCCCTCTGCCCTACCCCGTTCATGCACACACATACTCTCATTCTCTCTCTCAAATAAATAAATCTTAGGAAAACATTTTTTTAAAAGATTTTATTTATTTGAGAGAGAGAGAGAGTGCATAAGCAGGGGAAGTGGAAGGCAGAGGAAGAGGGAGAAGCAGGCTCCCCACTGATCAGGGAACCTGATGTGGGGCTCGATCCCAGGAGCCTGGGATCATGAGCTGAGCTGAAGGTAGACACTTAACCGACTGAGCCACCCAGGCACCCCAGAAAAGTATATTTTTTAAGACTTAGTTTTTAAAGCAGTTTTATGTTCATAGCAAAATTGAGAGGAAGGTACAGAGATTTGCCATGTACCCCTCCTGCCCCCACACATGCATAGCCACACCCCCATTATCAATATCCCCCACCAGAGGGGTACATTTGTTACAATTGATGAACTACATCAACACATCATCATCACTCTAAGTCCATAGTACACATTAGGGTTCACTCTTGGTGTTGTACCTTCTGTGGGTTTGGACAAATGTGCAATGGTATGTATCCATCAGTTCACTACCCTAAAAATTCCGTGTCCCATCTATTCATCCTTCCCCTGCTCCTGCCCAAGCCTCTGGCAACCACTGATCTTTTCACTGCCTCCATAGTTTTGCCTTTTACACAATGGCATTTAGTTGGGGTCCTATGGTATATAGCCTTTCAGATTGACTTCTCTCAGTGATACACATTTACGGTTACTCCATGCATTTTCATGGATCCATAGCTCATTTCTTTTTCGTGCTGAATAATATTCCATTGTCTGGATGTACCACTGTTTATTTTTCCATCTAGCTACTGAAGGACGTCTCGGTTGCTTCCAAGTTGTGGCAATTATGAATAAAAGCTGTTATAAACATCCATATGCAGGTTTTTATGTGGACATAAGTTTTCAGCTCCTTTGGGTAAATACCAAGGAACATGATTGCTGGATCGTATGGTAAGAGTCTGTTTAGTTTTGTAAGAAACTGCCAGACTGTCTTCCAGAGTGGCTATGCCATTTTGCACTTCCATGAGCAATGAAGGAGAGTTGTTGTGGTTCCACATCCTCGCCAGCATTTGGTGGTGTCAGTGTTCTGGATTTTGACCACTCTAATAGATGTGTCAGTGGTATCTCTCTGTCATTCTAATTCATGTTTCCCTGATGACATGCGATGTATTCATTCACTGTTTTAGGCCAGGAAGCTGCTCACCAGGTGGGGTCCCTTCCCACCTGCTTCAGCCCGCACCCCCTTTTCCAAGTCATCAGTGTGATTAGAATTTCTGTTCAGCATGTCCTCTAGCTTTTTAGAATATTCTGCATATCTCTTGTATGCTGGATAACAGGCCTGCCCACATTGTTCCTCTAAAGCAAATAATCTCCTAAAACTGTGTCACACCAAATATTAACATGAGGATTGATCCAGTGTGTTGAATCCACAAAGCACATCTGAACATGCAGCTCCAATAAGTTGTTTTAGCTTGCCAGGTGAATCCGTATTTCCCAGGCAGAACAGAGCTACCCCAAGCAGGACAGTTCCTTTTTCTTTTCATTTGTACATGGTTCCGGAATTCAGCAAAGTTCGGTTTAGTGGTCCTCGTCCTGTGATACACATGCACAAAAAGGAGGAAACTCAGTTCTCCCAACTGACATTCATTTTTCCAGGGGCGAGAATCCAGGATGGTGCCAGGATGGTTACCTTTGAACATCCTTCCCTATGCAGCCAGGGCCCAGGGGACGGAGCTATTTGAATATATGTCTTACCTACCTCCTCTTGGGGTGTGGCAGCACCTTTGGGTGCACCTTTTCCTAACCAGCCTGGCCAAAACCAGCGCAAACCTTTGTCGAAAGGGCTGAGTGGAGCTTTCAGAAATGCAAATGTGCATATGGACAGAGGAGGGCTTATAATTGATCTTTTGTGTATTGCTCATTAAGGGGGTCGACTCAATAAAAAGCACATTGCCTCTTCTATGTCAGTGACAGATACTCTTATCAGAAACAAGGTTCTTATTGTGCTCGTTTCCCTCTGATGGGAGAACAAAGGGGTTGCTCTGCGCTGGCACTGATGGGGGGGCAGTGAGGAGAAGGAGCCGGAGGCTGAGGGGGGCTTCACTCCAAACAGCATTTAAAAACACTAGCGTATTTATTGGCCCAATTACGAACACACTACTTCACTTCATATTGCACTTTGAGGTCTAGTGTGTTAAAGGGTGGATTTCTCTCTGTGATCTGTCATTTTTAAGGCGTAGACTTGCCAACCTTTTAAAAGAGACTAAACACCCATCACCCACTTTGTAAATGGTAGAATTTTTAGAAATAGCAAAAGAAACACATTTCTTTCCATGGACTTTCTGTACTACCCTCTTTTCCTTTAAATTTAGCATCCTCCATAAACATTCAAGAAATGTTCAAGAATTCCTCCTCAGAGAATACTGAGGAGGAATTCAAGGACTCAAAAGAGAGAACCTGTCTCAACTAAAATAATGGCTGAGGAGTGAGGTTCTTCCCTGTTGGGTACGTGTGTGTGGTGGGGAGCAGGTCATGTTTTTAAGGGTGCCTTACGAACAGGTGCAATGGAGAAATACGGTCTCATCTCACCTGGTGGCTAGTTTTGGGGGAGTTACATAATTACGAGTTTCTAAACAGGTTGCAGAATTGACATGGATGCTTCACCTTTCTAGATTAAAAATAATTCTAGAAGTTTCCTTTTATTGAAGGCATAGGAACGTTGGAAATCTCCAAAATGGATTTCAATAAGTAATTATCAGTGCCCTTCGATGTGCTGACCAGTGCACCAAATTTGTAATCAATTTGTACCTAGCTCTGTGACTTGGCCCCACTGCTTTTACTTCTCTGGTCCTTATCTGTCAGAGGGAGACACTGGGAGTATGTCTGCTTCATGGAGTCATGAGGATTCAGTGAGTTAGTGGCTGTAAAATGTGCGGCCCATAGGAAGTGCATAGTGCACACTATGTTGGCCTTTCTCCTCCTTTTCCAGTCCCCTCACTTGTCTGCCCTACCTCTCCCCACCTCTATCTAGTCCATTCTTGTCCACAGACCATTGGGAACACAAATGTGCTCAACATAAGCCTCAGAGGTTCTCTCAAGGAATCCCTTGAAAGCCCAATAACCGAAAGAAGACCGAGAAATAACTTCTCATGGACCATTTCTCTGTAGGCTGCCTTTCTTCAGGCACTTCTGTGCCCTCTCGGGAGCCTAAGGGCTAGCTAGTTCTCTGTGCTTCTGCCAGCGAGGTTAGCTTGGCGCCTGGAGGCAGGGGATGCAGGCAGGAGCACTGGGCTCGCTACACCCTTGGCCTGATTCAGGTCTTTACTGCCACAGCTCTGCAGTGCCGGGCAAGTCATTCTACCTCCCTGGGTCCTGCTCCCTCTCCTGCAAATGAGAGCTTTGGACAATTTGACTCTTAGGCCTCCTTGCAGCAGGGGAGCCTGGAGAGTCAAACTCTAAGAACCTGGAAGTGCTTGAATAATTAAGAAGTCCTGACTGGGAGCTTCCGGTGGGCTCAGGGTGCAGAAGGGCAAGGACGCCCTTCTTGGCACCCACCCAGCGTTGGAGATGCAGGCTGCCGGCCTACCTCAGCAGCATGAGGCCCGTATTTAGGACGGGAACTTCATCTGTCCCAGGGCTGTGGCCCTCATTCACCACTGGGGATCTGGAGTGACTGTGGGCTACTCCACTCTCTCTCCTCCCCACCCAACAGCTCCGGACTTTCCCTGTGTGAACAAAGCAACAGTGGTCCAGATAAAGGAGCTGTTTTATACTGAGTAGAGCCCCAGAGCCCGGAGTGAGAGTGTGGTAGTCGCCTCTGCTTGGTGGGGCAGCCACGGCTGTGGAGGGTGTTGCTGAGGGAGGGGATTCATTAGCTCTCTTTTTGTCTCCGGAGGCCCCACTGACTTCAGCCCTTCTGATTGGCTCCACAGAGCTGCAAGCAGAAAGAGAGGCTACCTGGGGTTCAGGGGCCGTTCCTGAAAGAGTGGATCACACCTGGGGGTGTTATCAGTTAGTCTCATCTTGAAGTGGTTCACTCAACTCAGTCCTTCTGGTAGTGTCCTGGGGGTGGGCACGGGAGAGGAGAAAGGGAGGGTACTAGAACTGGAAGGGCACTGAGAGTAGAAAAACCATGAGGGCAATGGATGCCGGGGGAGGGGGAGGGAAGGGTTTAAGATTGTGCCCAAGGAGTTGATTCAGGGGCAGTAATCATGTTCATAGTTTTCACATTAGAGTAATAAATGTTCATAGTTAGGCCAACTTTTGGGGTAGCCTGGAGCCCGCTTTATCCTTGGAGAGCAGGTGACCTAGAGTGGGTCTGCTCACGTGGCCCCTCTTATTCCTCGGCATTTCTGCCTTCCTGTCCTGGCTCTTGGGTCTCTCCACCTGCCCCCCAACATTCAGATCATCATGTTAGATTGTAAATGTCCTTAGCAATAGTTTGACTGCATTTCTTCTTACAGGTAAGGAACCCAAGGTCTGGAGATATGAAGAGAGATTCCCAAGGCCAATGGCAGGGCAAGGACTCGAACCCACACCTTTGACCTCTAGTTCAGTGTCAAAGGGAAAGGGGACAATGGGAATTCAAATGTATTTAGATCTTCTCTGTGCTCAGTACTGTACTGTAATTATGTTGGCCATTTCATTTAATTTTACTCTATGATGGAGTACTAATCACTTTACAGATGTGGGAGTTGACACTTTGGAGAGGTTAATTCATTTGTGCTGATAAACTGTGCACCTTTATCAGACAGATTCCGAGCCAAGTCTTTTGGACCTTTATACTCATGTTCTTTCCTCTGTACCTTGCAATACGAATGTTAAGCATTGCCATTACTCATGCAAATGGTGGATCAAACTGACATTGAGTCTTTCTCTGGCTCCTCTGTGTTCAAAATGTTGCTGATTTATACTGCATTCTTCTGTTCTTGGCAGATCATGAGTTTTAACCAAACTATATGATTTACTCAGGACTAAAGCTAAAATTTTGCCTTTGTCCCTCCCAGGTCTTCTAAGCAGGGGTGTCCACCATTCCCAGGAAATATTGGTATTTTTGGCTATACAATGATTATATAGTGGGACTGGCAACTAAGGTCCTGGGACTAAGGATTCTGAACATCGTTGAATATTCTGATAATCCTAAATAATGAAGAAATCTTCTACTTAGAATAACAGTGGTACCCTCTTTGAAAAAAGTGCACTCACAGAAAACACAAATGCCTTCCCAGAGACTCTTTATGATTTTCAAGCTAGAAATTTTAAATGGAAGTGAGCTCTCAAGAGAATGACTTCTGGTGTGGTGAGCCTCCCTTCATTAGAACATAGTGGGAGATGACAGCATAATCTACATAGAAATCTGGCCCTGCAGAAACATACCCTGTTACCACTTTCTCTAAACTTTCTTTTCCTTATACGTAAAATGGCAATAACAACAGCACCTCCCTTATAGCAATGCTGTTTTGTTTTAGCAAGTATACACAGAGTGCTTAGAAATGTCTGGCGCCATTAATTCAAGCTTTAATTCTGAATATAATCTAAAGTGTTGAACAGAAACATTAGAACTCTTTTGTAAAATGCTCAACTATAGGTACTAAAAAGTTGAAATACCCGTATTGTTCACCTAAGTTTAAAGTAAAATTTAAATATTTTGATAGCCTCAAAATATGCATCTGCTACTAGAGAATAAGAATTCTAGAGCAAGTTGAAGAGTCACAACCAAATTAAAGAAAACACACACACATTAACATTAACATTTCTGCAGGCCTCAGTGACGGCTCTGGGACTGGGCTGTCTGCTCCCCCTCTTGTCCCCTGGAACCTGGGATGGACAAGGGCATTCCTAGGTAAACCATGTGCAGTCACTTCACATTCTGTGGCCAAGAATGGCCAGGAAAACCTAGAATGAGAATTCACATGGGCTCCTTCACTGTTTTAGGGTGTTGGGGTTGCACTTATATTTGTAACATCCTCAGCTGGAGAGCTGGATTTAGGGCTAGGGAGTTGGGCTTTAAAGAGCCAGGTCATTCTAAAGGAATGTGAGGAGTGCGTCTTTGCCGACAGAGGTTAAACAGAGGGAAAGTGGATAAGTAATCTGCTATCTCTCAACTAATGGCTAGCTAAAAGTTAACATTTCACTACCTCCAGTAGAGAAGCTAATAAGAAAGCTTTACACATGGTTTTACTTAGGAGAAGAGAAAGTGGCAACTGGGATAAGATGAATTTCTCGTTATCGCTCACGTAACCCCTCCATACGCACCAGTTTTGTTTTTGTTTTGTTTTGTTTTGTTTTTAACAACTTTATGTTTGTCTTTCTTGGAACAGGCATAATAATGTTATAGGGTCAGTGCAATGTACTCAATGTGATATTAAGTAGTAAATGTCAATGTAATGACGGTTTTCAGTGTCATCCCATCTGTTATGGGCCTGTTGTAGGATAGAAACTGTAGTAAAGCCTATGGGAGATGCAAAGAAGAGCAAGGAGTGACCCCTCACCTCAAAGGATTTATAATATATTAAAACACCTAAGACATATAGCAGTGTTTCTCAAAGAGCCCTTTTCAAAATCATAGGCTGGGACACCTGACTGGCTCAGGTGGTAGAGCATCTAACTCTTGATCTCGGGATTGTAAGTTCAAGCCCTAAGTTGGGTTTAGAGATTCCTTAAAGAAATAAAATCTTTTTTTTTTAAAAGATTTTATTTATTTATTTGACAGAGAGAGACACAGCAAGAGAGGGAACACAAGCAGGGGGAGTGGGAGAGGGAGAAGCGGGCTTCCCGCCGAGCAGGGAGCCCGATGCGGGGCTCGATCCCAGGACCCTGGGATCATGACCTGAACCGAAGGCAGATGCTTAACGACTGAGCCACCCAGGCACCCCAGAAATAAAATCTTAAGAAAAAAAAAAAAATCACAGGTCTGTTACAAAAGACATTTTCCAGGACCCAAAGTAGATGGGATGCACGAATCTGCCTTTAACCTCCACCCCCATAATTCAGATAAATACTGAGGTTTGAGTGGCATTGTTCTGGAGTAAGTGTAGGCTCTGAGCCGAGGGTGTAAAGCCTTCATTTTCTGTGTCTGTACAATTAGTGTAGCCATATCCTGTAGGGGAATGCCAAGGGATATTGAAAGAAGTGTGCAGCCTATAGGCCTCAAGATGAGGAAGACATATCAGGTGTGTTTGAAAAGTAGAGGAATTGGCCTTGGGAAGTAAGGAGCAGCTTGATTTCTATGGCAACCAGAGGAATAAATGAATATAATCCCAATGTTTATGGAATGCCCTGTTGAGTGATTGATGTGCCCATCATCAGGGCTTAAGCCTAATGCTTTTTAGCATGCTGTCTGCTCAGAGGGAAATCCAGAGATTTGCTTCTCCATAAATATTTATCAATGGATATTTTGGGAATTAAAACATACCAGGAAATCGGTTTAATTTACACATGTCTGTCTTTGTGTGGATGGGTTGGGCAGATTGGATATATCTGTTGGGTACAATAGATAGGGGCTCCTGGTTGGTTTGGGGTGCTCCTGGTTGGGAGGTTGAAGGTTTACTCCTGGGGGAAGAGACTGTGAGAAAGTCTGAACCTTGGAAGGGAGAATCTACAGAGAGACAGTGGGTAGGAAGAGGGATGCATGCGTGTGTTGGAGGAAGAGGCGGTTCAGGGAAGCTCAGAAATTGTTCTTTTCCCTGACAGCCTCCCAGGAGGAATTTCTGTGGCAAGGCGCAGAGCACATTGTCCAGCCTGGGCTCGAGAGGCTGAGCAGGAGATGGCCGGAGTGTAAAAATCTAGAAGTGGACTGTGGTTGGGCAGAAAACGCCTTCCTTTCTTGCGACCACAGAAGAAGAGAGAGCTTGGTGGAGGTCTGGAGAAGTAGGAGAACTTTCCAGAAAGAAGTGTGATCCTCTGGGTGGGGGCAGAATAGGGAATGCATGGAAGGGAACTGTTTAAAGCTGGAAGCCTGAGTCCAGTTATCTGAATTGGAGGACAGTGTCTTTTAGCTGATCTCTTGACCTTGACCCTGAGATGCTCTCCCACTGCACCAAACATGGGGGGCACTTATAGGACTCATAAAAGGATGGAGGAGAAGTGGAGTCCTAGATGGGGTGAGTGGTAGACTGGGGTGGAAGTCTTTGGACAAATTCTTCTATAATCCTCTAGGTAGTAAAGGGCCAGGAGCTGAGGAATCCACAAAAAGCTGGTAGGGGAAGACTTTGGTTCGACGCCTGCCTCTGGCATTTTGCCTTTGGGATTCCTTTATCCTGAGATGAAAAGCAGATTTGTGTGGAAGCATAGCTTACCCTGTGAATTGACTCCATTTACCCAGTCCTTGGGACAGTTGTGCATTAAGTGCTATCATAGCTTGAAAACAAAAGAAACCAATTTTGTCACTTTCCCGACCCTTGGGGGGATACTTTGGCTCAAGAAGGAACAAGCTGTTCTTGTTCAGTACCTCCTCCAGGCTTTTCTTTTTGCTGTTATAATAACTAACTGAAGATTGAGAAGCACAATCTCTCGCCTGCATGATAGCCCTTGATCCATCTGCCCCCCACCCCGGACACTGGGTAACCTCACACTGTCATTGGTCCTGGCTTTCTTCTTGGCCCCCAGCATGTGGTAAGGGGATGCGGGCTCCATCATGCCGGGGGCTCAACTTTGGATGGTGAGTAAATGACTAGAGAAGAACTAGAAGAGCTCCTTTGTAGGGAACAGTCAACAAGGATGTTTTGAAACAGCCCAGGGATCCCAGAAAGCTGTATCTCAGCTCCACAGTGGCAAGATCTCCTGTAGGAAGATCTCTGGGGCCTGCAACACCTAAGTTCAGCTGTCCTGTGAAAGGCAAGTCCTGTGGAGCAGATTGTGCTCAGCATGGAGATAAGGGACCTTATTTATTTTCAACACAACTCACCAGGACACACTCATACAAGTAAGTGAGTGGTAGATTTTTCAAAGTAGCTTCAAAGCATACTAGAAGTTCTCTTGCCCCTCTGGCATTTTCTCCGAATACTCAGTGGTGGCAAATCTCTATACGTGGAAGATAAGTTGATTCCTGCCAGTTATCCAAATCCTTAGGAATCAGGTCCAATGAATAAAGTAGGAGATCAAAGAAGCTCAGTTATAATATCCTGATATTCTTTTCTTCATGGAAAATGACCCTAAAAGCAATTATAACAGGGATTTCAATTTTATGTGAAGCAATGGCAGCCCAATTGGAATCATCCCCCGAGGGGAATATTTTCATGACAATGCTGTACTTGATGTATAAGGCCCACTGGTTTAAAAAAGAAGTATCATCACTTTTTCTCTCATATCTAAAATTCCCGTCCCGACTATCATTTATCAACTAATACTAACTTTAGAGTTCCCTCTGAGAATTGCTGTTTCTCTGAAACAAATCTCTTTTCCTCTTTAAAATGTTCCTCACTCACACATAATGTGATTGAAAAGATTGGCTTTGGGCAAACAAAATTGCACGATGATTTTACCAGAATTAATGATTTCGTCAGTACATGTTTGATGGACTAACAGCTGTTTCTCACTGCATGCCGAGTCAGTGAGAAGATTTAAAGCAAACATAGTATATATTAGAGCTGGGACACTAACTAGGAGAGAGGTGCTATCTGAGCCACCCAAAACTTAACTTGAAAAACTATTTCTGTGTTTCATGGAACGTTTAGCTGCCTAAGCATTTGAGTGCTTTAAAAAGATAACCCTTATTCATATCAAGAACATTCTAAACTTTTTCCTTGGCATTTGAAAATTTCAAGCTAAGGATGTCTGTCCTTGCTCATGTTGCACACTCTTCAACTTGGGCAGTTCAGCAGAATCCAAAAGATAAGATTTGAACACATCTATCTCTTCATGTCATCACACAGGGGAGCTAAATTGCTGGGCAATGAGAAAAGGACAGCTTCGTTCTCACTAAACTGCAAGTGGGTTTGGCAGATCTTTAGCTGGAAATCGCCGAGGCTCATTCCTTTTGAACACTCCATCTTGAAAACTGATTTCGTGCTTCTTCAATTTGCAATGCAGGTCTGTTTAAGAAAAATTCTAAGTGTTTCAAAGTTCCAAGTCCCTTTTTAAATCTCTGTGTCTTTTGAGAAACTGATTCATAGTATAAATAGGAATATAAGAAATGAACCTGGATCATTATAACTGAGGGCTACTGGTAAAATAGAATATCGCTCATTAGGTAGTAAACAGAAAAAGAGAGAAAGTCTAATAGTTTTTGCTTTAGTCATTCAAGTAAATGGGACAATTCTACTAAAAAACTAAGTAATTTTAATTTTCTTTACATTATCTTGAAATTTCAAGTGAAATTTTATAAATAGAGGGAAAGCATTTCTAGGCAGGTAATTTCATTAGCAACTTTTTAAAAAAATATTTTATTTATTTATTTGAGGGACAGATTGAGAGAGAGAGAGAGAGAGAGAGAGAGAGCATGAGGTGGGGAGGGGCAGAGGGAGAGGGACAAGCAGACTCCCCACTGAGCAGAGAGCCCAACGTGGGGCTTGATCCCAGGACATGGAGATCATGACCTGAGCCAGTCAGATGCTTAATCAACTTGAGCCATCCAGGTGCCCCTCAGTAGCTACTTTTAAATAAAGGCAAAAAGCATAGCTAAATGTATTGCCTAAAAATTGTGCTATAAAATATGTAAAGAACCTGTGTGGTTAGAGCCTTTTCTTAGGGAAATTAGTGGTTTAGAGTCCATGTGTTCTACAAGAGTTCAGTTTATTTCATGAAATCCCTTAAACTTTAGATAGGCTTTGTAGGTAAATATTTCCCACCTGAATACTTGGTCAAAAGGAGCATTTTATGGTATTTATGGATTGTCAACCTACTTAAAAATAATGTACGTTCCTAAAAATATTATACAAATATTAAAGAAAATTCTGAGGGCGCCTGGGTGGCTCAGTTGGTTAAGCGACTGCCTTCGGCTCAGGTCATGATCCTGGAGTCCCGGGATCGAGTCCCACATTGGGCTCCCCGCTCCGCGGGGAGTCTGCTTCTCCCTCTGACCCTCTTCCCTCTCGTGCTCTCTATCTCTCATTCTCTCTCTCTCAAATAAATAAATAAAATCTTTAAAAAAAAAAAAAAGAAAATTCTGAAAGGAAAGTTAACTCAGGAGTATCACTATCCTAGCATATTTTTTCAATTTTTATGTATTACCTTCCAATTGTTATCCACATACATGCATATCCTTATGTACTTACAATCATTTTATATATTGTTTTGTAGTCTACATTTTCATCTAGAATATTTGTAATGGGTGTTATCTTTGTTATTTGAGAATATTCAAATAATACAAGGAAAACAAACGGTATGTTTGAGAGTCACGATGTACTAAGCATGCCTAACTATGTAAGCAGCAGCTTATGAGATACAGGCAAAACTCACTGGACGTATCAGGCAAGCAGAGGATGAGGAAGCAAGCAGCTCTGTATAAGTAGAATTCATAAGCTATGTTAGATATAGGTAGTAAGTAAATCAGTAACCTGTAAGACATGCTAAAAGTAGAATGGAATATATAATGGAACAAATAAGAGAGTTACCTTTAGATAAAGAAAGAATAGAAAGATCAAATCCTAATGTTTGTCGCTTCTGCACTGACAGCTGTGTCACCCCTAAATTGGGGATATCTCTTGGGGATATCCGTTATAGGTCCACTATGGACCCACCTGTGCTCAGCCCAAGAAAGGCAAATAAGATCCAAAGTTGCTCAGCAGCCTATTTGGCAAGTTACAGCTATTGGCCAGGTGTACTTGCCCCTGAATCTCTGAGAGCGTAAGAGTGTGTCTCTGGCCTACCTCAGGTTGGGTCTTTGTAACCACAGTAGTAGTGAAGGCAGCTCATGTAGGAGCGAGAAAGGAAAAGAGAGAGAAAGACAGGACGTAACATCACTGTGTAACTAGGATCAGGTAGCCTGACCTTCCCACCCTGCTGATATCTTAAGTGTGTTAACCTAACTCATGTTGTTGCCCTTAGTATCTTGCCATGTGTTTAAGTGAATTTAATATATTGGGCAGTATGAGCATGTTGATTTGGTTTGTGAGTCTTTCTGTTCCGTGACCCTGAGGGAGCCTGCTTGGTAGTGTACTTGGAGTCTACCCTATGACAAGATCACTGAGATTTTAAAAGTATTTAATCTCCAAAAGGAAAGGATTAGGACTCTACTTCTCTCCAACAAATGATGAAAGAATCTGTGGACCAGAAGAAAAGCTGATTGTGTAGCAATAAGGGTCTTGAGCCAGCATGGAATCCATAGGTTTTTAAATCAGTACCTGTTGAGTGAATGGATGAATGTATGCCAAGAGTTGGGGCTAGCAAAGGAGCTAGGCAACCTGAAGGGAGGGGAAAGAGGCTGAGTCATTCAGATGTGAAACTGTGTTTAAAGGATGGAAGTTAATTGAGTTACATGAGACTGTACCTGGCCCTTGTATGCCATTTGTGCCAGAGATCCCTGGCTCTATGAGCCAAAAAAGCCAACGAAATACTCTTTTGGTGAAGACAGTACAGAGAAGGGAAAGTGGGAAGAGCTGTGTGGACCAGAAGCTGTATCTTCAAAAAACAAAATGCCTCCATTCAAGTGTCACTTAGTTTAAGATACTTCAGGACAGACAGTGTGAACTGTGTGTGATTTGCTGGCTTAAATGAAATCCTGGGGTAGATTAAACATCTGAAGTGTCTTCCAATCAGGGATTCATACTCCAGGGGTAGTAAGTTAGCATTTGAAAGTCCTAATTGGCAATTCATATCCTGAGGCTGTTACTACAAGCCCATTTCAACTAGATCTGCCATCGATGGTTCATTAATTGTTATAAAGGAGTGTTAGAAATAATTTATTGGAGAGATAACTGTCATTTGATTTATGTGCACTGGGTAGAAATATATATTTGCATGAATAGAATATTAGAAAATCTGGTGGGTCCAGAAGACTCATACCTTTTGGTGTGGCATTCTTGGTCTAGAGGTCCAACTTAGTCCTACGCCCTGTCATTTGATGTGGGATTCTGTCACAACCCAAACAGAGTATTAGCTGAATCTTGCCACTAGAATACTGCAACATCCACCCCAGGTAAGCCAGGTAGTTGTTTGCATGCCTAAGGGATGGGAAGGTGGGACCTCAGCTCATTAAAAGAACAGATTATGGGACTCTGCTGGGCCTGCTTCCTAATAAATGTTTGCATGTGTGCCAGAGTGTGGCCTGGTACTTGCTGTCATTATAACATATTGTCCAGAACCGCAAAGGGCCTGAGACTTTACCCTACTCACAAGCTAGCAAGTTAGCCTGCCTCAGTGTCATGGATGCTGGGAGAAGACGTGAGACTTACTTCAGAGGGGAACAGTTTCTCACTCACAGCAGAAGGAGCAGCCAGAGGGTCAGCATTTTTCAGCTGGTTCCTTGAGCCTCAATCCTTACGTGCTTATAAGAGGGCCAGCTGATCGCTGCACAGGGAGAAGTTGTGTTACAGGAAATGACACCTGAGTTTAGGGAAACCGAATCTTTTATAATGGGAAGTAAGCTCTGGAGAGAGACACTGCCTCTTTTTCCCCAAACTATTCACGGGTTCACAAGACTACGGTACAAACATGCCTGAAAAGGTAGTCCAGGACCAAGGGCAGTCAACGGCTTACTTGTAAGACATGTAAAATTCGAGAGAACCAAAGAATTGGCTCCCAGCACATAAACCCTAGAGATAAGGGGTGGAGGAGTCCTATTATTGTCACCATCTCAAATTACTGGAGGCCTCCAATAATCAACAGAGAGGCCATGAAAACTGTGACGAGCCAAAGGGTCCCAGGCCCTGGGTGCTCCCCATGCAAAGCCAGCTGAAGTCACCCATTTGAAGTGGTGGCACACCTGGCTGGGAACTTTCTGTCTTGCCCCCCTGTCCACTTGGACAAATCCCCTTCCAGTGCAGCAGGTACAGTTATGAGATCCAGTGTCAGTTAGTTTTTCTTTTTCGGAGAAAGCAGCAGGGCCAAGGGTAGGCCGTCAGTCCAGCTGCCCGTGTTCCATGGGATCGCTCAGTGAATAAGGAGGTGAGCTCCCAAGAGTAGACTTCTACCCTGCGTGTACCAAATTTTCTGGGTTCTGTTTGGTAAATGTAGATAAAAACATCTGATTATGTCCCTGGCACTAAAAAAGTTGTTCCTGAAGGGAATAAAAAGAATGAAAGGGGTCTTAGTAACTGGTGCACAGAGAGTGAGCAAAAGAACAAAGAGCTGGGTGGGGTAGACCGGAAAGGGAGGCTGCAGAGAGACCAACAGGCAAAACAAAAGCCTTTCTTGTCGTCTTGTGACCGCTCATGTCCCTGAGCCAAGGTGCATTTGAAGCTATCGGCACCGTAAGGACAGCAAAGCATTTTGGTAAGCAGGGGTGCTGCTGCTTATTCTCATTTCTTAAATCTTACTTTAGAGATTTGTCTAAGGACTGGATCCTTGGAAGCCACAGGCCGGGCGTCCAGGGAAGCTATGGGTTTCTAGATACTCGGTACCTGGCCTTGTTAGAAGCCTGAGGGAGAGGAACATTCCATCAAAGCATGCCTGAGATTAAGACGTTGAGCCCCGGTAGAGCAGCAGATCAGTGTTAACACACTCGGTCAAGGGGAAACAAATGGCTTCCCCACCTGCCCCATTAACCGCAAGTCCTCAGGCCAACCCAGGGGTAAACGACAGGCGAGAGAGGGGCTCCCGTGAACACTAGAAGCAGCTGTGAGTTGAACCATTAATCTTTATGTGAGCCATAAAGGAAAACCAGGTCTCCAGCTGATGGGCTTCACCCTAGGAAAGTTCTTCTGATTAGCAGGGTGGCTCTCTCCTGGGGGAGCTCTGGGGATGGGTTTGGAGCATGGCAAGTCCCCCGGCAGCACCTGGGCATTTTATTATAATCATAAAGGAGAGGGAATTGCACTTTCTTCACCACACTTCCCCGGAATTTGCAAAATGTTTGTGTCAGTGATTTGTTTTTCTCAGAAGCACCCGATGAGAAGGAACCTGCTTCTGCCACGAGAATGTTCTTCGTGTTGAAGCCTAGGGAAGGGATTGGGAGTCCTGTCACAGAAAAGGTGACATATCACGCAGTCTGAGGGCTGCGGCTCCTGGGTCGCGGTCTGCCTGGGTTGGAAAGCACATTGCTTCCCCTCTCTCACAGCTAAGGTTACCGCGCATGCTGTGGGAAGGGCTGCTGAATACAGGGTCGTAGCTGGGGGCTTCAAGGCATCCCACAGATGGCTCTGCCTCTTTGGAGTGGAAGGAACTGTCTGGGGGTCTGAGGTCTGTTTCAGAAGGTACTTGGTACATATAATAATCTCTAACAATGACCACCTGCTCTAGATCCTAGGTGGTGTTCCACATGCTTTATCTGCATTCAGTCCTGTAAGTCTTCAAAACCTCTCTCTTTGGTAGTGAACAGTGACTGAAGCAGAGAGTTTAAGTTAGCTGCCCAAGGTCACTCAGCTAGTTACCAGCAGAACTAGCCTTTGAACCAGGCAGCGGGCTCTTCACGGGCAGGATGTACTACTTCTCACGATGCACGCTCAGTCGATAGACTGCTGATGAGAGGGACTCTCCTCCTCTCCGTCGAGATTTCCCAGTTGCAGCTGGGCTGACTGCATTTAGATTTCTGCACAGTACGTACTCCTGGCCTCCTCCAGGCTGGCCTCCGCTCACCAGCCTGGACACCTTGTTGCTCTGTGTAGTTGCTTTACTGGCATGTTCTGATTGTCACAGCCTCGGGTCCAGTATTCTGCGCTCAGGCTTGGGCTGCTCCCAGTGCAGAGGGAGGACGAAGCATGAGCTCGTGCACGCCACGGTCAGCCCGTCCCTTCCAGGTAGCCGTGTCTGCAGCCTGGCTACCCAACCTGCCTCTGGCTCACGAAGCACCAGGGCTGCCCCGTGGTGGAGGGGGAAGAAGGTGGTTTAGGAACCTGCTGAAGTGGGTTCGAACCCCACCTCCACTGCGGATCAGCTGTGTGACCTTTAGAAAGTCATCTTTAAACTGGGGGGGAAATAGAGGAGATGACCTTTGTGAAAGCGCTTAACCTCGAACTCAGCACACAGGAGGCCATCGACTGTGTTCTCTTTCCCCGCCTTTGCATAGGAAATACAGCTACTCAGAATAAAGAAGGGCCTATTTTGGCCCTAGGCCCTAGGAATTCCAGGTGTTTGCTTAGACCCCCAGAGGAGGAACTGTGGGTATATGTGGGTTAGCCGTGTGAGCAGGTAAGATCCTGCAGTGTATACCCTGGCCCTTAATAACCATGTAGCTTGTATGTTTGGAAGCCAAAGATATGTTCATCCGAGGCCTGAGTATGTTTTTTTTCTTTTTTTCCTAGGCAAAGAACTTTATTAACCTTGTTTCAAACTTTATTCCCAGGCTTCTTCAGCTTAAATAGCTGCAAAGAATGAATTGTGTATAAGCAAAAACTGAAAAGAGCTGCAGTGTCCAAGGGACTTGGGCTTAAAAATACTAGAGATCTAGATTTTATCAGATCCATGAACAAAATTTTAAAAAGCAGTCATAATATAAAATAGCAGCTCCCAGTAACTTCTTCAAGTTTTATGTTCTTCAGAAGTTGACTCAATTCGGTTTGCTTCATTCTTGGAAGCTTCATCAAAATTCTCCACAAGATCTGGAACTTCATCATCCTCCTCCTCTCCGGTAGCAAGTGGTGCTTTTCCATCCACAGATTGTTTGGGCAGAGCTTCAGCCAGTCTCCTTAAACTAGTCAGACTGTCTGCACCAAGTTGGTTTAAGATACTGGGTAGCATTTCTGTCAGCGGCTTTGTCTCAGCATGGCCTGTAATGGTGAAAGTGTTCGCTGCCAGTGATGCCTGACCTTTGGGGTTGTTAAAATGGATCACTGTTCCTTGGTTTGTGAACATATTCACTTCTTCAATACCAGAGATATTGTTTACCCCTAACTTCTTTAAGGAGAACTGAAGTTTTTTATCATCTGCTGTAGCCGTTCTATGAACCACCTTCGTCTTTCGGCGAGCAGTTCCTTTCCCACCAATGCACACTTGTGCTTGCAGTTTGGCGAGGTTCTCCTGGTTCATGATAGTTTCTTTCATCTTGTTGGAGCGGAAATGGGACCGCGCGGGGGGCGGATAGGGTTGGCGCTCAGGGGGTCTCGGGCGGACCAGCTGAGATTAGGTGCACACACGCGGGGACGCAAGATGGCAGCTCGAGGCCTGAGTATGTTTTTACAGCTCCACACACAGTTCACCCATTTCAGCAGGATTTTTTTTAAAGGCCAGTTTTAGAATTTTTGGTGTTTCTCTTTTATCCTAAAAAAGTGATTTATATTGCAAAGCAATTTCTGGCCTTGGCAGCCTGCAGAATTGGGGCCTGGGCATTTTCTTTAACTGTTTATTAAGGATGGAGGACCCAGTTTGGAGAGATCGTGAATCCTATGAATTTTGTTAAAAAAGTCAGCTCTAACTACTTTTTGAACATGAAAAGAGTTGGTTTAAAAATATGTACATAAATGTATTTATCCCTCCCTGCAGAGGCCTGGGGGAACTGTGCTGATGTGCGAAGCCAGGAGTACCAGGAAGGTGGTCCGGGTAGGAACTCAGCACCTGCTGGCTCAGGGATTTCCTGGCAGTGAGGGCTCTTAGTGCTGTCCTTGGCTGCCCCAAAAAGGTACATTTTATTTATCTCATGACTAACTTCTATCTGAACATGAGTACACCAGGGGAGAAAATTGTGGCTTTGTATTTTTTTTTTCAAAGTGATTTCAATTCCATCCAGTTTTGTTATAATAAAAACTATTCTCCTTAATTGGATTGAGGGGTACATTTAACATGCTCACCACTTACAGAATAGGAGCTGCCAAGTTCAAGTCCTATTACTGTGATGTTGGGCACTACTGATTTCCCATTTTCCAAAAAAACCCCCCAAAAAACAAAAAAAACCCACATTCTTAATAATGCCTTGCGCTATCTATAGATAAGAAGCTGACCTAGAACATAGAGCTTTTTACCTGTCAGTGTTTGTGAGACTGTTTATCTATTCCACTATTTTGCTCTCTGCAGCCCATCTGCTGCCTATTTGAACAGAAAAGCCAGTGGCTTTCCCACGGAGAACCAGCAGGACAAGCTTCATGGGTATGTGACCCGTGTAGTCACACAGGGCCCTGCTCTTGGGAAGGGCCCCATACTTAGTTTTTGCTCTGCTGTGGTGGTCTTGAAATTCTTGATGCTTTTTGGAAGGGGGGCCCTGCATTTTCATTTTGTACTGAGCTCTGCAAATTATGTAGGTAGTCTGGATGGCCAGACTGAATCCCATTCATTTGTCTGGCTGGGTGGTAGGTCCTCTCTTCCTACCCTCCCTCCTTATCCATATGTCACCTTGGTGGCCCTCCCTCTGAGGATGTGGGTGTTTCGTGTCTCACCACCTCTCTGGGTTACCGTGGAGGTTTGGCCAACATGGAAAGAGCTGAGGGCTGTGAGTGCACAATCCAGATCTGGCCCGGCAGCAGAATGCTCTGATACACGTGGAACTTCTAGAGGGGAACTGTGTGCCCTTTAGGGGGACTGAAAGCAACAGTGTTGCTCAAAGCCGTGAGGATTTGTGTGGCCATTTAGGAGGGTGTCAGTACTGTTCTGGGGGCAGCTGGGTAGGGGCATGATTTTGGAAATAAAAAGTGATATGATCGGATGTTGAGGTTTTGAGGCCTGGAAGCTGCAGGGAGTAAAGGTCCGTCTAACTAAGCTGCAGGTATAGAAAGGGGACAGAAAACAGGTATTTTCTCCTTATTTGTCCCTAGAGCCATACCCTTTATTTATTTAGTGAAGCTCTATCTGGTATTCCTGCATGCTGAAACATAAATTGCTCTGTTTCTCAGGATATAAGTGTCTGGGGTGCCTTCTTTAGGCAGGATTTTTGAGTGAAACATAAGGCTGGGTTAGATTTCACAGCGCCTGTTATCAAATTCCTGGTCAGCCTGTGAGGACTGAGGACCCTTGGTGAGTCCCACGGTTCACACACAGGTGCGAGTGAGAGCAGAAGCAGAACTTGATGGAATAGAAATCTGGAGCAGACAGGACGGAGGGGGACCACACAGTCTGGAGTGCTCATCGGAGGAGTGAAGGGCTGGAATCTGAGGCGGGGGGGGGGGGGGGGGGGGGTTGGGTTTGCCCCCAGGTGTTGCCTTTTGCTAATTCAAACAAAGGAAAGGAATGGCTTGTCTCCATCTTCAGACCATTCTTCACCTTGGATTCTATCATAGGATTTCTTTAATTTAAAGAAATAGATGTCTACTTTTTCTGATTTTAAAGGTAAAAGTTTGTCTTTGTGTAAAAACTTGGAACATATGGAAAAGAGTCAAGAAAAATTATTTATAATCCTGTAACTTAGTGATGATCACTGTGTCTCTTTTTAAAGGATTGTTTCCTTGCAAAGGAGTCTTCTGCTGCCTTTAAAGAAAGACTATATACAGATGTCATGTGCTCATTAGTCCCCCATGTGAGTGAACAGTCCTTAAAGGACGGACATGTTTCTGAGGGGCTCCCTGTAAAAACCGTGTGTCTCTTCCAACTAGCTTGTTATGGTTGCTTATGGATTATCTTTTCCTTCTCTTTATTGTGGTGGAAGAAGATGTTTATGCATTAAATTCGGTCTGATTGAAACTGAGAACTGACTTGGCTGAACACCCACATTTTAGGAGGGGACTTACATTATTTAAATGCTCGAATGATTTAATTGCATAAGCAGAACCTCTTATGCCAGGAACCTTTCTGTGTTTGTCAAAGTTAAATTTGTGTGGATTGTTGAGAGTTTCCTGTGCTATTCTCATAAAAGGGTCCTATGGCTAGAGATCTCACAGAACTATCTTTGAGTGGCCAGAGTCTTAGAAGTGATTTTCATACAGCATGTTTTTTTCTCTCTTTAGTTAGAAAAAATCATTAAAACTCTTTGTGTTTGTAGGACTTGAAAGACTAATGGACTCATAGTTAACTTGAGAGTTAAATTATAAATTAGTACCTTCTGTGTAAAGATTTAGTTTAGGGGCACCTGGGTGGCTTAGTCAGTTAAGTGTCCGACTCTTGATTTCAACTCACATTATGATCTCAGGGTCGTGAGATCGAGCCCTGGCATGGGGCTCCACACTGGGTGTGGGGCCTGCTTAAGATTCTCTCTTTCCTCCCTCTGCCCCTTTCCCCACTTCTCTCTCTCTCAAAAAAAAAAAAAAAAAAGATTTGGTTTCAAAAGAAAAAGAAAGGGAAAAATCAATGTCCAAATTGGTTTGGGGAATTTCTTTCTCACACATCTACATCTGCTCCTCCTACTTTCATCTAATATCCCTGTCAACCTTTAAAGAAAATGATTTGTTGTGTGAACCTGAATGAAACGACTATTTGCTTTTTTGTTTTAGAGTTTAAGAAGTTCCACTGAATTTATCCAGTTTAATTCAGCCAACATTTTAGCATTATAGGCACCTACCTGGCGGGGCTGGGGAGAGGACAGGGAGAGGGAAAACAAAAGCGTGCCCCCTACCTCCTAGTAGTGTAACTGTTGCTAGCTGGCCGGACAAAAGGAATCTTATGCCCAGTCATAAATGCTGAAATGATTACTCTTATCACAAAACTGTGTTACATTTCCACGACAGGGATGATAATACTAACGCAAGGGCTGAAGCGGCCCCAGAGACCCCTGTTCCTCACCTCAGGTGTATCATAGCATCACCTCAGGTTCACTGGGGTGGCACCTTTAGGTCTTCTCTGTTATCTGGGGTTTTGGGAAGTCATCCCAAGGGCCTTGATCAGGATGGGCCTCAGGAACATCTAGGTTGGTGTCCTCTCTCTCCCTCACTTCCTCTGGAATTTCCCTAGAACTAGTTGTCAGAGGACGTGGAGGCCAGTGGTTGTTGATTCAGCCCTCTGGGATGATACGGGTCTGGGTCTGTGTGTGCAGACAGAGAGAACCCAGCGCACTGGCTGCGGGGCCAAATCTCCTGCTGGGCGACCGGAGACTTCCACAAAGAGAGGGCCAGGTGGCCCTGGCTATGGTTCTAGGTTTTGGGTGTGTTTTTGACCCTTTCAGTTTCTCTGCCTGATGTTGACCACTAAATTGTTGTAACACAGAAGCTAGACCTCTTTGGAAGTGCTATTTTGTATTGCTTACTACCCCTTTGTGTGAAAGCTGTTCATTCTAGGCAGGAAGGAAACACAAATTCGCTACCTTGCCCCCATTTAGATAATGTGGAAAGTTCATATGGATTTGGTACCTAGGCCTTTCCAGTCAGAGACCTTCGATTTTAGGCCCTGGAGCTTCCAGTAGCTCTCCTAGCTCCTAGGTCTTCTGTAACATAATCAGTGTGTATCAGAAATGTTGCACAAGAGAACTGATTTTTGTCTGAAACAATTTTATTTTTATAGGCAACAGAAGTGCTTTTCTTAAAAACAAAAAACAAAAAACAAAAAAACTCAAGTTGCACGTTATTTTCTGACAAAAGCCATGAGTCTCCATTTTATCTTCTAGATTAAACCTTTAGAGAACTTATATCTTCATTAAAAATTAGGCTCACAATTATCCATAAAAATGAAACTGTATCTGCTAATTATGTGTCTTTCTAAAACCAAACCTGAGGAGTTCTTTTAAATGCCACATTTGCATCTTTAAAAGAGATTATTTATGTGCTTTTTTCTTTCCCCCCCTTGGCCCTCTGCTCTTTGACAGACCATTTTGCTATGATTGGTAGCATTTTCCTCTCATGTTCATTTTCAAATGTTAATCATTAGTCATTCCTCATGACCTCTCCACTCAGCAGCCCGGAATATAGAGCTCTTAAGGGCTGCCTACTCCAACAGCAGTGGTGGGGGGCTCCGAGGGTTACGAGTGGCCTGGGGTCACGTCCTGGGTCAAAAAAAGATGAAGGGTTAGTCTAGTGGTCACAGGCCCCAGGTCCTGGGAAAGCTAGGCCTCTCCAGGCCGTGGAAACTGAGAAGGAGGGATGTCCGTGTGTAGCCCCGGCTGTGCTCAGGGAGACAGGCCTCGCAGTCTCCCAGAAACCCCTTTGATTTGCTGCCCATTCCACATGATGTTTGGTAATAAACAGAGTTCAATGACCAGTCTAGACAAACAAATCACGGCCCTGGCAAACCCTCGTGCTCTGATGACATGTTATGTCTCTGCAGTGCAGAGAGGGAGCACCCAGCTTTGAACGGGAGGCCGTGCCTTTGTGAGCTAGGAGCAAAGCGAGGCTGAGAGGGATTCAGACGGCAGACCGTGCTCTGGCCAAATTAGAAGGTATTCCCCGCTTTGTGGTTTGTGAGTTTCCTGCTCTGTCTTCCTCCAGGCATTAGGAAGCTGCCCTGAACTTGAGTGAAATGCGAGAGGTTTTTTAAATATTAATATTTCTGAAGCCCTTGGGGTAGACTCAGCCACCTGCTTCCCCCGTAGCAGCTGTCCTACACAGTTTTCGCAGGAGAGACAACATCTTCCCCTTTAACAAAATATTTCATCAAAGTTGGATTTTAATTGAGTCAGGAAGCCTTCCAAGATGCTTCATTTTCATGTTCCCTGGCTAGCTTGATCCGTCATTCGGAGGTGAAGAGAAATCTCAGAACTTCCTCATTTAACATGGTCTTTCTTCCTCCACCTTGTCGATGGAAGTATGGCACCAAACCTTGGCAAGTTCGTGCGTTACCAGCACGTGGCAAACAGTGAAATCTCCTTTCTGTTGGTCCTAAGATAGGAAAGATGCTAAGAAAGGACTGAGCTCACTGAATTCTCTGTAAAATAATCCTGGGTGAAAACAGTTTTTTTTTTTTTTTTTAATTTGAACATGTGCTTCTCATAAATTAGTCCAGGATGATAAACTGTGTATATATACAATAGAGAATGCTTAGCAAATGTGGTTGGTAGTATTCTTCTGTGAATGTATTTGGGCTGTTTTCATTTAGAAATAATTCATTTTCAGTATTTATCAGGGGAGGTTCTTTAACAATTATTTAAATACATTTTTCTTTGCCTGCATTGGAGTATTTACTCAGTGTTAATGGTTCTTCACAAATATTTACTAAATCACTCTGTAAACTGTTCTCCAAATTAGACCAGAAGGTTCAAGACTCTGCCTAACGCCCTTCTTTTAGTCTCCAGCCTTTTAAGGTAATCTCTCCGCTGGTATCCGTGCAATTAACTGAGAGCATTTTAATAACAGGGAATAGTAATTGCTGTTTGCCTATCATTGAGAGGAATTTCCCCCCATACATTTATTTTTAGGGAGACTAGATTGTCATGGAGCACACGGTGATGTTGATAAAGACTTTAATTACTTACTGCATGAGAGATTTTGGCGGATGAGGAACAAGAAGTTTTGAGTTTTGCACAAAATATGAGCAGTACTTCCGCTCATATTTTGTGGAGAATTAAGTAAGAGTCTTAAATCCCTACGATTGCTGAAAATGTGGGAACTTCTGGAGAAACAGGTGTTTTATAGATAGTCATAAATCTATAAAAATATTCATCAAAATATGCAGAGATGAACAAATGATCAGGGAATAAAAACAAAAGCTGACGCTTTTGCTACTCCTTTTGGGGAAAAGGTTTTGTCATGGATGTAAAGTAATTCCTCTACAGACCAATCTGGGAAAAAGAAAGTGTGTTCATTCCTGCTACCTGATTTTAGTAGAATGTTATGTACATGTGTATTTTTTCTTACATGACCAGTTCCATAAATTTTATTTTTAATTGCAACATGAAAGAAGTATACCTCATCCTACCCTAACATTCACCCTGGTCTAAATTCGAACTTAGGAATTTTTAATAAAGTAAAGCCTGTGTTAATTAGATTTCAGGGATCAAGAACTGTATTAAATAAACTCGATTAATATGTATGGATAAATGTACTTGGGATACCAGATCTGCAATTCATAATGTGGAAACATATTAGCCATTTCTCAGTTACTGCAAAGATTCACCAGTTCAAACTACTTGAAATTCAAGGGGTTCTTTGTATCCTTCATCTGGGAAAGTAAATGCGACTCCGGTAGCTCAAGAATTCAAAGCCAGATTGAGACAGAAATTCACTTGTCTCATCACATTAGTTAATTTACTTTTGCATTCACTCAACAAATGGGGGCCTACTAGGTGCCAGCCCTCCCTACTAGGTGTTGGGATTACAGGTTTTCCCTTGCCCCCAGAAAGTAGAGTGTTCCTATGAAACTTTTCGTGAGCCAAGGTTGTATAAAGTGAAGAAGCCATTACCATTAATTTATATGGAAAACTTTCTGTGTGCCCAGACCCCTCAAAATAACCTCACTTAGCCTTTTGATACCTTAGGACCCATCTTGCTAACAGATGCACAGAATAAACTGGGATAAAGCACAGGTGTTGACAGACAGAGCTCAAAGTTACGGCGGCTCCATGCTGAGTGTGGTTCCCCAGCAAGGAGCAAGGGGGGCGCCACTCTTGCTTCTTGGGGCGTGCTGCCTCTACGCGGACTCGTTGCAAAATAAATGCTAAATGCTATTTTCGATTTTCACCTTTTTTCATAAAAGCAAAAATCCTCTTCTGATTTCTTTCATAAAAGCGAAACGATGTAACTTGAACTTTCAAAGGTGGAGCTATCTGTACAGTGGTGAGCAAATGCAGATCGGCTCCCGCTCTCATGAGGTGGATATTAGGGAGAATTGACATGATCAGATAGGCATTTTGAAATGCTCAACCTCATTTGTTTAAAAATTTTAAAGATAATTATCATATTCAAGTAAACTACTGGAACAGAACCTTACAAGACCTGGAAAATTTAAAAGGTGACATGCATTCACTGATGGGACTATGGCTTAAATTACCAAGAAGCTTTCTAATACTACTGTATTTATATTATTTTGTGTGGTAGAAGTGTAAAAAGAGTGCCACAGTTATTAGGTGGCAATATCTGCGCTCCCTGCCCTCTTCCGCCTCTTCCTGCATTTATTTTGCTCCAGTGAAGGCTTAACTTTCTGCTGGCTTAATTTTATTTTTAATTTAAATTCGATTAATTAATTATAATTCAATTATATAGTGTATCATTAGTTTCAGAGGTAGAGGTCAGTGATTCATCAGTCTTATGTAACACCCAGTGCTCATTACACTTGTGCCCTCCTTAATGTCCATCACCCAGTTACCCCGTCCCCCCACCTCCTCCCCTCCAGCAACCCTCATTTTGTTTCCTATGATTAAGAGTCTCTTATGGTTTGTCTCCCTCTCTGGTTTCATCTTGTTTTATTTTTTTCCTGTCTTCCCCTGTGATCCTCTGTTTTGTTTCTTAAATTCCACATATCAGTGAGATCATACGATAATTGTTTTTTTCTGACCGACTTTTTTTGCTTTTCTGCTGGCTTAATAGTTATGTAATGGGTAAAAATTCACAGTCAAACTTAATCTCTACCGCTACATCGTGTTCTCCTTGGGCCCTGAAAATTTAATCTTGCCAATTCAAGGGAAATAGTCCAGTTAGCCATGACCCAGTCATTTCCTGCCTAGATGCAGTCATGTGCAGGGTTCTGCCCCCTCCCCTGGTTCTGGCGTTGGCATCGAAGTTCACCCGTAGGGGGTGGTGGCAGCGCTTGCAGAATGGGTTGAGGGAAATCCTCTGGCTCTGGCTGGCGCTCTATGAGATGTCGTTGGCCTTATGGTTGTTTTTTTGTTTTTGTTTTTGTTTCTGTTTTTTTAAGATTTTATTTATTTATTTGAGAGAGAGAGAGCCCGAGTGGGGAGGGGCTGAGGGACAGAGAAGGAATCTGAAGTAGAATTTGCACTGAGCACAGAGCGAATCCTCAATCCCTCCTAGATTCTGCAGTTATGTCCACATGGCTTCTCCCTGCCAGCCCTCTACCCCCCAACACCACTCCATACTCTGTATCTGCCATGTTCTAACCAGGAAACCCCTTCTGGTATGTTAGCCCTTCCTCTGCTCTTCCTTGCCTTGGCTTTGGGGGTGGGACTCTTCACAGACCCATCACTGGCTCTTTCAGCTTTACCCCCTGGGGCACTGGGGGGATGAACTTCCTTTAAAGAAACTTGCCCTACTGGGATTTCAAGCACAGGTTCCTCTACTCTGGAACCCCTTCAGGGTATTTAGGCACATGGGCAGGGCTTGGGGCAGAGCTTGGAGCAGGTGTGGGGCAGGACGTGTGCGTGAGGTGTGGGGGCAGGGCTTGGGGCAGGTGTGGGGCAGGGCACCTGGGCAGGGCCCGTGGGCATGGTGTGTGGAAGGGGCTTTCTACCCTTTCCAGTGGAGAGAAAGTTTTTCTCCCCCAAACTGTTATTTATGGGCAAGCTTTATATATAAGTTACTTAGGACTCTAGTACTTGATTTTTTAAAAAAGATTTAATTAATTATTTAATTTAGAGAGCCAGTGGAGAGGAGGGGCAGAGGGAGAGGGAGAGAGAGAAGAGAATGTGAAGGAGACTCTGCTGAGCACGGAGCCCCATGTGGGGCTCGAGCTCACCTATCTATCTATCTATCTATCTATCTATCTATATTTTAAAAGATATTATTTATTTATTTGACAGAGAGAGACACACAGCGAGAGAGGGAACACAAGCAGGGGGAGTGGGAGAGGGAGAAGCAGGCTTCCCGCCGAGCAGGGAGCCCGATGCGGGGCTTGATCCCAGGACCCTGAGATCATGACCTGAGCCCAAGGCAGACGCTCAACCAGCTGAGCCACCCAGGCGCCCCTATATATCTATATATATTAAAGAGAAAGAGAGGGAGAGGTTGGGGGAGAGGCAGAGGGAGAAGGAGAGAGAGAACTAAGGGTCAGAGGCTTAACCAACTGAGCCACCCAGGTAGCCTATTTAAAATCAAGTTTTTGAACCTCAGAAAATCTTTTATCTGTTCAAAAGCCTCGTTTCTGCAAATCAGAAGGGTCTTGGTTTTCAAGACTAGTTTCTGTTAGAAGTTTCCAACATTGATGTTAAAAAAATAAATCTAGAAATATGGTTGCTTTATTCTCACTGTATTTTGACCTCTCATGAGGTGGTAGATCTGTCTCAAATTCAGTGTTTTTTTTTTTTTAAGTTTATTTATTTATTTTTTTTAGTAATCTCTATACCCGGTGTGGGGCTTGAACTCATGACCCTGAGGTCAAGAGTCACATACTCTTCTTAACCAACTGAGCCAGCCAGGTGCCCTTCAAACTCAGTTTTAATGGAGGAAAAGTGGGGGGGCAGGTAGGGAAGGTTATAAGGGCAGGAAAATGAAAGGTATATTGATTGGAAGAATTTACTGAGAACGAAACCCCTTTAGAAAATGTTTTAAAAATGTTATCCCTGTGTACTTAAGAATTGGAGCTTCCTAGTGGAACCTCAGGTTTTCTTTATTCAGGGCAGAGCATACTTTTCAAAACCTCAGTGGCGTGCCATTTTTCTTTTGCCTACAACTTTCTTAGCAAGGTCTTTATTAAGGCCAGTTCCGTATCTGTCCCAAATTTATGACCTAATTTGCGCTGAAAACTATTTTTATTTCTACTTTCTATGCCTCCATGGTAGTGTTTAAATTTGCTAAGTGTGAAATCTCACCCCAAAGCCTTTTCTTGAAAGTGATTCCAAACATCGAGGAGTGGATGATTTAAGGTGCTCTTCAAAAATCATTACACAAAATGCGATATGAAATGAGACATGAACTGCCAGTCACGAAGGTGGGAACACAAGGCTGGAATGTGTTTGCAAAAATGCGATTGCTTATTCAAATGATATTACCATTACCAGATCACCACTGGGAGTCAAATACAACTGCACTTCAAGCCACTGGAGGTTTCACTCAGCTCTCTAATAGCTGCATTGTAAGGAAAAACTAAATAGTAATATAGGTCTGCAACATGCCCAGTGCACAGAAGGTGTTCAAAAGTATAGATTGAAGGGCACCTGGGTGGTTCAGTCGGTTAAGCATGTGCCTTCAGCTCAGGTCATGATCTCAGGATCCTGGGATCAAGACCCACATCAGGTTCCCTGCTCAACGGGGAGCCTGCTTCTCCCTCTCCCTCTGCTGCTCCCCCTGCTTGTGCACTCACACGTGCACTCTCTCTCTTTCAAATAAATAAATAAAATCTTAAAAATAAAAAGTATAGATTGACTGTCCGGCTTCTCAGAGGCCTATCAGCAAAGCCTGTTGAGGCAAGCTGAGCTGCCAGATCATCCATCCGCTTCATTTTCCTGGGAAGAAACTGAAGGCACATTGATTCTTCAGCATAAGGAAGGAGATGGGGCGTTAGTTCTTGTTCTGTGAAAACTGGGTATCAGTAGATCTCTGGTGCCTAGAGAATTTTTGGCTGAGTATTAGAAAGTCTTGGTCACCCCATCATGTGGGACCAAGTTTTAATGAAATCTCAAAGGATACTACAGGGCCCTTTACCATTTAGATCAATCAGGGAGGGAGAAGGACAAAGTACAAAACCAGGTAAGGTCTGGGGCTGCCATATTTGCTGCCTCTTTCATGGAGAAACAGTGTAGTAGAATAAAGACTGGCTCTGAATTCAAATTCTACCTCTGTTGTTTCCTGATTGACCCTGAAGAAGTAACTTAACCTCCCTGAACTTCAGGAGACATATTTGATTAAAGGCAGGCTTGTGAAGATAAGAAGGATTAATATGTCAAGTACCCATGAATCAAAGTTATAGTTTGTTTTAAATGTTTTTAAAATTTTTTAAAAGATTTTATTTATTGGAGAGAGCGCTCAAGGGTGAGCCCAAGGGGCAATGGTGGTGGAGGGAGTGGCAGAGGGAGAGGGAGAAGCAGGCTCCCCACTGAGCAGAGAGCCTGATGTCTGTCACGGGCCTTAACCCCAGGACCCTGAGACCATGACCTGAGCCGAAGGCAGATGCTTAACAACTGAGCCACCCAGGCGCCCCTAGTTTGTGTTTTAAATAGTGTTTTTTTTTTTTTTTTATGTTTTCCAGATATATAAAATAATATGATCATATTGAATATGTTCTTTCAAACTATAAGCCCCCCTCCCATATTTGTGAGTGGCCATCTTCCATTGATAGTCCCTGAATTGGACTTTTTAAATTGACCCTTGTGCTCATCTGGAACATACACTGCAGAATATTATAACATAATCAATCTGAATGTCATTACCATTCATTATCCCTAAAAGCATTTATGAGACAGCTATATGCTTGGGGCACTGTCTAGATGGATCGACAGCCCTTGATTTCTGGCACCTTGCAAGCCAAGACGGTTCTGCAATAATCAGGCTTGGAGGCTTGAAAATGGAAAGACTGGCAAGACTGGGTCACAATGAGGGCATTTTCAAAGCACACAAGCAAAGGGAAGGACTACCTGGGGTCATATGGCATGTAGTGAGTAACGCAGAGGAACCTGAATTGGGTGTGAAGACGGGAAGAGGTTAGTCTGGAAAAACTCAAAGGCAGAGATTGGGTCTTTGGGCGCTGCTTCAGAGAAGGAAAGGATGCAGAGGGGGTTGGTCTAGACAGTTAGGGATAAATCCAGATTGGGATAGAATGACCAGATAAGTCATGTGATTTCAAAGATTAGGGGAGCTACAGGGGTCTCCTGATCCTACCAATGAATGAAATACTCTGTACTCATTGTGTCCTGGCCTAGGGTTACAAGAGAAATTTCTGCCTTCCAGGAGCTACTCCGCTAGGATCTGGGGTGTCAGGGTAAATGCAGGACAGTGTGTTGTGAGTATTTGGGAGGAAGTGACTAATTCAGCTGGGGGAGGGGTACTCACTTGGGGAAAGCTTCACAGAGATTGTGACGTTCTACAGATGAGGAAATTGAGACCCAGGGAGAAAAAAAAAAACAAATTGTCTGGCTCTCTGCGCCTCCCCGTTCAACAGACAGCCGCGTATTCTGGTGCAGTGCCAGCCGCGTCCCTGAGACACGATGGTGAAGGTCGGAGTGAATGGATTTGGCCGTATTGGGCGCCTGGTCACCAGGGCTGCTTTTAACTCTGGCAAAGTGGATATTGTCGCCATCAATGATCCCTTCATTGACCTCAACTACATGGTCTACATGTTCCAGTATGTTTCCACCCATGGCAAATTCCACGGTACAGTCAAGGCTGAGAACGGGAAGCTTGTCATCAATGGAAAGTCCATCTCCATCTTCCAGGAGCGAGATCCCGCCATCATCAAATGGGGTGATGCTGGTGCTGAGTAGGTTGTGGAGTCCACTGGGGTCTTCACCACCATGGAGAAGGCTGGGGCTCACTTGAAGGGTGGGGCCAAGAGGGTCATCATCTCTGCTCCCTCTGCCAATGCCCCCATGTTCGTGATGGGTGTGAACCATGAGAAGTATGACAACTCCCTCAAGATTGTCAGCAATGCCTCCTGCACCACCAACTGCTTGGCTCCTCTGGCCAAGGTCATCCATGACAACTTCGGCATCGTGGAGGGACTCATGACCACTGTCCATGCCATCACTGCCACCCAGAAGACCGTGGACGGTCCCTCTGGGAAGTTGTGGTGCGATGGCCGAGGGGCTGCCCAGAACATCATCCCTGCTTCCACTGGTGCTGCCAAGGCTGTGGGCAAGGTCATCCCTGAGCTGAACGGGAAGCTCACTGGCATGGCCTTCCATGTCCCCACCCCCAACGTGTCCATCGTGGATCTGACCTGCCGCCTGGAGAAAGCTGCCAAATACGACGACATCAAGAAGGTGGTGAAGCAGGTGTCAGAGGGCCCCCTCAAGGGCCTCCTGGGGTACACTGAGGACCAGGTTGTCTCCTGAGACTTCAACAGTGACACCCACTCCTCCACCTTCGATGCCGGGGTTGGCATTGCTCTCAACGACCACTTTGTCAAGCTCATTTCCTGGTATGACAATGAATTTGGCTACAGCAACCGGGTGGTGGACCTTATGGTCCACATGGCCTCCAAGGAGTAAGAGCCCCCTGGACCACCAGCCCCAGTGAGAGCAAGAGGAAGAGAGAGGCCCTCAGCTGCTGGGGAGTCCCTGCCCCAACTTATCCCGCAAAATACTGAGAATCTCCCGACCTCCACCGTTTCCATCCCAGACCCCCTGAAGAAGGGGAGGGGCTTGGGGAGTCCTACCTTGTCATGTACCATCAATAAAGTATACTGTACCCAGCCAAAAAAAAAAAAAAAAAAACCCCACAAAAAAC
The DNA here is from genome assembly GCF_037043125.1 of Eumetopias jubatus. Classification (NCBI taxonomy): domain Eukaryota; kingdom Metazoa; phylum Chordata; class Mammalia; order Carnivora; family Otariidae; genus Eumetopias; species Eumetopias jubatus. Next base: position 55,781,814 of record NW_028274811.1, on the reverse strand, counting down.
AAATTGTCCAAGAACACACAACAGAGAAGTAACAGAGTTAAGATTACAACCCAAGCCCTCTCCCTGAGCTATGACTCATTCCTGGCCATTGTCCTAATAGCTGTTTCTCTGCCTGAGGGAAGTGAGGAATCATGTGAGGCTGAAGGTGTCGTGGAACAGAAAGGGAGCTGGTCTTGGGTCTCCTGATAAAAAACTCTGAGACCGGGGCTTGGTTTACCATGCAAAAGACCTATATCCTGGGGATCCCTAAGATGAAGCTGAGAATGAAGACCGCACAGTGGTGAGTTGAGATTTACAAATGCTAATGACATAATTTGACCTCTAAAGTTCTACCCATAGGCTTTTGCCTCATCCAGTTGGAGTTAGGACGTGTGACTTAAGAATCTTCACTGGTGCAAGTAAGCCAGGGCTTTGACAGTGGCTCCTCCAGGTCTGTGTTGTGGGCCTACCGAAAGGACACTGTAGTGTGTTAGCAGGACGCCCGTGAAGACCATAGGTGTAGAGATGGGACAGAATGCTTGGCGAGAGGAGTGCAAGTAGTAGGAGCATTTGATGGATAACTGGGTGGATCGACAAAAGGATGAATCTCCTCTCCCCATGAAGCTCTTAGGTGTACCGCTGCTGCTGAGCTACAGGATGGTGAGACTGTCCAAGAGCCAGCATTTTGGGGAGACTAGAGAAGCTCTCTAATTTCCTGTCTAATCTTTCTCTTCCCACCATATTTAACTTGAGTGGCTCTATCTGGATCCCCTGAGTGATAAAAAACTTGGAATGCTCAAAGCAGTGGGGACAAAAGCAGTCATTTGAATGTGGCTTTTGAAGACTTGCAGCCTACCAGGGGTAGCCTCAAAACCTTTCCCTTACTTGGGAAACTTGAAAAGACTATTTCACCAGAGCAGGAAAACACCCACCCTGTGGTTCTAGGGTTTGATGTTCAAACTGGATGGCAGCTAAAGATTCAGAGAGTGAATTAGCTGGAGTTAGGCTGCTCATAAGCGCTAGTCATGTTATTAGATGATATGATATGAAGATCCTAAAAACTTCCAGCTCAGTTTCTTTCATTTATGATATTCTCATTGAATAAGTGTGACCGTTAAGAAAGCAGCTTGAGACAATGTTGAAAACATGGGGGCAACAGAAGGAAAAAACAACAAGATCTGAGACTGATTGTAGTTAACCGAATACGTGTAATTTGGGATTCTAGACAAAGAGATTCACAGCTCATTGGGTCCCCTCACCTTTCCTTGATACACTGATATAATCTGATTTCCTAGTTTCAGAATGGGAAATTGAGTGAAATATAAGAAACGTGTATGTTTAGAGAAGCTGGGATGTGGTTGAGTGTAAGCCGACTACCCTGCTAACAGCCGGAAAGAGGAACCAACGTGACTCCTGAGGCACAGGTTGGGTATGAAATGGAAGAGCCAGACTGAAGAACACGGTTTTAGGAGGTGGCCTCGTTAGATGTCACAGTAGGAAAAAATTTGCTCCAATTTTTTTTGAAAAACTCAAGATGCTTCCTTTAGTATCACAGATGTTTTTAATTAACTTCAGTAGTTTTATTATCTCATTTCCTGGGTGACCTAACAGCAGACTGTGAGTAAGCAGAACAGGATGCCATTTCTAAGAAAAGCATTATTCATGTCTTGGAGAGGTGAGCTTTAGGGAAAGGAACGCCTGGAACCACTTTCTGGAGACCATAACCCTGAAACGTTGGAGAGAGAAGTCAACGAGTCTGTTAAGTCAGGGGACCTCTCTTGTTTAGTCTAAGAGAGACTTAATTTCCAGTTTTGCCAGTGTGCTAACGGCATGGGAAGGGAAGAGTCAGTGATTCCAGCACCAGTGAACTGCTGCTTTGGACCTGAGTAGGAAATTCCATTATACTGATGAGCTTTGGAGCAAGCGACTCCTGAATAATTAACCTGGCATCCTCCTTCTTTTCTATTATTGTGAGGTACGTGAAAGTGAAGATAGGAAAGTCAAGGCAAATGGTCAAAACTAAAAAGCTGGCAACCTCAGGAACGACCAGGGGAAGGCAAAATAAAACAGCAGTGAGGTACCATTCCACATCCACCGGATGGGCAAACATCAAAAGGCCAGCTCAAACCCAGTATGCTCGAGGATCTAAGAAAACAGAAACTCATACTCATCGTTGGTGGGGAGGGCAGGTTTTGTGCTATTACTTTGTAGAGCAAATTGGTAATTCCTGGTAAAGTTGGGAGGTGCCTCTCCTCTGTGAATCAGTTATTTCACTTCTAAGTATTTACTCTAAGACTCTCCCATAAATGCTCAAGGAACATTGTTTGTAATAGCAAAGAAGTAGAAATGATCCAACCCTCTATTGACGAGAGTGGGGGCTTGACCAGTTGCAGCCCCCCAGGGTAAAATCCAGCTACCTCTCTGTTTCTGCTTAGCTGGCAAATAGTTTTTACATTTTTAGAAGCTTAAAAATATCTGTGACACATTATGTTTTATATCATGTAAAAATTTTATGAAATTTGAGTGTTAGTGTCCATGGTAAAGTTATACTGGAACACAGCCATGCTCACTCACGGAAGCATTGCACTGTGGGGCCTCCACGCGATTCTGACGTTCGCTGAAGTCTGAGGAACAGTGGAAGAAAGGAATGAATAGATTGTGGTGGATTCAGATAATGGAATAGTGAACAGTATTTAAGGTCAGTGAATTAGATCTACATATTAACAGGGCAAAACCTTAAAGGGAAAAAAACCCACAGAAGGATATGTATAATATGATGTTGCTTGGCACATTAAAAGGTAGTAAATATGGTTTATACATACATATATAAGTAACAAAAGTTCTACAGCATGCATATAAATAATATTAATCACAGAATGGTGGTTACCTCTAAAAAAGGGGGGAGGATGAAGGGATTAGATTTTAGCCATATTTTATTCCTTAAAAATAGAGACCTGAATTAAATATAACAAATCTTAATTCCATATGTGATGTGATAGTTTTCCTATGCTTGAAAATTTAAAGCCATACTTTCTCATTAAAAAACTAGGAATATAAAGAATAATATTAAATAATTAGATACTAAAAGTGATCTCACATAATTAATAATATTTTGGTATTTTTCCTTTTACTACTCTTTTTTGTGTATGCATGATAAAAAGACTTTTTGTTTTATGATATTTACCATTTCATACTCTTTTACTTCCTATTTAATATTGGCTCTTAGGAATTCTCCATGTTGGTATTCTAATTTGTATAATAACCACATTTACTCCATATATGTGTAACACTTTTTCTGAGTTTTTAAAAAAATATTTCATTTATTTGAGAGAAAGAGAGCGCGAGAGAGCACAAGCATGAAGTGGGGAGGGGCAAAAAGGGAAGGAGAGGGGGAGAGAGAGAGAGAATCTTTCAAGCAGACTCTGCGCTGAGCACGGAGCCCAACGTGTGGCTTGATCATGCCCTGAGCTGAAACCAGGAGCTGGACACTTAACCGACTGAGCCACCCAGGTGCCCCAACACTTTCTGATTTTTAACATATGTTTGCTATAAAAATTTGGAAAATAAAGTATAAAGAAAATAAAAACTGCCTGTTATCACAGCATTTTGATGCAGTAATATTTTGTGTAATTTCTCCAGTCTTGCTCATTGTTTTGCATCTTTAATTTTTTTACTTAACCATCTATCATGAGAATTTCGCTGTGATATTAGTATTCTACAACACAATTTTAAAGGACTCCATCTTATTCTATTACATATGGATTAAGAAGCGCAAATACTCATTTAACCCGCCTTCCTTTCTTACTCTCTGTCCGCATTTGTTTGTATGAGATAGAAAACTGAATAATCTGTTGCTGATTGTGGGACCAGGGAGGGAGGAGCAGGTGCTGGGGAATGTTGAAGGCAAGTCTCCTGAGCTTGAGGAGGGGGCAGGATGAGCGGTCACTCGGGATTCTCTCCCCAAATGGGCTCTGAGTTGAAAGAGTCGGCTTATAATCTTTCACCTCTACCTCTACTGCTGGTGTTTGACTGGCTGATTGGCAGTGCAAACTTTTTGGGGGATAATGTACTGTATGGTTCTCACCTTCTATATTATGGAGACAAGCAATAAATGTTGGGTGCAAATAGAAAATAATCAAACCACAAGGCCTTATATAAAAAAAAATACTTTTGAGGTCATTTTACTTTGTTTGTTTTATATAATTGAGTAGCCCAAGAGCATGTCTTACTTTTCTGCATCTTATGTGGCGAACTCTCTTTTAATGATTCTAAAATGTACATTTGTTCATATTTTAACATCCCTGGAACTGCGATGGGTCCTACAATTCCTGGTGTCTTGATATCATTTTCAACTATTATTCCCATTTTAACATCTCGGAAATCAGGATGTGATTTACGATCTATGACTTCCTAGGTTCAATATGATATTGTATTTTAAAGCTGTGGTTTTCAATCTTGGCTACACATTAGAATCATCTGGAGCACTTTAAAAGTATATAAAGATGCCTGGTCCTCACCCTAGATGTTCTATTAAGTTGGCTGGAGTGGGGGCCTACACATCTGTATTAAAAAGCTCCCCAGAGTTGGAACCATTGTCATAGACTTTAATGGAGTTAAAAATAATATATCATCATCGCAATCAAAGACCAAGTAAGGGTGACTCTTAATAAAGTTTCTACAAGAGTTGGTTCCAACTTTTAGAGAAGTTCAGTTAGGTATCCAAGTGCTAGAAGAATTGGAAAGAACAACTGAAAGAATTGGCTTGGAATCAAAAGATGGATCCTGGTTCTAGCAATTTTTAGTTTTATGGCCTTAAGCAGACGAGTTAGCTTCTCCCAGCCTTGGTTTCTCTGTACAATAACAACATATCTACTTCATAGGGTTGTTGTGAGGATTACTCAAGGTAATGTGCTAAAATGTCTACCACAGTGTAGGACTCATTGTAAGTACCTGTAAATGGAGGTTTTATTGCAAATGCTGTTAATTTAAATTGAAAATCGATTTCTTAAGCCTGGATGAAGAAAGAAATAGAGCTCTGTGTGATTTATTTAAACCTTTTGAATGAATTCCTAATCTTAGGGTCGCCCACTCATTTAGCATAGTAAAAAGAGAAAGCAACAAAAGTTTAAAGGTCAATGTCAGCTTATTTTCTCATTTTTTGTAAAATAATTAAAGGAATCGAGTTGAAAGGACTTATACTAACAAACTTAAATTTATATATCCAAAACAACTCTAAAATCACCTAGCCACACTTGTAGAAAAGGGACCACTTTTCACAATAGCCAGTAATCACAAACGGTAGTGTGAAATGTGGTAAGTTCACTTGATAGTAGCAACATGGCCTTTATTTCCTGTGTGAGGCTTGGTAAATCGTGTGCTTTACATTGCATTTAAGTCAATTTCTATATGTATCATAACAATTTCCTGTGTGTGTTGAAGAGATACATAACAGTGTAGGCTTTTTCCACTATGAAAAAAAATATTTTCCAGCTGCATTGCATTTCTGGAAATGGAATCAACCGTAACCACTGGCACCAAATATTTAGCAGTCTGGACGCTGGTGGAGAGAAGAAAGGAGGAGTTTGCACTGCTCTCAAATCACTTTTGCCACAGGGTGGATATTATAATGTGGTATTTCTGTGCTCTGAATGGTTGAGCTTGTGGGGAAAGCTAGCATTGCCGGTGCTCAGTGTCAAACCACAGCCTGGAATTATCGTGCCCACCGGGGCCTTTATCTTGGATGCATGGGGGAAGCTCTTTTCCATGTATAGCCAATGCTTGGTGATCTGCTTGTATGGATATCCCACTTTATGGATAATTCACAGAAATTTTGAGGCCAAGCCTGGATCCTTTTCTCTGAACTGTCTTGCCACACACTAGGATTCTCCAAATAGTCTCCATTCAGTTGGTGTGTGCTGAGGAAATCCGTTATAATGCCTCCATGCGAGCATTTACGGAATGCCTATCATGTGCCAAACTTTTCGTTAGACCCAATCTTCATACAATTTTGTGACATAAGTGGTATCATCTTATTTTCCAGAGGAGGGAATAAAGATTTAGAGTTCAAGATACTTGTCTAGGGTCACAAGCACATTTCAAAGCTAAGTATGAGTTCTAGGTTAACCATTGCTTTTGAAAACTTGAGCCATGGAAACTTCTCTATGAGCTTGAGGAATCTGAAATGATTTCCACCAAGTTAGCACGGCAGATTTTAAACCAATCTCCCCCACCCCCCTTTTTTTGTTAAAGTAAACTCTACCCCCAACGTGGGGCTCAAACTCACAACCCAGAGATCAAGAGTTACAAGCTCTTCCAACTGAGCCAGCCAGGTGCCCCTAAACCAATCTCTCTCTCTCTCTCTCTCTCTCTCTCTCTCTCTCTAGATAGATAGATATATATAAACCCTAAAGGTCTCAACACTTGAGAGGGCAAGAAAGTGAATAGAAATCAAGCTGTAACATAATACCATGTTATTCAGGTTTAAAAAATGAAATCAGTTGAACAAAGATGGCTAAAGTGTCTTTATTGCTAGATAATTATTCTTTTAGGGCAGATTATAAATGTAGGTAATTTTTTCAATACATTTTTTGCCTGAGAGAGAGCAATTTCCACATTCTTTCTAGATGATTCCTTTGTTAATATTTCTGCTTAAAGCCTTGTTACCTTTGCTCTGTGTCCTACTGTACATCATTGTTTCCATAGCAACGAGATAGACCGAGGAGGGGGTAGCAACTAGCTCTGGAGAGAATGAAAATGCAATGGAAAGTTCCACCTGAAATAACAACATGCAAATCACTTCAGCATATGATAAACAACAAAGAAAGTGATGCTTTTTTGGGGAGACAGCTTATTTGGTTTTTGGAATGTGCTCATTTTTCTGACAGCTTCTCTTTCTTGTGCTATCTTTCTTGCCTTATTTTTTCTTTTTTAGAGACCAAAATAAAATCATTAAAAAACAAAAATTCAACCTGACATTGCATGTGATTCAATGGCAGATGTAGCGATTTGTGCTTCCAGAGATAGTTCTGGAGCAGAACATTTATAAAGGCTTTTACTTCTAAAATGAATTTGACTCTTGATGAAGCTACCTTTAGTTGCCAGGATATAGCTGAAGTGTGAGATATTCCTCTGAAGTGAGATTTCCCCAACCATTCCACTGTCAAGGACTTCTGCTGTTATTTTTGCTTACATCTTTCCAGAAGTTTTTCAACGTACTCAAATAATTGAAAGTATTTAATATTGAACTATATGGTCTTAGGGAAATATAAGATTTCCTTTTTGGAATATTGAAAATCGTTTTCAAAATTGAGTTCCCCTAACACAAATTCATTGCTGAAATGCCATCTTGAGATGGCAGAATAGGGTGGACAATAGAGATATTTATTTTATATTAACAGAAATTGTGGGGCTGTTTTAAGTATCCCTTCCTTGTACAACACCAAGCACACTATAAACACTGCTTATATTTGCGGGAGTAAATAAAAATATGGAAATGATGTTCCTATAAAATTGGGGGAGATGTCTGTATCATTTCACTTGGGGGCCAGTTAAAGTCATCCTTCACAGCTGTTCATTGCTCTCATTTGTGGGTATTGCTCTTTGACATCTTTCCTTAGGTTTTCAAGCAATCAAGGATCATAGAGTACATTTTTAAAACCCTGGAAAGGTAGTGATTAAGCACTATAATGCCTCCTTTTATGCAGCTATGTAGTGTGCCTATCCCGTGTCAGCTGAACTCTCTCAAGCTACACCCTTCTCTTCAAGGATCTTCACACACACCTTCCCCTGGGATCATGCCTACATGGTGGGGGGGGGAGACGAAATTCATAATTCATAAAGCCCAGTGCCTTCATTTCAAAGTTGCTCATTTATATTTTGCTCTATTTCATTAAATAATGAAGTCAGTAGCTAGAAGATCTCAAGGTAAGGTCCTCTGACCACCTGCTTCAGAATAACCTTTGCTATCTGTTTTAAAAAAAAGTAGCCCTCAATCCAGACCTGCGGATCCATTTCTGGAGGTGAGATGTATGATCTGAATTTTGAATAGGCTCCCCATTATTTATTTATTGATGCTCAATAAAGCCCTCTGCTGAGGAAGATTCAGAGTGGGGGACTGTCCCTGGTGCTTAAAAAGCTATCAAGACCTCATATGCAGGAGCAGCCCTAATACCTATTCTTCTCTTGGTCCCTATACCAACCCCTCCTTAGCCCCTGAAACTGACCCCGTCATCTGCCTCCTCACCAGGCCCCAAACCGTTCAGTTTACTCCTTGTAATATTTTCCTTAATTCTTTTGCAAAATACAGATTAGGAATGATGTCGTTTGCAAAATACGGATTAGGAATGTGTGGGTAAAGAATGGTTGAAGTGAGGGAGTTGGAGAGTTGCGTATTTTTGTCCCAAGAGCTCTGCCCTCCTAGGATGACCTTGATTGCACTGGTTCTTCCTGGGGGGTGCAGGGTGGAGGGATAAGAGTACAGTAGCCCTGGATATTCCATGCGGGGCCTTATATGAAAACATTTTAATTTAGTCAGATGGATACTCGCCTTGATATGATTTGGGGGTACCATGGTTATCTAATACTTTGGTTCAGATGAACCCTATTTTGCATTTCCTGAGAGGAAACCAAATTGTGGCTGCAGGAAAGTGACCCAGAAACACTGATAGATATGTGGAGAACTCTATTTGGGTTTTTAAAAGTATATATTCATTAATAATCCAGCAGTGGATAGTTTTGAGCTAGCTTAAGAGAGTCTTCGATTCCAATTTAACCATCTGACATATCTGAGGTAATATAAGAGGAGAAGAGGGGATAACAGTAGAGGGAATGACGTCCCATTTGGCCCTGGGAAGAAGTTCTAAACTAAGGCCTGTCTTAGAATCACAGGTGAGCTATATCATCTACAGGGTTCCTTATGGTTTGGGGATGTAGAAAAGTCACATGAGTTTGGGATACGGAGGTACAGTAGCTGTCTTTATTTCCTTCAGGCTGGCCCTGGATTTCCCGGGCCTGGTGCCCAGCAGGATACCGACCGAGTCACCATGCCCTCCTCTAGGTTTGAAAATTGATAAAAGTTCTGTCTTTACCACTGTGAGTTCCTAATCATCCTGTGTCAGTATTGAAATTGCTCTGGAAAATTCAGGGCCCCTAATAAGTGTTGGGTGTGGCAGCACTTTTCCCCGGATAGCACAGGAAGTCGCAGGTTCTCTGCTAGACTATTTGGCGTCTAGCAGAGATCACAGCTCGTGGGAAGGGGGAACCCACTGGGATAGAGGGGTTGGTAAAGGCTCAGGATGTAGGATTTATAACAGCCTGGTCTGGGGAGAAGCAGAAGTAATAGGAAGGCACTAGGCTTCTGTAAATGGGGGAGGGCATGTGGAAAATATAAGTACAAATGAGGAAAAATGAGGGCACAAAATGATAGTCGTAGTCATCCTGTCATTTGCAAATAATTTATAGCCTTCATAGCCACGAGCTCTTTTGATCCCCCAAGAGCACTCTAGATGGAGGGGTGGTTATTATCCGTATTTTACAGACAAAGGTAATGAACCACAGAAAAGTCGTGACGTGCTCAAGCCCAGCTGGGGCTAGGACACAGGTCTTTTGTCCCTTCTTCCACTCTTCTATTTCTTTCATTCTACACCACTGGCTAACAGAAAAAAGAGTCACCCCATCTAACTCTGCCTATGTCATGATTTTGCCAAGGGTCAGCCCGAGCAGGGAATAAGTGATCAATGATGGAGGCATGGCGAGGAGACTGGACTTTTCTCCGAGGTTGACTTGTACTAAATGGATGCCCATGACCAATGGTGTGTCTTTAGGCTAAACTGCATAATGGGTCTCTAATGTGGGTAAAAGAAGATCACCCAACTCACTTTTAACTGATGAGGCTGAAACCAGATCTCTAGAGGTGAAATGCCTGTGCATTAGCCCTGTGATAATAGATTTCCAGATGGCTGGAATTGGACCTCCGTCTCTGCCCTTGGCCGGTGATATTGACCAATAAACTGCTTTATGTCAACCGATCACGCGATACGATGCAAGTGAATGTTACATGTGGGTAATAGCCTTTATTCCGGGTCTTTTACACAACCATTTAATGTACAATCTTTCCTTAAGACTCTCAGAGGGGAAATTTCTGAGGAACCTCTTTAGAATGAAAGTTATCCACATGATACATTGTTATTGAGGGGTAATGTATACTAAAATTAAGCAAGGTGTACTCATGAGAAGGAAAACGGTGAAGGCACTTGTGAGTGATTTGAAAAGTGCTTGTAACAAATAGCCTTTCCAAGTGTCCTTTCCACAGACGTAATTTTAAAAGCAGTGTTACAGCTGACACACAAAAAGGGAGAAGACAATCTTTTTTCTCAGAGACACACAATTATTCTCCACTCTACTCTATGTAAATGTAAATGTGTATCTCTGAGAAGGTTACTCTCCCCTGTGAATTAATGTAGTACATCTGAAAAGGGGAGAGGAGTGGGCTACATGTAAATTATGACTTCCCCGGATGTTTCTTTGACATTCAATTTACGGAGATTGATCTGGCTGAGGCTGGTAATTGTGCCTCTTTCCATGTGGGCGGCGTGCGTATTTGCCGGGAAGGGAAAGGAATGTAAAGGCGTATTCGAGGGCGCCCTCTGTACTTGGGAGCTGGCTCTTCTAGTGACTGTTTCTAAAGAGTCGCTCTGAGTGGTCTGGGGAGTAAATGATTTAAAGATCTTTGGTGGAGTTTAGACTCGGAATGTAATTTCTTATTCACGCTCAGCATACAGCATACTACTGTGAAAAATAAAAGCCCACGGAGAACAGGGTGGGGAGCGGAGGTGGTTCTCTGAGGAAGAAGCCAGCTGGCCGAAGGGTGAGGCAACTACCGAAGAGACCAGGAAACGCAGAGGCCGTCCCAGATATTTGTGTCTGTCACCCGGGTGCTCATGAGGCCGCAGAGGTAGAAGGGACTCTGTACCGGCCGCTCTGTGTACAGCAAGAATCAGAATCAAGGGGAAAAGTGAGCAGTCATGCACAGCTTGTGGGTTTTTCAGAAAGATACGGGGGGGGGGGGGGGGGGAGGGAACAAAACTGCCTGTCTCATCTCAGTGTTTGCTCCCCTGCTCTGAAGAATCACATAATTGATCTAAAATTAGGGCAAAATGAAAGGCTTCAGTATAAGTGGTTCTTGATTTCAGGGTTTTTCCTCTTGCAGTTTGCAGCCAGAACCACATGGTAGAGTTTTCTGGTTATAAAAAGTAATGGTGCTAAAATATTACAGTAACTCTGCCTACTCTTTTTAATCGTGTTCTCAAGTTAGACATAGGTAAGTTTATGCGGTATGTTCTCTTAAGTGCTCTTGTTTTATATTTCTATTTAGAAAATGGACAAAACATGGTTCATTTTGTGAACTCAACAAATACCCATTGAATTGCTTCCTGGGAGCCATGCTCTTTTCTGAGGGCTTTACATGGCTTATCTCCTTGAATCCTCACAAGTCTACGCGACTATGCCTTAGGTCGATTCTCCAGGAATCAGACTTTGAGATGGAGAGGTATTGCAGGAAGTTTATGGGGGAATGCTCTTGGGACCCACATTTGTGGGGAGTGGAGGCCATGGGGCCAGGACAGAGGGAGGGGGAGGGGTTGCAAAGCCAGGTAGCTGCAGCAAAGGTCTCTACGGATCCCCAGGGGAGCTCTGGAGTTGGGAAGGCATTTCACAGTGGTCCCCTTTGAGGCAAGGGGACAAGGTTTTTACATCCCCCGGGCCCCTCAATGGTCAGTGAATGTCAGATGCCCCCAGGAGGGGGTGTGATTCTGGGCAAGGCCAGCTCTCAGCAGCTGAAGAGCCATCAGCTGTCAGTGTTCCTCAGAGCTGGGTATGGATGCAAAAAACAGACTCCAAGAGTTAAACAACCTGCCCAAGGTCACACAGGATAGACCCCATGCAGTCTGATCCAGAGCCCACCCTCTGAACCATCATTTTGCCTCCGTCCTGCGAACCAGATAAGTAAACTATTAAATGAATAAGATAATTTTGAAGAGAAGTAAATGCTCTGAAGCAAATGAAAGGGGGCATACTAATGTGAAGGTCAAATATGGATGGTGCTTCTGCTTTCTGGGAACATCAGGTATTATACTGTGTGTGTGGCTGAGACCACTAGCCATCCTGTGCTGCCTGCGCACACAGCCAGATGGCATTCTCCAGTTTCCCTTGTGGTGGCGTGGGCTCCTCCCCAGCCTGGCCAGTAGGGCTGCGGTAGACCGTGCTGCTTCTCCAGGCCCGCGGGCTTCAGTGGCTAGAGCAGCCCTGGAAGCTGGGGCGTCAGACAGCAGAGCTGCCATGGGCCTGGGGCTCTCAGTGATGTCATACAGCAGGCGGCAGTAGGCCTGGAGCCCTCCCGCGGGGCTTTGTGTTACGAGAGAGCAATAAACTTATTCTTCTAAGCCCTGGATTTTAGGGGGTCAGTATTTGTTATGTGAGCTTAATCTGATCTCAGGAATACAGTGTAGAGATATATTTAAAATACTTTAGTATAGGAGAACCCAGATGGCTCAGTCGCTTAAGTGTCTGACTCTTGAGTTTTTTAAAAAAAAGATTTTATTTATTTATTTGAGAGAGAAAGAGAGTGAGAGAGAGGGCACGAGAGTGGGGTAGGGTTAGAGGGAGAAGCCAACTGCCTGCTGAGCAGGGAGGCCGATGTGGGGACTTGATCCTGGGACTCTGAGATCATGACCTGAGCTGAAGGCAGTCACGTAACCAACTGAGCCAGCCAGGCGCCCTGACTCTTGATTTTGGCTCAAGTCATGATCTCTGAGTCTTGGGATTGAGCTCTGCATTGGACTCTCCAAGATCAGCGGGGAGTCTGCTGGAGATTCTCTCTCTCCCTCTGCTTCTGCCCCTCCCCCGGCTTGTGCACACTCTCTCTCTCTCTCTCTCAATAAATAAAATCTTTATAAAAATACTTCAGTATAAATAGTATAATGTATGGGTAGTTATTATTGGGGTGGTATGATGGTTAATTTTATTTGTCAGCTTGGCTGGGACACAGTGCCCAGATACTTGGTCAAGCGTTATTCTGGATGTTTCTCTGAAGGTATTTTTTCAAATGAGATTATCATTTAAATAGGTGGAATTTGAGTAAAGCTGAATACCTTTCGTGATGTGGGTGGGCCTTATCCAATTAGTTGAATGCCTTCATAGAACAGAGATTGACCTCTCTCAAGCAGTAAGGAACTCTGCCCACAGTCTGCCTTACAGCTTCTAATGCAAAATCTGTTCTTCCTGGTTCCCCAGCAGACTGCCTTTGGACTGAAACTCAACTCTTTCCTGAGTCTCCAGCCTGCCAGACTCCCCCATCAGACTTGGGACTCCTCAAGCCTCCACCATCATTCCTTAGAATAAGTCTCTATATAGACATATCCTGTTGGTTCTGTTTGGACAAGCCTGACTCATACAAGTAGCTATCAGCATCTGAGGCACCAAATGAGGAACCCCAGCTTCAGAGATGGCAATCGTATCTTCACATGTCACTATAGAGATCTACTCTAGAAAGTTTGTCAGTTGGGATGAAGAATGGTAGAAATATATGTATATAATTGGTGGTATGGACTGTATTCAAGATGTATGGCTGGCCGGGGGCGCCTGGGTGGCTCAGTCGTTAAGCGGCTGCTTCGGCTCAGGTCCTGATCCCAGGGTCCTGGGATCGAGCCCCACATCAGGCTCCCTGCTCAGCGGGAAGCCTGCTTCTCCCTCTCCCACTCCCCCTGCTTCTGTTCCCTCTCTCGCTGTCTCTGTCGAATAAATAAATAAAATCTTTAAAAAAAAAAACAAACAGCTGTACGGCTGGCCAATTTCTGTCCCCATTACCCTTGCCAGAATGAGATGTAAGAACACTACTGGGCCTGGTCACATGTCCCACAGAGAATTCGGTGGCCGGATCCAACCAGGGGTCTAGCTGAGTCTGCTGCTAGAGTCTCCTGTGTCTGCCCCCAAGTGAACCTCTCCTGCCAAGTGTTTGCTCATGAGCTGGTGAGCCCGAGAACAGAGGAAAGGGATTCATCCAGCTTCCAGTGACAGGTTGTGAGACTGTATGTTTGTTTGTTTAATCAATAATATACAGGTGACACAATTGGATAGGTGAATATCACGTTTAATCTCCAAAGGCTGTCACTATTTACCAAAAGAGCCGACTCTCGTCGAGTGACCAGTTCAACTTAGATCAGTTCCCCAAGAGAGGAAAGAAGGCAATGGAGGGTAGTATGTGGGTGAGCATGGATGGTGTCTTCAGAGGGCCTGGATTTATTTATTTGTGTATTTATTGATTGATTGATTGATTGATTTTTAGAAAGACAGAGCAAACAAGCGAGTGGGGAGGGGTGGAGGGGCAGAGAGAGAGAGAGAGAGAGAGAATCTTAAGCAGTCCCCATGCCCAGTGCAGAGCCTGCCCTGGGGCTCGATCTCATGACCTGATCCAAAATCAAGAGGCAGATACTCAACCGCCTGAGCTATCCAGGCGCCCTGAAGACCTGGATTTATATCCCATATCTGCCACTTGTTAGTTGTGTGGCCTTGGTCAACATACTCTTCTTTTATGGTCTTTTACGAAGTAGGTACCAGTCACTAGGGGCTGGGGCTGTTGGGACGAGCACATGACTAATGTCTGTGCTGTGCTTCATTCAGGGTCTCAGTGAGTGTCTGGAATAAGTGCTAACAAATATCACCATCGATGATGAACAGTGCTGTGTCATGGAAGCTTGCAGACAGGGGAAGGTTAATCTTTTAGGCATTGTTGCAGATGCACCCAATTTTGACAGATACAGTTCTTACTTGCCTTCTTGACAAAGAGAGTAAACAAGAAGAAAAAATAGAGGTATCCCCCTGATTTGGAAAGTTTGTGTTATGCCACTTTGCTTTTACAAAAGGCCGACGTGAGGACTTGCCCTGTTGTTGTTTACTAAGAAATCCAAAGGGAATTTTCACTTTTATGAGAAAAGGTGAAAAGCAAAAAGAGCATTTGCTTTGCAGCCAGCCGGTATAGAGGCAGCGCACACCCCCAGCAGCAAGAGTGGCACCCCTGAGCCCCTTCCTTGGGAACTGCACTCAGCATCTGAGCGTTGGGCCGCCGTTCCTTGGACCTGTGTATGTGAGGATCTGTGCTTTCTCTCTATTGATTTTGTGCAGCGTCAGCAAAATGTGGCCTAAGGTATCAGAAAAGCCTAAGAGGTGTTATCTTTTGGGTCTGGGATGCTCAAAACATTTTCTGTGTAAATTAATGGTAATTGCTTCCTCGCTTTACGCCGTTTCTGCTTAGCAAAGTTTTTGGAGGACTGTTCTACTTTTGGAGAGCGGGGGAAACCTGTACTCTTCTATGCTGTTGAACTGTGAAGGCTCAAGTGTTTCCTACCCAGGTGTGTGGAGATAGCTATAATTTAATTCTTTGAGTTACACTGGGCGATGTTTTCTGAACCGTTTTGAGAGATGGTGCTATTGAATGCTGGGACCTGAGTGTTCTGTGTTCAAGTAAGTGTGGGAAATACTGGTGTATTTGTCTGTTTGGGCTGCCATACAGAATACCGCAGGCTGGATGACTTCAGCGATGAAACATCTTCTCACGGTTCTGCAAGTTGAAGATCTAAATGCTGGCTAGGTTGGTTTTTAGTGAGGCCTCTCTTCCTGGCTTGCAGATGGTTTCCCTTGTGCTGTGTCCTCACCATGACCTTTCCTCTGGGTGTGGGCGCTGCTGGTATCTCCTCCTCTTCTTGCAGGGACACCAGTCTTCAGGGATGAGGGCCTCACCCTCATAATCTCATTTAACCTTGATTATCGTCTTAATTCCCTATCTCCAAACACCCCGAAGGTTTCACTGGAAGTTAAGGCTTTAACATAGGAATTTCGGGGGAACACAATTCAGTCCACAACAATGGAGTCTGAAATGTTAACTATGTTTCTTTGTTCTAGGACTTTATTATCCTCAAGAGACACTCCACAAGGACATATAATGATACAGTGTTTCCCCAACTGATTATTCTAGGAGATCCCATTTTGATGTTTAAGCCGTCACTTATTAAGGATTTGGGAAAAGCCATTCAGAATAAACTATGGTGCTAATCTGCGTGTGCCTCGGTGCGGACTCTGGGAAAGTGGAGACAGGGAGGACTGTTGATTTTTATATTAAATATTCTAGTTTGTTCTAACCTTTTGTTAACTGGTTTTGGTGCCGGTTTTCATAACCATCCCAGCCCGGCCAGCGCGAGGGCTCCTTTGTAGCCGTGAGCTTGTTGAGCTCAGGAGGCCTTCTGTCATAGACGCTCATATGATTGCTACTCATGCTTTCTCTCAGTTTCCCTGGAAAGCAGAGGGTGGTTAGAAAAGCAGTTACTCTCTCCCGAAAAAAATGGAAATAATAGAATATGATGCTCTTGGATGGACATTGCTGTAATGCGATGTGCTCATTTGTATTCATGCAGAGCTTCAAAACAAGTATCCTCGTCTGCAGATTTTTCTAATTAAATAGCTGGAAAAACCATTTACCATTATCTCATTTGAACTCTGTAATAGCTTATTTCCTCTTCTTCTTTTTAATGTAAAAATAAAGCCTTCAGATTTTAATTTCCCTGAGACTTTCCTTTACTCATAAATACTACCTTTCTGGACATTCTTTTCCAGCAGTTTCTTTAACATAAAAATTTATTATCTTTCTGATGTAATGTTAAAAGGCACATTGCTGTAATTCCTCATTATTAAGGAACTATTAATAAATATTGTGATTCATTGCTACAAAACATTAAAGCATATAATTTTCTTCTCTGTGTTAAGCTCATTATTTAACAAATATGAAGCTGCGTTAGTACTTGGTGATTGTGTTTAGGAACAGCATTCTCTCAAAGGCAGGATAATGTTGCAGGAAGGTGGCCTCCAGTGTCATAGAAGCCATTTATTGGCTGTCAGACCCTGGGAAGGGGGTGGGGGGTGGGCCTCATTTTTAAAATTTGTAAAATGAGGCTATCTTTTTTTTTTTAATTTGTGTGATTGCAGGGATGATAAACCCATTCAAGGGAGCTAGAAAAAAAAGGGGAGTTTTCTCTAAAAACATTATCAATTAATCATTAATTGACTTACTGATTGATTAAAAAATCTTCGGCACCCATCATAACCCACACAGGCAGGCATGCACATCTGGACACACTAACACATCTAGAGCTGACTGCCCTGAATTTAGTTACCTATTCTTCTATTTTGGGTGTTTAAATTGTTTTCAATTTTTACAATTACAAATAATGTTACAATGAACTATTTTTGGTGCTTAAATTCTCCCGAGTATGTGATTATTTCGTTAGAGAAGATTCCTGGAAGTAAAAATTAACTGGGTCAAAGTGTATATACTTAAAATGTTTATGCATATATTTAAAAACTGCTTTCCTGAAAAGTAACCCGATTTACATTCCTAACTACGAGCTTATGAGAGCATCACCTCTCCACACTCGTACCAGTACTTAAAAGTAGTAGCTCATTGTTGTTTTAATTTGCATACCTGTGGTTATTAGTACTTCGTAACCAGTAAGACTAACCATTTTCTAATGTTTTCATTAGCCAGTTCCATTTTCCTGAGCCTTGTCTAATTGCACCAGCCTATCTTTATATTAGATGTTACTGTTTTTCTTATTCATTTATGGCAATTCTTTACATATTAAAAATATTAAACCTTCATATTATTTGCAAATACATTTTCCTATTTATCATTTAATATTAATTTTGTTTATACCATTTTTTGGTGGGGACAGTTATTTAAATTGAAATTGTTTTATGTGGACAAATACAAATGTCTATTAAATATGGGTGGTGGAAATATGAGCATTTATATATTTTTTTCTAATTGAAAATGATTCATAGATAAAACAAATATAAAGTCATACTTGCTCATTAAAGATTTCTTCCATTTTATTTATACTTAGGAAGCTCTTCTATTTTTTTCCTGGCATTATTTCGTAAAGAATTCAGTTCTTCCCCCTTAGCTTGCTTCATAGAGTGCTGTCATTATTAACTTTCTATTTTGCTGCTTGACTGTGACCAAGAACCTTGTATTTCTGAGTCTACCATGTCTGTTTGGAAAGAACAATGTCTGGGGGAGAAAGGACCATGAGAAGACAATGTGAGGTTGCACCCTGAGCGGTGGCTACATTGTCATCCTGAGACTGTGGGAATGATAGGTCTTCAAACTAGGAAGCTCTCAACAGACATCATTTGACACAGACTTTATGGGATAGACTCAGTGAATCAATCAGAATGTTTGAGACCCCGTTGTGAATACGTGCCAACCTCCTCCACAAACACATCCCTCTCCCAGGCTTTAAGTACCACGTGCGCCTTTGTCCACGATGCTGCCCAGACGGATCAATAGTACAGTAGGGACATTGCACACTGGACACTCCTCCCGTCACCACACACCCATGGCACTGAAGAGCAGGAGCTAAACTCTGATGTAACCACTACCTTGTATCAAGGAAGGCTTGGCGGCTAGTCTTGACTTAAAAAGAAGGCAGACTTTGTAAGGGACCTGGCCATGTTACTTGTACCTTATTTCCTGCAGTGCCCAGAAAATTGCTCAGTGGATAGCAGATGTTCAGGGAATACCTTAGCGATGATCATTTTTCTTTTCTTTTGCAGATTGCTATGTTTAGCAATTTTGTATACAACAGGAGGATTTTTATTTATTTATTCATTTGGTCTTCAACGATTTTTGTTTTCAACCAAATGCTTTTCTACATTCAGGGCTGAGAATAAGTATTCTAAATACTCTGTGAAATCTCAACTGAATACACACACAGGCTAATTTTCAAAGCCTGATTTTGGATTCTTGTTCCGGCTCATGATTACCTTGTTACTTTGCATCATATTAAGATAGGAGTTGTCCAAAAGCTGCTTCTCTCATCTCAATGCAGCCCTGGTTCTCCTTTAAATCTGTAAAGCAACTTGTTGGAAAAGTATGCGTCTTGCTGTCTTTTTCTGCTCTGGACTGGAGGCAGATAGTGGAGCATCTAGGACAGCCTAGAACAAACTAGGCAACACAGCATGAATAAAGCAATTTGGTGAAGAGTAGTAAAATCGCAGGGAAGTTCCTGGGGCGGGGGGGTGGGGGGGCAGGGGGGGGTCTGCCGTGTGGAGGCATCAGTAGGTGCACGGGTCAGGTGTTACTGCAGCACAATGTAACTGAAAAGCAGCTTTGACTAGGAAGTCATCAACCGGCTATGTTGGCTGCGGCATGAAAAAAGGCAAAGTGGAAAATCACATGCTAGAACATGAGGCCCCAGAGGAGACCTCGGAGTTATTGCTACTTTTTCACATCCCGTGCAGCCATTTGCTCCTTCTAACCACTGGTTTTGGCTTCTCTACATTCAGCTTCAGGGATAACTTTTTAGGAGTTTGCTGGAATTTTTTTCCTAATTTCTAAAAATCGTGGTAAGATACACATCACATAAAATTTATACTGTCTTGACCATTTGTAGGTGTACAGTTTAATGGTAGTAAGTACATTCATGGTTTTGCTGTATTTTGGACACCAAAGTGTTTCTCTTCTAGATTTCCTGCCTCAGGCCCGCGAGGGCAAACAGATCGGTACTCAGCATTGAACGAATTAGCCTGAAGTTTGTATTTACGTTTTGAAAATTCAGACTAACTTAATTGGGATTTTTATTTTTATTTTTTAAAAAGATTTTATTTATTTATTTGACAGAGAGACACAGCGAGAGAGGGAACACAAGCAGGGGGAGTGGGAGAGGGAGAAGCAGGCTTCCCGCTGAGCAGGGAGCCTGATGTGGGGCTCGATCCCAGGACCCTGGGATCATGATCTGAGCCGAAGGCAGACGTTTAACGACTGAGCCACCCAGGCACCCCGGATTTTTATTTTTAAAGGGATTATCATTGTTGTTAGTGGTGGGAGTTACGTGTGAGACTGAAAATAAAACCTGGGTTTGTTATCAAATAGGACATTAAAGGGAACACTTCACTGGTGTGATAAATCAGATGGAAAAGTCAAGAATCAATTATTTGTTGTCACACACCAGAGCTGGTTTTCCAGACTGGTGTTCATTCCGGTGCTGGGTTCAAATGGCCGCTCATCTGAAGAGTCTTCTTAAGGCAGAGAGTGAAAGAAAACACATTGTTGCAATATGCCCTCCATGATGCTCGATTTTAGCAAAGTCACCCTTCTGTTCTGTGGTTCATCCTGCAGATAATGGCAGAATTTTGTACGTTACCTAAGCCCTGGAAGTTGTAACGAGATCTGTTTGAGCAGTGTGATAGAGTCACACCGTCTTCAGGGGCACTGTCATGCGGGCCAGCCGGGCTTTGTTCTTACAAAGCATCTTGTGTACCAGGTGTTGTCCATACTTTGTGGATGGTGTGTGTGTGTGTGTGTGTGTGTGTGTGTGTGTGTGTGTGTGTGTGTGTGTGTGTGTGTGTGTGTGTGTGTGTGTAGGAGGTCATTGTGAATGTATGTTGTTGCTTCCACTAGTTTTTCAACTGCTAACCCAGCAGATGTAGTACAATGAACGATGCTAACGGTCTTCAGTGCTCACTTGGCAGGAAGTCTGCCTCACCCTGTGTGATTATTTGCTAATTGAGAAATAAAAAGAACAGCCAGCTAAAGGCCTGGACAGAGTTGTATAGTGTTTCAATGAAGTATCTTGGGAGGTGTAGGTTTCTAGATCCTTATTCCCATTCTTATTAATTTTCTCTTTCCTCGCTTCCTTCTTCCTTTCTTTCTCAGGCATAGAGTATACTACTTACTTATTCATTATTGTCTTTCTAGGGTAGATATTCACTGCCTTTTTGATCACACCAATCAAACATGTAACTTTTTCTTTGCAGGTGCATTTATTGATAAGACCTGGAGAGGGCTACTCTAAAGTTGCTCTGTTTATTATATTTAGTGTGCTGTAGCTAGGAAAAAGAATTCTGGTTTTTCCATCTTTTTTTAATATTGCGGTTTGTGCTTCATAATATCCTGCACTTAAAGAACATGATTACTGTTAATTATCATTTAGAAAATTGTTTTTTGCTTGATTAGAGATTTTAGCTATGTGTACTCAAATCTAGTGGGTCGTCATTATGTGCATTACTTTCTATTCTATACTGGCTTAAATATTAATATATGGAAATTTAGCTTCATCTGCCATACCTTTTGATGTCAGAAGCATAATCAGTGTAATTGGCTTAGATTGTTTTTTCTCCTGTTTGTATTTCATATTATCTAATGTCATTAGTGAGTTGACTGCTGAGTGGGTAATCTGCATTTCAGAACTGCTGCTTGAGCACATTATTACCATTGATTTTGATTATTTTAATTTCCATTCACCCTAGGCAGGCCCTCAAGCTGTGTCGTATTATTCGAAGAACTGCTTTCTTCCATTCACTGAGCAAATCTTTCTGTTTCTGAAACCCCATCAGCGTTCTGTTAAATCCTGATGTTTTTACTTAGTCTGGGGGCAACTTGATTTTGGTAGCATATGGGTGGGGGTAGGTAGCTCAAGACTTGTGTGTGCTCGTTCTGAGTGGTGGTTAGCCTAGTAGCCTCTGGTGCCCAGAGGGAAGCCGGGTGCCGGGTTTGGTCTGCTTTCAGAGACTCAGCTGGGTAATTGTCGGGCTTCTCTGAGCCTGGAGCCAGGGCTCCCTACCCACAGGACTCATGGGCAGTTTACTGCTGGAACACTGCAGCCATACACCTCTCCTCACTCTCCCCAGGGCTTGCAGGTTTATCTTTTGCCCTTGGAGAATGATTGCTGGCCTCACTGAGGGATTGGAATCCAACTTCCTTTTGGTTTTTGAGTGTATTCCAAAACTAACTGTACAAAGAACCCCACATTAAGGCCTAGGTTTGGCTACGGGCAGCCGCAGATGCTGCTTAGCCCCTGGCTCGGATGCATGCGCTCTGTTCAGCGGCTGCTGGTTGTTAAGTCACTTGTAGTTGCACGGAACCTGGAATGTTAAGGCTGTGAAAGAAATGACCAGAACCAGTATTCTGCTTCTGGCTTTTTATAGATAAGAAAACAGAGGTAAATGACTGGCTGGAGGTCGCGCAGCTACCGAGCGTCAGAGCTGAGTGGGAGAGTCCCCTTTTTACAGGCGGCCCGTGCTCTTCACTTCTCAGCGGCACCTTGTTACTGGATGAGCGAGTGCAGCGGCATATTGCGCACACCTGCGGACCACCAGGCGGGGTGGCTGATCGGCAGCTTTCTACATACACGTGTAGTTCGATGTGGTTTTTAGGGGCAGAGGCTTTTATAAGAGAAATGGGACTACACAAGGAACGTGATTAAAAGCATGTGTGTAATGTGTCTACACCCATGTACATGTTAGAGGTCTAGCAGGGTGATTCTGCCTGGATGTGACCTAAATCAGCTTGGATTAAAGAGTCTCCCTCTCTTTTCTCCCATCCGGGCAGGCTCCTTGCTCCTGTAGTGTGGGGGGAAACACAGGAGTTTGGAGCTCAAAGTTCTGTCCTCCTTGGAGGGCACTGCCTGAGTGGGACTCCGACCCCCTTAGCACTTTGCTTCATGGTCTGGTTTGACCTGAGGAGGTGGAAGCAGAGGTAGCTTTCTTTGGGAGACTGGAGGTGGATGATTGGGTAGGACTCTCTGTTTGAAGTTTCTACAATAATTAGTTTAGGACATACCAAACTATAATTTGTAATGCATTTAATTATTGCAGGAATTCGTAATTATCGAAAGGGTTTTTAAATGTTTTCACCAATAAGCCCCAAGGGTGAATACTTTAGAATGTGTGACATTAGGGCCCATGACTGGCAGTTCTTTTAACAGTTGGTTAACGTTAATTTGGCCTCATCAAAGGAGGCAAATAAAATTGACCCAGGCAATATTTTACCATACATGTCTAGAAATGAGAATCTTAATCCTAAATAATCAGTGCCTGCTGTTTCCTCCTCGGGCCAGGCCTCTCCTTGTTTCAATCTGTTGCTTTCTGTTGTAGGAATGTCAGCTAATGGCCTCCCTTCTCAATCCTGTGCGAGAACCCGGTCATCCGAGGTCCCTAGAATGCGCCTGTATCGTACCACCTTTCTTTGCCGTTCAGTTACAAACACCGGGGAGGTGGGGTACTTGGCACTGAGGAAAGCTTGCACTAGCCAGAACATCTGGAGACTGACTGTCTGTCTGGGTTGCCAGGGAACTTTCAAATTGAATGGACCTGGATACTTAGATGAATTTACTTAATGAAAGGGATAAAAGGATGGACAAGGCCAGTGACTTCTACACTCTTGGCTTTCACGGACCATTAAAATTTCTAAAATGATTTTAAAGACTGACATAGAATTATCATTTCTTTTTGTTAGGTAAAGCCATTAAAAAAGTATCAATATATCACCCACTATGACACCGTGTGTGTGTGTGTGAGAGAGAGAGAGAGAGAGAGAGAGAGAAAGAGAGGGATTAACACTAAAGGACAGTCCTTGCATTCAATTTAAAAAACTCTATGAAAAACTTAATGTGGTATTTATTTTTTTCATTTTACCGAAGACGCATAAAAACTGGCATTTAACAGCTACTGAGCCAAGTGACCTTTTAGAGTCCCTTTCAGATATCACACTGACTTATATTTAACTTATATCACTATGACCCAAAGATCTTTTCATCCTTACTCATTTTTTTCCCTTCTCAGGAACTCTTTCCTTGCTTGTGATTAGCTTTCTTCCCCCACTGCCCGTCTCCTGCTGGCCCGCACTTGGTCCTCCTCTCTCCCAGTCTCCAGTGTTTCCCAGGTGATCTCTCAAGGGCAGAAAGGCTCAGTGTCACCACTCTGGGGTACCCCTTACGAAGGGGTTGGTTTCTTTTTAGAATGGGGTGGTGTTCTCAAACCTGAGCAGAGTGCCATCATACAAAGCACTCATGCCATAGGTTAAAATGTAAAACATCGTTGTTTGGCTGACATCCATCTGTTCTTAGCTACTTCATGGCTATAATAATCACCCAACTAGCTGTGCCCCTACCAAGTAGTTTTGTGTTCTGAATATTTTTCTCATTAGTTAGTCCTTGTGGTAGGGGACTTAAAAAAAAAGGACCTTTCTTAAATCAAGATATATTATGTTGTTTGCTTCTCTTCAATCTACTGGGCCTATTACTCTGTCATAGAAATAGATTAATGGGCTGAAAATTTCACCAGAGCTTGTTTTCTCATGAATTTTGCTGATCTTAACTGCTTTTGTTTGGGCCAGAATTTACAGTAACTGCAGGTCTGGTTGTTTTTCAATATTTGCATTTCTAGTTTCAGTAAAATATTTCCCAAGTTTGCAAGAGTGGAGGGCAATGAAAACTTTTCTATAAATTTTACAAATAAGCCTGTTTTTGATACCCATAAAATCAGCTGGTTTGACTTTTCGATAATAATTAGGTTAATGTTCCTCATTCAGAAGGACTTCTGGGGAACTATTTTATCAGTTAATTTGAAACAAAACACTTTCGTGGATTATACTTTTGTATTCTAACTATCACGAAATAAAGTTTAGCAGCTGGATAGTGGGATCTCATTTTATTGAGGGTTTGAATTCAAGGACTAGATCATATCTTTTGATTCTAATGAAAGACAATACTGCACACATTCCTTAAAACTTCAGATAACTATTTCTTTTGTTCTGTCTGTAAAAAATGCAATAAAGTCTCAGTTTTAATCAGGTACCACGATTCATTAAAGCATCTTGGCAGATTTTTTGTCAGAGATGGTTTTGCTATCGATGGAATATTTTGGATCTTCTATGGTAGAAAATAGAGTTAAAACATTTAGGAGCTTCTAAGTTCTTCACATAAAAACATTGTGGTCCATATAGTCCAAGAGTTAAAATACCACCCATTTCCTGGTGATGCTGAGCTGCTGGCTTAGCAGTGTAAATCTGAGCAGCAGAGTTCCAGGAGAGCATGGGGTCTTTTAAGCTTCTAGAAGTTCTGTGGTTAAAGCACTGGATATGCATGAAGGTCACCTATCACCTTTGGAGTCTTTTGAATGGCTCCACCCTACCTCAGCGGTGGTATTGTGGACAGAGCCCTGAATTTGGACAGAGAACCCCTGGACTCTGGTCCTGATGAGCCCCTCTCTTGCCGCTGGCTGAGTCATGGTCTTCTCATCTGAGAATAGCTACGCTCCACTCAGAGGGCTGTTTTGAAGATGATAAGACATCATGTGGAGAAAAATATTTTATAAAGTGTGGAGCTCTTTCAAGTATTTGCCATGGTGTTAACCCTATCAGAAGCCAGTGTGGTTAAGGATTGATAGGGGTCGACCACATACATTCCTATCCTCTCCATTTTCCCCTGCTGGTGGGTAGCATGTCTGCTCTGGTATGTTGATTTGATAGCAGTTACGGGTCATCCGTCTAATCACATAATTATATTCTATCTCGTAATGTCACCAAAGGGACTCCACGACAGGATATGTCCAAACCTAGAGTTCTAGAGGCTTGATGGTCATCATTTCAACCTCAAAGTGTGGGCTGATATACCCTTAAAGAACTAGAGGTAAGAAACTAAGTATTAAAAGCAAGTGAGACTTCTGCCTAAACATGTCATCTGGTCGGAGGTGGAGGGGAGAAAATTCTGCCCTGATGGCATCTGAGCCCTGACAGAATGGGAGGCATGTGGAGACCCATGCTTTGTTCTTGGCATAAAGAGCCAGCCTACGGGGCTCCTTGGCAGGAATGAACTGTAGCATCTGCTGGGAGTAGAGAGTATATTTAAATGGAGTTAGTTTCAATATTTCAGTTTCTTGTCACTAGGGATGAGCAAACCCAGCAGTGCTCTATGTTTTCAGAAAGTCTGACTTATTTTTCAAGCATTTTGGGTTTGGTAAATTCTACATGTGTTTTGCCAGCTCATCTCCTTTAATTATTAGTATTAAACCCATGTGTATGAATTTGAACGAGAATTTCATAGCCATTTTAATATTTATTTACACTTTAATTTATCCAGAAGCTGTGTTGAGTAAGAGCTGTTATATCTTGTAGAGTCTTTGAAGATAGTTTATAAACATTTCTCCTCATAAGATGTAACACCAATTGCAAGCTTTCATTTCTCACAAAGAAATTTGGATCTGGGGATGGTCAGTATGGGATCCCGAGTTCAAATCTGCGACGCCTATGGCATGGTTTGAACAACACAAAGGAAGTTCTCACTGTCTTACTTGCATTTGACTTGGAGGCAATCGTTTTGGTAAAGACCCCAAAAGGATTTTCCAGAAAGGACATGCTCCTTAGAAAACGTTATTCTCCATCCCTAGGTCTTACCTCCAGTTGCCAGAGCCATGGAAAAGCAATTTCCGTGGCCCATCTTTTCTTTTTCTTTCTTTTTGCCAAGTATGACACACAGATTGGCTCCAGGCAGTAGATGAGTACAAAGAGAAACGGTAATTTCCCAGTACTTATCTTCTCATTGCCTGCTAGCCCATCTATGTCTGTCCCGGGCTGTGCGCAGTACTAACTACATCAGTGATACTGATTTAAGGGAAAAGGCATTGTTTGTTAATGGCAAAATAATGGTGTTATTTTGCTCTGATCACAAGGTACTATTCTATTCCTGACAGTTTGTTCTGAGGTAACAGCAAGGGTGGGAGCTGTAGTTACAAGTATTAGAGCTTGGGGTGGGGTGGGGGGATTTCGTGACCATTCGGTCAAACCCCCCTGTTAGCAAAGGGTTTGAAATATTAAATGAACAAATATAAACCTAGGCGCATGGCAGGCATACAATAAATGCTTTTGAATTAATGCATCAAGTAATCTTAAAGACTAAGCTCTTTTTATGTGTAAAGAATTGTAAGTGTTAAATTGAACTGAATATCCAGACAAGAAGTGCAGCTGTTTATTCTTACGTCTTCCTCTTTGGTCCTTTGTCTACAGAACCGAGCTGCATTTCCTTGAATCGAGAAGGAATTTTGAACTCCATTGTCAGGTACTGCAATTTCCTAACAGTAAATGTATTTTAATGAGTATTCGATTGGAGGGTGGGAAATGGATCCAAAATCACTAGATTTTGGTCATAATTTATGAACTTGTTTATTTAAGAAGCTGCACTGTTCACATTTTTTGCATTCAACTTTGTATTTTGAGATAATTATAGATTTACATGCAGTTGTAAGAAATACTACAAAGATATGTCACGTACCCTTTACCCAGTGCTAACATCTTGGAAAACTATAGTACAATATCATAGCTAGGATATTGGCATTAACACAGTCAAGTGATAGAACATTTTTTTAAATTGATGTATAACTGACATATAACATTATATTAGTTTCAGGTGTACAACATAATGATCCGTTATTGGCATACAGGAGAGAATGATCACCTCGTGAAGTCTAGTTAGCATCCATCACCATGCGTGGTTGTCAAATTTTTTTTCTTGTGATGAGGACTTTTATGACTTACTTTCTTACCAGCTTTCAAATACACAATACAGTATTAACTAGTGTCCACCATGCTGTCCATTCCATCCCCAGGACTTATTTATTTTATAAATGGAAGTTTGTACCTTTTGACTCCCTTCACCCATTTCGCCAACCTCCCATCCCCCACCTCTGACAACCACCCATCTGTTTTCTCTGAGTGAGGATTTTTGTTTTGTTTTTAAGATTTCACATAGAAGTGAAATCATACAGGATTTGTCCTTCTCTGACTTCACTTAGCAGAATGCCTTCAAGGTCCATCCGTGTTGTCCTTAATGGCAAGATTTATTCTCTTCTATGGCGGAATAGTTTTCCATGGGATGTATATATAGTACATCTTTTTTTATCCCTTTATCCATCGATAGACACTTAGGTCGTATCCATGTTGGCTATTATAAATAATGTTGCAATGAACATGGGAGTGCATGTATCTTTTTAAATTAGTATTTTCATTTTCTTTGGATAAATACCTGAAGTGGAATTTCTAGATCATATGGTAGTTCTATTTTTAATTTTTCAAGGAACCTCCATACTGTTTGACATAGTGGCTGCACCAATTTACTTTTTCAGCAGCAGTACACAAGGTTTCCTTTTCTCTAAATCCTCACCAAGGTTGTTATTTCTTGTCTTTTCATAATAACTATTCTAGCAGTTGTGAAGTGTTAGCTCGTTGTGGTTTTGATTTGCATTTCCCTGTTGATGAGTGGGTCATATTGAGCATCTTTTCTTGTACCTTTTGGCCATCTGTATGTCTTTTTGGGAAAATGTCTCTTCAGAGCCTCTGCCCCTTTTTTAAATTGGATTTTTTTTTTTTTTTTTTTTTTGGTATTGAGTTGTAGGGGTTCTTTATACATTTTGGATATTAACCCTGTACCAGATATAGGACTTGCAAATATTTTATCCCATTTGGTAGATTGCCTTTTCATTTTATTGATGATTTTCTTTGCTGTGCAGAAGCTGTTTAATTTGATGTAGTCCTACTTGTTTATTTTTGGTTTTATTGCCTTTGCAGTCAGATCCCAGAAATCACCAAGCATTAGGTGAAGGCTTACTGCCTGTGTTTTCTTCTAGGAGTTTGATGGTTTCAGGTGTTACTTTCAAGTCTTCAATCCCTTGAGTTAATTTTTATGTGTGGTCTAAGACAGGGGTCTAATTTCAAGATAGTGAACATTTCTAACACCACAAGGATCCCTCAAGCTGCCCTTTTGGAGCCACTCCCACATCCCTCCTACCCTCACCCTTTCCTTAACACTTGACAACCACTAATCTGGCCTCCATTTCCGTAATTTTTTCATCCCAAGAATGTTATAAAAATGGAATCATATAGGATTTAACATTTTGGGATTGGTTTTTTTTTTTCATTCAGCGTAATTCTGCAGAGATTCTTCCAGGTTGCTGCACGTATCAATAGTATATCTCTGGGGCGCCTGGGTGGCTCAGTCCGTTGAGCGTCTGACTCTTGATTTTGACTCATGGCATGATCTCGGGGCTGTGAAGCCCAGCCCCATGTTGGACTCCACACTTAGCAGACTCTACGTCTCTCCCTCTCCTCCTCCACCCCGTCCGTGCTGTCTCTCTCAAATAAATGAATAAATCTTTTTAAAAAAAGTACATTCTTTTTTTATTAGTAAGTAATATTCCACATTGTGGATACAACACAATTTGAAGGACATCTGGGTGTCTAAATTGTGGTTTATCCTGATATCTTCTATTTCTTTAATGAGCCTTTCTCTTTCTTTGTTGAGACTTATTTTTCATTTGTTTCAAGCATGTTTATAATTGCTTATTGAAACATTTCAGGATGGGTTGCTTTACAATCTTTGTCGGTTCAAACATCTCTGTCATCTCAGTGTTGGTATCTGTTGATAGTCTTTTTTTTTTAAATATATTTTTTTAAGTAATCTCTACACCCAACATGGGGCTTAAACTCACTGCCCAGAGATCAAGAGTCACATGCTCTTCTGACTGAGCCAGCCAGGAGCCCCCTGTTGATGTCTTTTTTCATTCAATTTGAAACCTTCCTGGTTCTTGGTATGAGGAGTGATTTTTTATGGAAACCTGGACATCTTAGATATTGTGTCATCAGATTCTGAATCTTATTTAAACCTTCTGTTTTAGCTGGTTTCCTCTGTCATCACTCCAGCAGGGGGAGAGGAGGAAGCAACTCATCATTAGCGCGTAGAAGTCCTGGTTCTCTACTATGCCTCTTTTGACACTCAAGGGCTCTCCATATAGAACTGCTGGGCAGGCATGGGAGCTCTGACATCCTGCCTTCACGCATAACCTCCCTGGCTGGTAGGGGTAGTCGGGATGCCTTGTTACTGCTCCCCACATGGTCTCCACTGACAGCATGAGGGGAGAAATTGTCTTCTTACTGCTAATGACATTGGTAATGATGAACTTCCTGGCTCTCAACTAGGTCCCCTTGTCATCACTCTAGCAGGGGAGGGAGGAATGCCTTGTTACTGCTGGGTGAGGGTGGAAGTCCAGGCTCTGCATGTGGTCTCTCTGGGAGTGAGGAGGGACTTGTTATCATTCAGCAGGGATGAAAAGTCCTGGCTTCCTGCTTGGCACCTTATTACACCCTCCAAGAAGGTGAAAGTCTAGGCTCACCTTAGCCTTTGTTGGTGGGGGTAGGGGGAGGGCCATAAATTTTTCTCTGGTGTTTGGTTGGATTACTGTCTCAAAGTTTTCTGTCTTACTAGGCTACTCCTTTCCTGGTCCTTTGGCTAAAGAGAGCATGCTTTGATGTTGTTGTTTTTGGCCTGCGCTAGTTGGTGTTTCTGGGTGGCTGCTTCTTTAGCTCCCAGTCTGAGATATAGGAGGCAAAAAGACAACCAAGGAAACTTACTGCCATTTTGTGTCTTGGATCTCCAGCTCCCTAATGGTTTTCCTTTCTCCTTTCTTTTCAAAGTCTTGCATGTTTATTTTATATACAATGTCTAGGCTTTTTTTTTTTTCTTTCTTGTTATAGTTAGTGGGGAGAATAAGGAAACATAAATCTATGCCACCTTCCCCTGTTTTTGTTTTAAACAGAAGGGGAAGAGATGAAACTGAGGTCAGAGAAAAGAAGTTGTGGGTTTTTTTTTGTTTGTTTTTTTTTTAATGATTCCTGTTGATTGGGAAAAGCATCTTTTGTTCTTAGCTGTTGTGCTTACCATGAGTCAAACATTTGGTATAGCTGTTATTGCTTTCTAACCCCCGTCCATAGCTACAAAGCTCATCATGTTTCCCTTTTCATTAAAGCCAGTCATTTGCAGCTTGGCACATCGCAGCCAGCCTTCTACGGGGAAATGTTGGGAGGTGAAGTCACTTTGGGAAGGCTCCTATGTTCTGACATTTCCAATCTCTTCTGCTGTCCATGTCTTCACTCCACATAGACATTGTGGTTAGTCAGCAGTTTTATTTTATCACTCAACTCAGGAAAGGGTTTTGTGTGGCAACATGCTATTAGGAATAACATTTTGGACCCATTAAACATGATTATTATCACCAACACTTTATTTGGAAGACCAGTTTTTTAACTCTGCCAGTAACTTTGTCTTGAAAAACCATATTTACCCACACATACACACGTGCAGAGACTCCCGCCTAAAAATTGGCTGTTAGCATTCAGATTTTATTGAACCAATAAATTATGAGTTTAACATTTTAGTCAAATTGAATGCCAAGTGTTTCATTTCAGACCCTAGTGTCCATATTGACAGGACTTTAAATCTACTACTTGTGCATCTGGAGCTTGTTAGATGTTTATAGTTCGAAGGGAGCCAAATGTCAATGGCACCTTTGGTCTGTGCAGAGATCCAATGGAGCAAGCAGTTACTGTGCCTCTCAAGCAGAAACAGGCACCTGAGGGCCAGGTCCCCACTGATGTGCATTGTGTAAGAAAGGTCTGGGCCGGTGGGGAGACTGGTTGGGCTTAGAGTTACAAGCTTTCTCATAATTCATCTCCAAGAAACAAGCCTATGTTCACAGAGACATGCCTAAGTGCTATAATGGGAGGACCAGTAGTCTCTCTGGAGTAGTGCTGTCCAGTAGAACTTTCTGTGATGATGGCATGTTTTGTGTCTGTGCCATCTAATGTGTAGCCACTCACCACATGGGGCTACTGAGCAGTCCAAATGTGGCTAGTGCAATGGAGAAACTGGATTTTTCTTTGATTTAATATTAATTAAACATTTTCATTTTAATAGGCATATGTAGCTAATGATTACTGTTTTGAACAGCCCAGCTCTAAAGCCAAGCCAGATGTGAAGGAATACTGGGAATTGGTTCCTTTTTTGCAGCCATGATTAGCCAGTGATGATTTTTTACTTCATCCATCCATCCATTCACCCACCCACTGACCTCTAAAGTGTATGTTAAGCATTTCTATGGCTAGGCACCATGATTACTCTGGAAGATGCATAGACACATGCTGTTCCCAGCCCTTCTCTTGCTTCACATTGTCTGTTCAAATGCATTTCTCTACAGACCCAGCACAAAACCGTATAAGGAGATAGGGACCGTGGATTCAGACAGACCTGGTTTCAGTTCTACCTCAGCTGTTCCATCTCCTTAGGCATGTTACTTAATCGCTCTGAGCCTCGATTGCTTCATCTATAAACTAAAATTAAAATCTGCCTGTGATGGTTAATTGTGTGTTCCACCTTGGCTGGACCATAATACTCAGATATTTGGTCAAACACTATTCCAGTTGTTTCCGTCAGAGTGCTTTTGGGTGAAATTCATATTTAAATTGGTAGACTATTGAGTAAAACAGATTTCTCTCCATAATGTGGGTGGGACCCGTTCAGTTGAAGGTCTAAACAGAGCATAGGGCTGATCACCCCTGGGCTAGAGGAATTCTGCAGCAGACTGCCTTTGGATTTTATCTGTGACATTGACTTTTCCTGCTTTTCTAGCCGACTGCCTCTGGACTGGAACTGCACCTTCTTCCTGAGTCTCCAGGCTGTGGGCCTCCTCCATCACCTTTTAGGCTCACCAGGCTTCCACAATTGTGCGAGCCAATTCCTAAAATAAATCTCCTCATATCTATCCATCTGTCTTTCTATCCATCTATCTAACTTTCCATCCATCTAACTTTCTATCCATCTATCTCCACATACACACATACACATACTTATGTATGGAATGTTTGTGTATCCCCCAAATTCATATGTTGAAGCTCTAATCCCATGTGGTAGTATTTGGAGATGAGGCCCTCGGAAGGTAATTAGGGCTAGATTAGATAGTGAGGGTAGGGCCCTCATGATGGGATTATTGGCCCTATTAAAAGAAGAAAAACGAGCGGGAGAAAGATGTTGATCTCGCTCTCTCTCTCTGCCATGTGAGGACAGTTGGGAGGCAGTCCAGGAAGACTTCTCACCAGAATTCAATCATGCTGCCACCCTCATCTCAGGCTTTTAGTCGCCAGAACTGAGAGACATAAACTTGTATTGTTTGAGCCACCCAGTTAATGGCATTTTGTTAGGTCAGCCTGAGCTGACTAATAAATGCCCTATTGGTTCTGTTCTTTGGAGAGCCCTAACCAACACACCCCCTTCACAAGGTTGTTGAGGAGCTTGGATAAGGCAAAGCACTGGCATGAAGTGAGTTCTTGCTGGCTGTCGGTACCTCTGTCCCTCCCACGGCATGAACACTGCCCTCTGCTCCGGCCGTCTCGTCCCCTTCATGCTGTTTGATCTCCTCCGGTGACTTCCTTCTCTTCCTCGCAGTTCCGATTCTAGCCATCCTTCCGCGCCAGCTTGCATCCTGCCTCCGCAGAGCAGCTTTTTCCCAAGACTGCAATGGACAACAGGGTCTTCCTTTCCTAAACTCTAGTATGCTCCAAAATCTAGGCCTTCAGTATTTAATACTTTTGAATATGCTTCCTTGTTTTCAATTTTAAAACATAGCCACTTTTGAGTGACTACTTACTATAGACCATGTCCTGTAACAAGTACTTGCCACATAGTATCTGGTTTAATTCTCAAAATAACCGTATGTTGTAGGCATTAGCATAGTCAGTGTTCAGTTCACAGATGAAGGAATGAAAGTCTGGAGAGGTTAAATATGTGTGTGATGATGCTCAAACAGAAAAGATACTTGGAATACTTCCCAATGCATTCCCTTCTCAGTATTCGGATATACCCCTGCCCCTGCAGCTCTTCTGTTATCAAAACTGAACAAAGAATTTTGTTGGTCTCGGAAGGAGAGGGAGGGGACAGCCTGGAACACAGGGTGACAGTGTGTCCCTTTGGTTTCTCTCTGGCAGCACCACCTTCCGTGATCATGGTGGATAATGCTGGGAACTCACTTTGCCAGCCTCCTTCATTGCTAGTCATGGGCAGGAGAGTCTGTTCAGACCAAATCAACTAAGGAGGCATTGCCACGAGCTGCTGGGAAATAGTTCCTCCTTGATTAAAAGAGAGTCTCTCTGCTCATGAGAGCAGCACATCCTGTCTTCTTATCCTTCTGTGGATACCGCCAAGCGAGGTGTTGCCACGGCAGCCATCTTACAACCAGGAAGGGAGGATGGCCAGCCCTCTGGGAATGGCTGAGTAGAATGGGTTCCTGACACCATGACACTGGATCCTTGATGCCACCATTGAGCTACTCAACCAACTCTCAAACTTACCTACACTTTTAACTTCTCCTTATGAGAGAGAATAAAAATGTTTAAGCTGGTTGCCTATTCTTTTACTGAGAGGTAAAAGTGTTCTAACACATACAGGTACATGGCACCTGGGTGGCTCAGTCGTTAAGCGTCTGCCTTCGGCTCAGGTCATGATCCCAGGGTCCTGGGATCGAGCCCCACATCGGGCTCCCTGCTCCGCAGGAAGCCTGCTTCTCCCTCTCCCACTCCCCCTGCTTGTGTTCCCCTCTCGCTGTGTCTCTGTCAAATACATAAATAAAAATCTTAAAAAAAAAAAAACCCACATACAGGTGCATGATGAATCTCAAAGTACACTTTTTAAACCTTTGAGTCTCTACGGAGGTGATAATAACCTTGAAAGTTAGAATTCCGTCACTTGAAGAAGCATCAGCCCATCCTGATGTGGAGAAGCAAGTGGAGGGAAGTTGTTTATATGGCCTGGGGGTCCCTAGGAAAATGGGCCTCCCTCCTGTAGGAAGGGAAGGGAATACATCTCCATGAGTAGACCATGGAGTGCCATAGGCATGGTAATAGGTAGAAACAAAGGAGCTGCAGAGGTCAAGATGGAGAAAACCAAGACAAGAGCCTTATACCAGCACATGTTTGGGTTGGACACAATGCTGGCATGGAATAGCCCAGGTATAGGAGGTGAGTGTCCAGGGCCTAGGTGGGGAGAGCTGAGCCTGGCTGATGGTCTTGCTAGACTGTATGCAGCGGGGGAGGAATTGCTCATGAGGAAACTGGGGTGCTATTAGGTGGGAATGGATTTGAAGAAGACCATCAACCAATGTCCTCTACAACAGTGCTACTCAAAGTGCAGTCTGCAGATGGAGATTGGTCTACAAAACTCTGTAGTTTGTGAGTAAGTTCAGAACTTGAGAGTCAGTGTTTAGAAATGACACTGACAAAAGAAATTTTATGTTCGTTGACTCTAATAATCATGAATTTGGACTTGTATTATGTAGGTCTTTTTTAAAATCATTTTTTCTAGAAATTAATTTTATTGTATTTTATAATACTCTGTCTGTGAAGGATTTTTCCCACCGTTTTAAGAATTTAAGTATAATCTACATACAATAAATTGCCTTTTTTAGTGTGAGTTTTGGCAAATATATACAGTGTGGCAGCCATCACCACAGTGAAGTTATAAAGGTTCTCTCACCTCCCAAATTCCCTCTTGTTCCTCTGTAGTCAACCCTTCCCCAAACTCTCAGCTCCTGGCAACCACTGGTCTGTTCTCTGTCCCCAGAGTTTGCCTTTGTAAAAATACTGTATCGATGGCATCATCCATCATGCAGTCTTTTACAAAAATCGATTTTATTGTATTTAAAAAATTTATTTTTGGGGGCACCTGGGTGGCTCAGTCATTAAGCGTCTGCCTTCGGCTCGGGTCATGATCCCAGGGTCCTGGGATCGAGCCCCACATCGGGCTCCCTGCTCCGCGGGAAGCCTGCTTCTCCCTCTCCCACTCCCCCTGCTTGTGTTCCCTCTCTCGCTGTGTCTCTCTCTGTCAAATAAATAAATAGAATCTTTTTAAAAAAATGTATTTTTTGAATGGAGATATAGTGGACATGGAACATATTTTCAGGTGTACAGTGTAGTGATGTGAATATCTGCATACATTATGTGGTCTTTTGAGTCTGGCCTATCATACTTGGCATAAAACATGTGAGATTCATCCATGTTATTGTGCATACTATTCTTTGGTTGTTGAGTAGTATTCCATGGATACCTATAGTTTATCAATTCTCCAGTTGAGATACAAGTTTTTTCTAGTTTTTAGCAATTTTGGAAAAAGCCACTATAAACATTTGCATGTGGTTCTTGGTGTAAACATAGGTTTTTATTTCATTGAGTAAATATGTAAGAGGAGATTGCTGGCTCATATAGCAAGTCTATGTTTAAACTCCTAAGAAACTGCAGAACAGTTGTTCAAGGCCCCTGTGCCACCTCACCCTCCCATTAGCAATGTACCAGAGTTCTAGTTGCTCTTTAGCCTTATGAGTGTGGGGTCCTGTCAGTGTATAAAATTTCAGCCTTTGTAATAGGATCTCATTATGGTTTTAATTTGTATTTGACTAATGATGTTGAGCATCTTTTAATGTGATTATTTGCCATCTGTATCTCTTCTTTAGTGAAATGTCTGTCCAAATCTTTTGCCAACGGAAAAAAATAGTTTTTTTCCCCCTAGTATTGAGTTGTGAGAGTTCTTTATATATTCTGGATACGAGTTCTTTATCATGTAAGTGCTTTGCAAACATTTTCTCCTAGACTGTCTGGTCTTTTCATTCTCTTAGCCATGTCTTTTGAAGAAACGTTCTTATTTTCGATGATTTCCAATTTATCAGTTTTTCTCTTTACACATCATGCTTTCGGTATCATAGTCAATTTTCTGAAAGTATTTTAGTTTTAGATTTTGTATTTAGATTGAGGATTCATTTTGATTTAATTTCTGTAAAGGCTGGGAACTGTGGATGTTTCTTTTTTTTTTTTTTTGGTATATGTGTATCCAATTGAGCACTATTTGTTGAAAAGATTCTGTGAAAAAGTTTTAAATTGGCAAACAGAGTGGTCCTTCAACAAAGATGGGTTGAGGAGCACTGACTACATAACAGTTTCATTTGCGGCTGCCCTAAGATCCATTCTCAGATTATTGTCAAGATGTCCAAATGTCCTTCCTGTGAGCCACAGCTACTCACCTTTCATTACAGTTATTCACAGGCTGGATTAGGGAGGCAGAATGAGCTCATACCTGATTAATCAAAGAATAGCTTTTTAGCATTCTCAAATGTTTGGTAAATAAAAGGCATTCTCAGAAATTTAATACAAAGCGTCCTTTCTTCTTCTTTTTAATCTTTGAACAATTGAGCTTGCAATTTTTCTTCTCAATATAATCCAAAGCTCTATGGCTGCTGGAGAAGTTGGATAAAGATCCCCCTCTATCCTCATTTTATCACACAGTGCTCTGTTCCAAATAGTTGGAAACAGCTGGATTTTTCATGAATCTTTGGGAAACTTGGAAATTGCCAAAGGCTGGCAAAGAGCTCAAGTCTATGTGTGAAATCCTACATCAGATTCCGGAAGGGAAAGCAGTACGGTTCAGATGGCATCGGTTAGCCGTCTCCTGTGGAGGGATGTTTGGCAGTGAGAGGCATCCTGTTTATCAGGGTGATCATGCTCTCACTTCTGGAAGAGAAACTGAGGACCGTGCTCTCATGTTGGCACTTGAATAATTAGGTCAACCTTCATGTTGGCGTGAGAATAAGTAAGCCATGTTGACATCGTAACCCAGTACTGGTGGGAAAGACTCAATATTGCTGGAAAGTACATTTCATCACAGGGGAATAATCAGTTATTCTTGGCACTACGAAGTTAGTTCTGAAATGGAGGCAAACTCAAAAGGGAGATAAGCCTATTTCTCTACCTCCTCTCTCATCTGCAGTGCTTTAGGCTCAATGAATTTATCAGTTCATGACACGGTGCAGTAACAGTTACTAGATATGTTGATTTGAGAGTCTATGTGACCCTGTTGAGTTGTCTGGAAAATCAGGAATGCTGTTATCTAATCCAAGAGTATTTCCTAAGATGACAAGATGCTACAAAATCTATTTTAAATGTGGGGGACCTTTTTCCAGATCTACAAAGAGAGGATAAAAGGATAATGCTGAGAAATTAGAAAAATCACTGGCTAACAGAATGTTCCCTTATCTTGGAGGTGGTATTCAAAAAACTAAAACCAAGTCCCAATACTTTCCTGTTCCAATCTTATGATTTTTTTTCTTTTTTTCTTCTCTGGAACCAAACTTGCTCAACTCACCTAATCAAAGAAGGGAATTTGTCAGAAGGATATGGAGTGTGTCACAGAACCTGAGGGCAGACATTTTATCCAGACACATGGAGAGACTGGTACAACTAGATGACTACTCTGACTGAGGCCACTTTCTTGCTCCTCTCTGCCTCTCTCTGCATGCTTCTTTCCTTTCTCCATCACCAGCACACTCCCTTCATCTTCTTGTGGGCTAACGCGGTTGCCCCAGCTTCACCTTTACATCACTTCTCAGTTCAAGCACCCACCAGAGATGAACTAGAGCCCCAAGATCCACCCCCATATTTCCAAGTACTGTTTGCTGGCCTAGGCCTGTCTTGGCTGGGTCCTCAATTCTGATTTAACTGGCATGGCCTGGGTCCAGAATCTGGGGCCTGCTGTCCAACCACACAGGTGGAGGAATCACACTTTCTAAAAAGAGACATGACCAACGGGCCACCTGTCTACACTTCTCTATAAACGCCACCATTACAAATATAAAGTGGAGGAAGAGCTAGATGAGAGAAATATCGAACACTGTTCAGAAAGAAACATAGATTCCAGTATAGCTTTGCTTTCTACCCTTGGAGCCAAAATGGACAGAGGATCCAGAAAGATCTGCAGGACTGTATCAGGTGACCCTAAGAGAGAATGGATCCCATAGCTATCTCCATCCATGATGACTTTGCAGTGACTTACCAAGCCGAATTAATCAAATAGCCTTCTAAGCCACCATCTGCCTGGAGATGAGGGCCACTACTGCTCAGGAAAAATTATCATCCAAGTTCAGGTGACTAAGTGGCAGCCATGGTGCTGCCTTCAACATAGTGTGGACCTTCTACAAACTGACCAGGAGAGGTTCCTTGTAGAGACAGAGGACAGGGACAGGTTAAGAAAGTCATTTTATAACTTGGCGTTTGTCTAAGTAGATTTACCTTTCTCAGTAAATAAGGGTTGGAACAGCCTTAGCACAAGAAGGTTCTTGTTCCATAACATGAGCCTCTCCATTTGTACCTTTTCTTTCCCATTTGTACCTTCTCCCTGTTTGGAAGCTTTATCCTGCATCTGACACAACAGGGGTCCGCTGCCTTTCCTTAACAGGTGCGCTGTCTGCCTGGTACCTGCTCATGGAGGCGGGCGTGCCACCTGAGAGCTACAGCTTATTCTCCTGCCTTTCGCTAGAGACTGAATGGGGTAAAGGTTCGGCCCGTCCTGACAGGCTGGGTCCATCAAATGAGCCACAGAGGTTTGCTGGTGGTAGGAAAGGAGATTACGGGCAGGAGGAGAAGTTAAAGTTCAGGGGTGGCAATGTGTGTGTAGGAAGCAGCAAGGGATGGGGCTTGGGGGAGAGTAACCAGAAATGGAGAGTGGGTGTGACTCAGAGAGGAGACTGGGGAGAGACCGAACATGGGCAGGACCCGTGTTCGCTGATGAGGGAAGGGATAGTGTTGAGCTTGCATTTCTAGGAAATGGGACAGTCTCTCCATGGATCTCCTGACACAGAATCCGTCATTTTCTCCTAACTTGCTTTTCCCTTATGTGTTACTAGCTCATTAAGGAGGTGTTCCCAGAATAAACTGGCGTGGGAGTGGTAGAAGCATGATAGGGGAGAAGGGTGTGATTTCCAGAAGGTCCCTCAGATAGCACCTTTAGCCTGATCCCCAAAGGAGCTCTGGAAGGAAGTAGTTCTGTCCTCAGAAGGTGTCTCAATTCCAGACAAGGAATTTGGGCTTTCACACTCCTAAGCCCCTTAGTCATTGGCTAAGAGCTTCCCCCATGGGTTCCTAGCTGCTTTTTAATTCAGTCCTCAGATCAGCCTGTCTATGAAAAGACCTCCTTGTACAAGTAAGTGCTTAGGCCTTAAAAAACGTTGACATACATCACACCGTTATTTCCTATGATATATTCATTCATTCATTCACCAGACTTTTGCTGAATGCCTTCTACGCATGAGAATCGTGCCAGGCACTGGGGATGCAAAAAGAACCCAACAGAGTCCTGTTTGCCAAGGAGTCTGGGAGATGAAGAAATCTTAGAAATTCTTAGAATAATAGAACTGTAAGAGGATGCTGCCCATCTAATGATGGAAGGTACAGCTTTGGTGCCCACAGATTAAATTTCCATATATCATTATCAAGGAGCTGAAATGTCTCTTTCCTAGATTCTTTTCATGACCTGTTGTCATGTCTCCTTAGCTATTGTTGAATACACTAATACACTCTTACGCTAAATAGTATATTTAAGAAATCTAAAGTATATTCTCTTTTGATTTTTTAAGGCTGGCATCTTTCTGCTGGGTACTTCTTCATTGGACTGGTGTCTCATTCAAAGAGGCAGAGAGATAAAGGCAGAGATACTTAGCCACAGGTACTCTGCTGGAACACCCCACTAGAGAGTTCTTACTAAGATTAGATTTGGAAAATGTAAAAACTTTTCAGGCTGATTAAAAGAAATGAAGTGTGTAAGTGTGTGCGTGCACGCGCATGCGCACGCGCACGCATGTACATGTGAAAAAACTATCAATGAAGCTGCTTCTGATGCCCGGGCGGTGCTTTGCCTGCAGATGGCTGCTGGAGGGCCAGAAAGCTGGGCCAGCAGGGGTCTGCATCTGACCAGCACGTGACGCACAGGGGATGCCAGCTGTCCTCCGGCAGGACTCCAATCTTCACTCAGCAGTGAGGACTCTGAGAACCCAACTAACTGATGGAGCAGTCTACTCCTCCTTGCTTCTGGGCTCCACAGGAACATTTTGGGTCACATTGGATGAAGCACTAGGGTGGTAAAGGGAGCAATTGCTGAAAATCCTGACAGGGTGATAAAAAATAGAGAAAGCAGAAACTTTGCTTTGGATAAGAGACAAATTAGGTCACCAAAAGCTAGTCGGCCCTCTCCCGCCAACCCCCCTGCCCCGTGCCACTGTATTTTGGGGTTGCAAGAGATATTGTGAAAGACTGTTGCTAAGTGACTTTAATTTTTATATGTGTAACCAGCCCTTCAATTTTTATAAAAAGTTCAATAGTCACAGCCATGCCAAGAACAGCCATGAAGAAAATGCTGACCAATAGGCCCCGTGTCTTTCGTCCCTTTTAAACCAAGCCCGAGAGAACCGGATAGGGTTGAATGGGGGGGGAGGGGCACCTGAAACTATTATCCTGGACTTGGTGCCCTCAGATCAAATAAAGTTGAGTACAGCAAGGGAATAAACAATTAGATTAGTCATGCGGCCTAAATAAGTCTTTGCCTCTGTCTAGGAGACACGGGAACCTCCGTGTATTGTGGATGAAATCAATCAGAGTCTGGTGGCATTGTCAGCTGGAGTCAGCTCTGTGTCCAAACTTAGACTGTAGGTCTAGAGTCTGTGTCTTCATGTAAATTGGCTTATGGCTATGTCTTCCCTGGGGCATAAGCTTCCACCGTCCAGATGGCAGAGTGACCCTGGTGGAAAGAAACATATGGTGGGTTCTATCTGTTGTGCACAGACGAAGAATAAGCACACTGTTCTAAGAGCCAGTATGGCTGATGCCACAAACAGTGGACATCTCGGACAACAGATTGCTGGGAAAAAATGCAACTTTGGGGGAAGAGCTGTTGAGAAGTAGGGAAGAAGGGGTTATTGTCAGCATCCCGGACATTGACAGAAGATGGAGAAAGGGGAGCAATATAAGGGGAGGTAGGGAAAAATGAAGGCCTGGGTTCATACATATTGTGCTTTGAAGTTCTTCTATGGGAGAGGCAACAGCAACAGGGACAGCAGGGCAGCTGTTTGTCCCATGGCTTTTGGTCAACTTCCATATTCTTTGGAGAGTGATTGCCTTAGTTTGGATTTCCTCAGGAGAAGACACTAAGGCAAGGATTAAAGTGCATGTAGTTAATGTAGGCAACACCAGTAGGGAACTGGGGAAGTGCTACAGGAATGTGAGAAGGCAACCAGTTCAGGATGTTTATCAAGCCAGCCACCACTGTGCTGGACTGGAATTCAGTTCCTCTGGGGCAGCAAGTGTTGAAAATACTCCCTTAAAGTCATTCTACCCAAGGGGCAAGGGAGCTGGGGTATTTATGCACCAAGGGTTTCACTGCTCCTGTGGACACTCCTTCTAGAATACTTTGTCTGCAGAGCTGCACAGCAGGTTCGGGCAATGTGAAAGCCCTTTTTGGCAAAGGAAGGCTAGGGCTGCAGTTGAAAGCTGGGTAGGTGGACTGAGTGGTAAGGTTCAGGGGATGCAAGACGTGCACTGATCAAATCGCAACTATGATTCCACACCTGCAAGAAATTTTTGGTGGCAAAGGGATAGTGGAGAACATGTACACGTGTGCGTGCACTCACACACACACACACACGCACGCGTGCACACAGATTTACATAAATACATAAATGTAAGTTTTATTGAGGAAATAATGCCTGTTGATGGTTGGAGATTGGCACAGAGAAGTACAGGGAAAGATCACAGTTCTATTATAGAAAAATAAATAGCACTTAAGATTAAATAAAAGCTTGCTTTCTTCCTGTTATCTCTGGTGTTTTCACCCCTGTGGAAATGGGGCATAACAAATGAGAGATCTTGTTCTTATGACTAAACATTATTTGAAGATAAAAATACTAAAAATGATGATGTGGCAATGTGGAAGTTGCTCTAAACCTACCTGAAGCTTATGATACATTTTTGTGATAACACCGTAAGCTACAAAAAGAGTCCAATCATTCTCATGAAATAGAACTCACTGTTATGTCTATTCTAGTTTTATTAGGGAACTTGCTGCACCAAATTATAAAGAAAAGTATTTATTTATTGGAGTTTTTGTGAACCATTTGCTATAAAGGGGCATCTAATGGATGGTGCACCTTGGTGTTGACAGAGCTCCTGTCCCTAGACAATAAATGAACATAAAACAACATATTTTCACATTTCACAGGAGAGAGAAAGTAAGGCAGAGAAGGCTATATGGGGCAGAGTATCTTCAGCTTTTTCCATAGGGACTGTAGAAATATCCATTCCATTAAGAGACACATTTGATTTGATGCCTCATTGCCCTCCTGTGAGGGAGGGCAATAGGACAGTGAGGAGTCATCATGTAGGGGCCTTGGTCAGTGGCTAATGGGGCTTTCCTTGCCATATGGACAATCAGCTGTACCATGATATATCCAGATAGATCTACTCCATGTTAAAATCCTCATGCACGCATAAGAGAAAGGGAAATGCATAGCAGATAAAAACCTAACAAATTTGGGCCACATAAGCCGTGGTTAAGATAATTAAGAACAGGGCGCCTGGGTGGCTCAGTTGGTTAAGCGACTGCCTTCAGTTCAGATCATGATCCTGGAGTCCCAGGATCGAGTCCCACATCGGGCTCCCCGCTCGGCGGGAAGTCTGCTTCTCCCTCTGACCTTCCCCCCTCTCGTGCTATCTCATTCTCTCTCTCAAATAAATAAGTAAAATCTTAAAAAAAAGATAATTAAGAACCAAAGGTCTACTTGAGTGACCAAAATTTATGTGAAGATCAAAGCTGGTGGACCAGCACTGCCCACAAAGATGAATGCCCGGCTCTGGAATTAGCGTCTCTTGGGTACGTGCTATGCATTATGCAAGAAAGAACAGGACATAACCTTGTGAATCTACAATATACAAAAAATACAGCTGGATAGTTGAGAACTGAGTATTTTGAATGGGGAAGATCTTTAAATTTTCTGCAGGTGGGATCTTGAAGAGGCATCACAGTAAAGTGGCTAAGAGCAGGAACTCTGGAGACTTACTGCCTGGGTTCACCTCCTAGTTGCACTGCTCGTTAGCTGTGTGACTTTGGGCAGGACACATAACCTCTCTGTCCTTCAGTTCCCTTTTCCGTAAAATGCGAACGTTCATAGTACCTATCTCATAGAGCTTTCTGCTAAATATTTACAATAATGTATGGCCTACAATAAGCCCCGTGTTTTAAAAATAAATACATAAACCTTAGCGAAAGCACTTTCATTGTGTTCCTTCTGTATCTCAGAGAGTTTTCTGAACACATAAGTTCAGAAAATATGTATTGAGCACTCACCTGGACTGGGCATGTTCAGGTATGGGGTAAAAATGAATTTCCAAAGTCTCTGTCCTTCCAGGTGCTCATGAGAGAATGCTTTTTTTTTTTTTAAAGCTAAATTTTAAAAATACTTTGAAGCAATGATAAACTTAAATAGTTGGAAATGTAATATAATTTGTCCCCCTACCTATGTGGGAATAAGTTTGTCACCCATCACCCCTGATTACTTTAGAGTTTCCTACAAAAATAAAGATACTCTTCTCCATAAGCACAATCCAACCACCCAGATAAGGAAGTAACAGTGACCTATTGCTACCATCTGATCCTCAGACCCCACTTAAGTTCTGTCATTTACTCTAGTAATGTTTCCCAGGTTGAAACTCCATGTTG
Organism: Eumetopias jubatus; assembly: GCF_037043125.1. Lineage (NCBI taxonomy): Eukaryota > Metazoa > Chordata > Mammalia > Carnivora > Otariidae > Eumetopias > Eumetopias jubatus. The sequence continues at coordinate 55,737,556 of NW_028274811.1, read as the reverse complement.
AATTTGGTCACAACTCTTTTTCCCCCTCACCTTTCATGACCCTTCCAAGATGACTTTTGAAGATTACCAGCCAGTTATTTTATAGAATGTCCTTCAATTTGGATTTGTCTGACGATCATTCATGATTAGATTCAGGCTTTCTGTCAGACATTGGCACTGGAACTCAGGGCAGATTTTCAAAGGCTCCTCTTGGGTACATTGAGCTGAATTTAAGAAACCAAGCTCAAACAAACAAAACAAAAACCAAAAATACCTCCTTGTAATCACATTACATTTTAAAATATGTAGCTAAGAGTACTAAGATGAAACTTGATTTTTTTTTTTTAAAGAAAAGGAAAGAGCGAGAGCGAGAGCGAGAGAATCTTAGGTAGGCTCCACACTGAGCTTGGAGCCTGACGTGGGCTGGATCTCATGACCCTGAGATCATGACCTGAGCTGAAATCAAGAGTCAGACGCTTAACCAATTAAGCCACCCAAGCGCCCCCGCTCTTCCTTTTTTTTTTTTAAGATTTTATTTATTTATTTGACAGAGAGAGACACAGTGAGAGAGGGAACACAAGCAGGGAGAGTGGGAGAGGGAGAAGCAGGCTTCCCACGGAGCAGGGAGCCCGACGCGGGGCTCGATCCCAGGACCCCGGGATCATGACCTGAGCCGAAGGCAGACGCTTAACGACTGAGCCACCCAGGTGCCCCTTCTCTCTTCCATTTTTAAACTTTAAATTAAAACGACTGATAGGATTCAGCTGTGAGGTCTCAGTAGCTGACTGGTGGCGAAGGGAATGAAGGCCAGTCTAGCCAGGTTCACGCCTGACTCAAGTGAATGCAAACCCAGGAGATGAGGAGGTGACCGGACCAGGATGAAAGGGCAGACTTTCTCTGCTTTTATTTTCTGAGTTTTGATCTTGACTCCAGAGCCAGATGTCCTGATTAGGGGATAAATGAAGACTGGGAGATAGCCAGGTTCAGAAAGAGGGAACTGACGGAAAAGGCTTCTGGTAGACAAGGAGACTTCAGGGGGGAAAAAAATTTAATCCAGTTTTTTTAAGTGAATTTCCTCTCAACCCAGAACAGCAGGAAATGTAATCTTCCTGGAAAGATGGTGTTGAAGATCTCATTTTCTAGTTATCACTTCTTCCATGCTAGAGAAACAATTTTACTTGAAAGACGTAGACTAGAGGATGTTCCCTGTGTGTGTGTGTGTGTGACTGGATTTGAACAACTGGCCGGTGCTCTGCTCCTTTCCAGTAGAACACCCTTGGGGGGTGGAGGGCAGCCCTTTTAGGGAGCAAAGATTCCCTGGGCCCCTGCCTGCTGGGCTGGAAGGCCTTGTGATGGGGGAAGAGAGGGGTGTTCTCCACTATAGGAAGCAAATTGTTCTGGTTTTATCTTCCTCCTAAATGTGCATATGCCTGGGCAGGAAGGCAAGGGAAGCAGACACTCCCTCCTCCCTACCCCTCGCTTCCTCAATCTGAAATTCTAAGAGATTCCTTCAAACCAAGTCATGTCCCAGGTATTTGTTGGAGTTCCAGCTAAGGAAGAAAGATTCTCCAATTTACTCCAGCCCTTGTCAGTACAGCAAACTCTAACGATCCACAAGCAATCAGGGAAATGCTACTTTGAGAAGTGCTAATTTTTATCGGGCATGACTTAACTCAAATTGCATCCCTGTTTTTTTTTTTTTCCTTTTTAAGAAGAATCACTTCAAAATGATTAATGATGCCTGAAGCCACCAGTCTTGCTTCCTGCGGTGAAATGCAGAACTTTTGTGCATGTCTGGGTTTGTAGGAGGGTGTGCTCCAAACCCCAGCAACAGATAGTTTCCCATACCGCACAGACAGTTGGGTCTTTGTTCAGAAAAGCTGACTCTCTGGAGGAAATGTGCTACAGAATGGGACCATATCCCCTGCAGGGAGGGAAGGCTTTGCTCCAGTTACGGAAGGGAAGTGAAATCCTCTACTTCTTAAGGTGCCAGAACAAGACTGTTGCTGGGTTAGCTGGAGCCTAATCCCACCTCCCCTCCCCCGCCCCCCGCCTTTTTTTTTTTTTTTTCCGGTGGGAGCTAAGAACAATGAGGAGGGTGTCTTTGAAAACAGGCGGGATTACTGAAGGATTACAGTAGAGGAATAGGTAAAACCAAAAGCCACCACCCCACTGGGAGGCAGCCGCCTTACCGCACCTCAAGGCTGAGCTGGGGGAACAAATTCCCAGGGGAGCATCCTGTGCCTCCAGCCCATTTCCCAAGGAGCAGCTTCCCCCAGGCTCTTGGACCCAAACAGGGCAGGTGTGCCACCACCACATTTGCCATTTTTGTGAATCCTGTCTGGAAAAGAGTATGGATGATCCTTGTTTCTGAAAACTAAAAGTAAATAGAGAATACTGTTGACAGGTTCTTTCACAGAATTTTGGAAGTCTAACATTTTGTCACGCAAGTTCCCCCACCCCTACGCTAGCCTTTATAGCACTGTTCTGGAAAATGCAATTTGGGTGAAATGAAAAAAAAAAATCCCCTTTCTGGAGCCGAGAGCAACCTCTACCATGGTCCCTGGTCCTCCAATGAAGCAATTTATAGAAGAGCTGAACTTTCCATTCAGAAGGGCAGCCTGCGAGGGCTAAAGGACGAGCTTAGGAGCTACAAGGTAAGGAGGCGGGAAGGGGTCCCAGGGGAGCTCTGAATGTTAAGGGAGGGCTCAGCGGGAGCCTGTGTGTGCATGTGTGAATGCACACACGCATGTGCAAGCCTTCTCCCTTCTGAACACACTAATGCTAGTAGGTCTGTTTCCTGGGGCTCCACAACATTTCCTCACGGACAGGGGGAGTCGGAAGAACAACAGAGCAAGGAAATGTGAAGGCAGGAAGTATTGCTATATGGTTATCTCCTATTAGAAAAGTCAGATGTAAGAAAACGCAACAAAGCCAAAAAAAACCCCCCCAAAAACAAAACAAAAACCTCCCTTAAACTAAAAGCTCATTCTGGCTCCTCCTGAGTCGAACGGTTCTTAGGTTACATGGTGTAAACCAGGCTCTCATTTTGCAGAACTATCTTAGCATCAGCTGTGTTAGAAATTGTAAGTAATGTTGGGCAGTGTGCCCAAAGGGTTGGAGCCAGGAAGACTGATCTTTATGTTAACAGGCAGAGCACCTGCCTGAGAAATCTGGGACCGCAGGTTTTCTTCCCACGACGCCTTCTCCATGTGAATTAATCTATTAGCTGGTATGTGTGTCGGTTTATTTAGGAGCATGTGTGCTGACAATTGGCTTCTGACTGTAAAATATGGTCTTCGGGGAGAAAATGATTAATGCCTGCTTTAACTTGTGTGTGTGTGTGTGTGTGTGTGTGTGTGATGACAGTCACTATTAGTATGTTTGTGTCTACAAAACTAAAAGGCAAACTAAAGTCAAATAATCCTTAAGAAACTAGAAGGTGTGAATAAAAAAGACTGTTGGCGTTGTTTGGATATTTATGCCCTCTTGATGGACACAAGAGTCCAGGAAATCTCATTTCTTAATGCATTATTTCCAAATATACAACAGGAGGCAATTCACGGCAGAAAAAATTTCCAACCCTTGAGTTTTCAATATTGTGGTGAAATAGACCTTCTTGAGAAGAAACTGAGGGTTGTAGACCTCTCAAGTAGGTGTTTACTGTAATAAACATCTTTTTGTTTCTGCCTGTGTTTGACTTTTAAAATGCTGTTAAGTGATCGTAAACTCTTCAACATGGTAAGAATGCAGAGGCCACTTGTAGAAATCCAGAGTAACAGACTAGATCATCTAATTTCCAAAAACAGAAAATCTAGGCCAATTACAGTTTATGAGCTCTTTATTTTCCCAAATAAGGGTAGTGAAATAAAGGAAAGTGACCACAGTTTCATTATAGACAAGGCATTTTAACAGAGAATGTAGGATTCTATTCTATTAACATAGAATGTAGCAGGAATGTAGGATTTCCTAAGTTGAAGAAACAGAATGTGGTCAAAAGCTCCCTGCACTGCCTTCTTCTTTCTCATTTTGCCTTGATGGACATGTGGGAAACCTTTATTTTTAATTAGGTTTTATTTTTATTTTTACTTATTTTTATAACTTTTTTTTTTTATAACTGTGGGAGGCAGCTCATTGGAGGCTTTTAACACTGCATTAGAAATACCTAGAAATAGAGCAGTGCTGCTCAGAGGGAATTAAAGGGAAGAGAAGTGGGAGTGGGGCGGCCAGTTTGGAGGCCAGCTTGCCCAGGAGGGAGGACAAAGCTCACTGAGTATGGCCCTCTGCTAAGTGCTTAGGCAATTACCTCCTGTAATTACTAGTTTCCAGAAGCTGGTGAGGAGGAGCCTTGTTTCAATTCACATATGTTCCCGGGCTGTCTACACCGAAGTTCCGGAGAGTGGCTGGGGGTGAACCTTTGTGAAGCTGGCAGTGGGAGACTTGGAAAGGTGAACGATGCTCAGACAAAGGGGGTGTATGGGAGGCTGGAAAGGCGGGGAAGAAATTAAAGACTTAAAAATAAACTCGGAGAAGGTGGGGGGACACAAAAGGCAGGAACGGAAAGGCATCAGCCATGCTCACTGTCCCTGCTGATGAGGGGCAGGTAACCGGAATGTGGAGCAGCCCGTATTGACTGTGTGTATTGACTAGATGATGGGGAACTCACCCAGCATCAGTAAAACCATCCAGTTGGCACCAGAAATCTGCTTGCAGAGGGGGAGGGGTGGGGACTGGGTGATGAGAGGTCTAGGGAGCAGGGACGCCGAGATGCAGGGGTAGATAGCAGTTCCAGAAGGTAGCAGAGGGATAGCTGCGTTCTCTTTTTTTAATGGAAAAGACTTGAGCATTCTTTCAGTTGCTCAACAAACATTCATTGGGTGTCTACTAAGTACCAAGGATTGTGGTAAGTGCTGGAGACTTAGAGATAAAAGGAACAGTCTCTGCTCTTAAAGAGCTCTCAGTCTGGGAACTTTGTGAGAATGACAGAAAGGTAGACAGATAATGCTAATGTTGTGTGCTAAGAGCTCTGGGGGAGGAAAGGTCGAGGCCCTTGCCACACAGGGCAAGAAGTGTTCATCTTTACTGGGGAGGGGCAGTGGTTGGCAAGAGTGTCACAGGGGTCAAGGCTGAGCTGGGCTTTGAAAGATGATTAGGAGTTCTCTAGGCAAGGAATGGAGGAATGCATTGCAGGCAGAGGAAACCGTGCATGCAAAGGAATGAGCAATCAGTGAGTTGTACAGCTGGAGTGGAGAGCACAGGAGTGTAGTGTTGAGGCAGGAGGCACCTTATGAGTTTCCTACTATGCTGAAGACTTTGGATTTTAATGTTGTCAGTAGATCAAGGGGAAGCAGCCCACTGAAGAAAGATGAAGGGATGGTCACTGAGGGAGAAGGAAGAGAAGCTGAGTGAAGGTAAGAGTGATTATGAGGTGGTGAGGAGGAACGTCAAAGTTGTGGGTGGGGGCTGGCCTTGATTTCCTCCACGTGTAGTTGGTCTGGCCATCTGGCTCTGCGGGGAAGCCTGGGCTGGGGAGGGGAGCCTGGCAGAGCTGCTCTGGGGAATTCTAGAGAGAAAAAAGGATTGCCATATTGTCATTATTTGAGATTCACAGACTTTCATCAGATATGTAACTGATTCTCGCTGACACCATCGCCCCTACATCTGTTGTTCTGCTTTTAAATGAAGTGTGTGATCTTCCTTTCCAATATCCATTTTCTGCAAAGATATCAAGTGCCGGACGCATGGCCGTTCTGAACGGGAGCCAAGGTATATTGATTACATATTCTCTGTCTTCTTGTTGCAACTTGTTTGTATTTCACAGAGTCAAACATCAACCAACAGGAAGGACTCTTTATGGAACCCCAATTATTACTATTGGTGGGAAGTTTTCAGTGAAGAGGAAAATCAGAACAAGAATGTAAACTCAGTGTTTATTTAAAAGTGAATTCCCACCAAGCTTTTTATCTCAAAGGGGAAAAGGACATAGAAGAGATAGTGTGGCTACCATGAAGAGCGCTGGGTCTGGAGTCCAGAGGCTGAGGTTTTTGTCCAGATGATACTGTAAATGACTGACTGTGGGCAAAGTTTATTCTTGGTACAATTTTTCTCCCCTTACCCCTCAGCACCATCACAGAAATATATTAGAAACATAAGACTTTCAATTTATGATTTTATAGACGCAAATCAACTGTAGGAAATCATTCTAAATTCTACTCTTGTGTCTAATTTATAAAACAAAATTGACTAATGTGTGTTGTATCAGTTCATGAAAAGTGAAGTCTGCCCTGGGGATTCACTAGTTTCTAGCTTAAGGGAAAAGGCGAGAGGAGAGCCAAAAATGACAAATCCAGAATGTGGAGAATCAGAGTGACTCACCATAGGAGCAGGTTGGAGAAACTTTATGTGGTAAAAGCAGCATAGGCTTTACCAGATGTCTGATGTTTGCTGATGTTATCCACAATGATTTTAACACGTCATTTACATAATTTGTGGCAAGTTTTCCAAATAGAAGAGAACTTGTGAGTTCTTTTGGTCAAGAAAAAAAGGGTAGTCTTTTCACAAGGATAACGCTGATAGGACCTGCTCCTGCAAAGGACTTTTTGTTTTTTTTTTAGGACTGCGTGGTAGGCAGAATCAGATCCCCTGCCCTCCAGAAGAGATCAGGTCCTAATCTCTGGAACCTGTGAATGTGTGGGCTGAGGGATTTCGCAGAGGTGATTGAGTTAAGGATCTGAGATTACAGATTATCCTGGATTGCCCAGGTGTGCTCACTGTCCTCACAGGTCCTTATCAGAGAAAGGCGGGAGTGTCAGTCAGAGGGGAGGAGATGTGAGGACAGAAGCGCAGGGCAGAGTGATGCCATTGTTGGAAGTGGGCCTGAGCCCCAGAGCCAGAGAAGCAGATGGCCTCCAGAAGCTGAGAAAGGCAAGGAAGGTCTTCTCCCCTAGAAGCCTCCAGAAAGATGAGAGCCCTGCCGACACCTGGATTTTAGCCCCTCAAGCCCCTTTTTGGACTTCCGATGTCTGGTGTGCTGAGACAATCAAGCTGCATTGTTTTAAGCTGCTAAGTTGTGGTAACTTGTTACCGCGGCGATAGGGAACTAATACAAAGTTGGTGAGTGGTCCTGGTCCTCTGGGTGCTAACCTCCTGGGTTATAAACTCCCTCTGCGTGCCTTGCTTTCACCCCAAATTTCTTTCCCTCATAGCCCTGGTCACTCTCTTGTAATTGCCCTTTTAATTATTTGTCTCCTCACCAGAGGGGAGCTTTCTGAGGGCAGGGAACTGTCCTACTCACTTTGTGTCTCAGCTGTTGGGTACAGCGCCTACCATGGAGTAAGAACACAACCACTAGTTGAGTGAACTGGTGAAATCAGTGCTGGGCAGGGAATTTTCAAATGGATCCAAAGGGTAGGATGGATCAAAGGAAGTAGATCTGCTCTTTCTGGCTTGGTAAGGTATGGGTGTCGCCCTTTGGTGGTACCAACCGAAGGTGAAAATGGGTTGTGAAGGAATGTGGGGAAGTGGCTTTTTATCACCAGACTCCTTGATTCTGGCCATTTTCTTGCCTCACACTGTGGTCTGCTCAGGTCCGGCATGAAGAGTTGACTTGTGTGGGTGATTGAACCTGAGTGGGCTGTGAGGCCTTCTGAGGTGACCCATCCAAGAAAGATCTTTGTCACGTCTTGTTTAACTCACATGGCCTGATTATTTGTTGGAAGCAGTGTGTAATCCCTCCATGTATGTGTTCCTCTTTGATGCTCTGTGCTGGGTCTCTTAGAATTAGACCCTCTGGAGACTGCCTTTAACTTCTGCTCTTTGGCCTGGGCCTTGGCACAGCCCTCAGACCTTCTTTGACCTCTGGAGCAAGGAGAGTCTTTTCTGTTCGGACCGCAGTTGCACCTTCCCTGAGCTTTTGGCTGAGCTCCTGTGAGAGTTGTCTTCTCCATTGCTGGGGTCTCACTGGGGATTTTGCTTCCTATCTTCTTCCTCTGCACTGGACAACGCTTGAGAGGCTGCATGTAAATGCCATACTTTTGGTGATTCTAAATCTGCCATTCTTGGATTCCTGTGCCTCCAGATGCTGCAGAGGGCCTGTTCCTCACTCCTGCCCTAATCCTGTTTCTCTTCCATCTGGGACCCACTGTCTTTGCTCCTCTCTCTTTTTCCCTCTTGTCCTGGATGACGTTATCAAAGAAACTCCCTCCATTCAGCTTTTTCTAGCATTTTCCTTTTCGGCACCAACCACCCAGCCCACCTGAGACCTACTGGTCTACCCAGCCTGGTCTTCTTTTCTCTTGCTACCTAGTGACTGTTTAGGAGGTCACACTGTATGCACACTTTCATGGTGAAGACAGTTTCAATCTTCCCCAAAGAAGTCCCGAGGGGGTGAAAAATTCATCACATTTACAAGTACTCAAGAAAGAACACGGGGGTGTTTTGGCTGCCACTCCTGTCACTCTGCTGATTGCCTGGGTAGACTTAGCTGATGGTGAGGAGGGGCTGACCACCTCCTCTCTTACCAGGCTAAGGGCAACGCTTTCAAAGACACACGCTAGATTGAAAGAATGGCCTTCTCTGATAGAGGAAGACATTTCTGGTAAAGATAATTAAAATCAAATGGAGGGCATATAACCCTAAGAATGGAAAATAGGGACTTGAACAGATACTTGTAAACCCATGTTCACGGCAGTATTCTTCACAACTGCCAAACATGAAACCAACCAAAATCTCTATCGATGGGTGAACATATAAACAAAATGCGGTATATACACACAACGTAATATTATTCTTCCTTAAAAAATGAATTCTGATACATGCTATAATGTGCTTCAACCTTGGAGACGTGATGCTAAGTGAAATAAGCCAGACACCAAAGGATAATTATTGTCGGATTCCACATCTATGAGATACCTAGAAGACTCAAAGTCATGGACAGAAAGTAGAATGGTGGTTACCAGGGGTTGGGGGGCAGTGAGGGGGAGTGGGGAGCTGTTGTTTCAAGGGTACAGAGTTTGGGAAGATGGAACAGTTCTGGAGATAGAAGGTGGTGATGGTTGCACAACAATATGAATGTACTTCATGCCACTCAACTGTACACTTAAAAATGGTTAAAACGGTAAAATTAAGGTATATTTGACTACAGTGAAAAATATTTTTAAAATAATATGGGAAATCATGGCCTGGTGGTTTTTCCGTAAATCACATTCATTTTTTTGGTCAAGGGTACACATAAAAATGTCAAACGGTGCACAAAAATTGTTGAAAGAGATCACCTATCCATGTGGTTCCCATTCTGTGTACTTTCCTCCTCCCGAGTACTGGCGAGAAATCTTTAACCAGCACTCAAGTACACCCTCCTACTAAGTAATTTTTTCCTGTGACTTTAGGACACTAATCTAGGATAGGAAACATGCTGAATGAGTCGAATGTGTATTTGCAAAAGTTATCAAACTTGGTGCCCGTGGCAACTCCTTGGAGATGTGCTGGGTAACCCGGATTTGGCAATTCATGCTCACGCGTTATAGAACACTTCTGTTCCAGGCTCCCTTACTTCACATTGCAAGTATGTGACCTCCAGGTAGTCGGCACTCTGAAAGAGAGCCTGACTGAAACGAAGCAAACAGTCTGATGCCTCTTGGTTTAGGTAATTTTTGCGGCCGATTGTCATGTGGAAGGAACTCCTGAAAGAGAAATACCATCTGCTTACCCCAGGAATAGGAGCTTGATGTTTGGGAGGCATAAACACAGATTCTATGGCCAGATGCCCCGAGGACCCAGTGGGCTTGTCGGGTGATGGCCAGCGAGTCTGTGCCAGCATGCGGTGGGGCGGTTGCACTGTGCAGGGGTTGCCATCATACCTGCTCAGCCTTCCCGGGGCAACCGGCTTGCATTTCTTTTCATAAATTAGGGTACAGGCATGGTGAGAATGGAAGCACCTCTTTAATGCAGTTTAAAATAAAAATATCATAAAATATGTTTCAGGAACCCCAACAAAATTCTACATTTTGCCCTAGTGATTAACTCAGAACTGTTTTGAAGTATCCAATAGTAACTATTTCATACTATTCTTCCTTCCTTTCTCCCTCCCTCCTCCTTCCACCCTTCCCTTCTTGTTCTTTCTTTTCTCTTTGCTTTGTTTTGTAACGCATGCACTCTGAGTACTGCTTTGTCTGCCTTTCACGTCATCCAACACTGCCAAAACACAATGGCAAATACAACTATCTGTCCTACTTTGCTATCGTGTCTTTAGGTGAGGATTAGAGGTGGCTACAATAACATGGAATGGGAGATATAGAGGGTGCTGGAAGGAGTTGGCCTAATGGTTGGTAAGACTTATTTGAAGATAGAGAAGACAGGGAGGGGGTGGAAGCATCCTCCCTGAGCAGCGTTTTCTTTCCTGTCAACGCTTCCCCTCCACTCCTGCACACCAAACCGTTCCTAGCAGGAAATGGATGGGACCCAACGGAGAACGGGAAGTAATGTAGTGCTTACTCTGTCTCCTTGAGATGGCGGGTGGCCCAGGTGGGAACTGGGCATCGTGCTTCTACCTGGCGGATACCTGGCCTCTGAAGAGCCAGTGGATCCAACGAGGCCAGAAGTCTAGGACAAAGGGAGCTCCCTCTCCAGGGTTTTTGTTACCACTTCTGGGAGAGACAGGAATAAGGCTGTCCGGTTTCTTTCTAGGTTGTCCATATGACTCAGCCTGGCAAAACAGCAAAAGGGGTAGACATGCCATCCCTCAGTGAAGATGATGTATTCGACTGGCCCTTTCTTAGTGACCCAAGAGGTTTTGGTTTGGGTGATGAAAAACTCTTCTAGCAGCATTTGAAATGTTGCTCAATATCAGCAGGAGTAATCATCATTACAGCTAATAGGCCAGCTAAGTGCTCTTTCTGCATCATCTCATTTCAGCAGTAGGACGCATTCCTGTTGTCTTTTCAAACATGTAAGATAGGTACTGTCATTATCCACGATATACATGGTATCTCCATTTTACGTATTGAAACTAAAATAAGTTGTTGGCCTAAGGACAGGGTGACTAAGAGGCAGACTTTTCATTATAAGTCTCTTTATTGCCTCCTTCTTTTACTCTTTTCAACACTGTTGATTCTTCTATTTTGCTAAGAAATAATGAGATCTACCACGTACGTCAAGAAACAAAGTGAAGTCTTGTTTGAAAGCTATCTCTGGGAATTTGCTGCAGGTGGGAGAGGGGAGCTAGCTTGTCTGAGTCAAACTTATTGCCAGTTAGAGCAGGAAGTACTTCCCATAGTCTGGCATAAAACAGGCTTAATTTTATTGGGATGTGGGGTGGCTGTGAAAAAAAAACAATCTGAGGTGTGGTTTTCTGGAGGTGGTAGGGAGATAATAAAGTTTTTTTCTGAATGATGTTTTAGCTTGGGCAATAACAGAAATTGTACAGTTTTGAGTTCTGAATAAAAGGAAAAGCCAATATTACAGTGTTAACTAAGGACACAGACCTACCAGTGAGGCAGACAATGGCAGATGGTAGCCACCAGCTGGGGAGCAACCAGCTTAGAGCCCCAGGGGGAAGTGAACCCCACCGTAAGCACTCTTTGGCTGTGCTGGTGATCCTCGGCCGCCTTCCCTCATTCTCTGCTCTGTGTCCTGGGAGCCTGGTCTTGAAGACGGCCCCTTCTGGGCTCTCATTGCACTCTATCTTCTGCTTGGGTTTGGTCAAGAGCAGGAGGCGAGGCTGGGGTATTTCTTCTTTGCTCTCTCCCTGCTTCAGGGAGGTCTCCAGAAGTTGCTACTTCCTCTTGGAAGTTGTCTCCACCAGGAAGTTTCACCTCAATGGTTCTAGCCCAAAATGGCCTCAAGTATCATGACTTCACCTTCATGTTCCCTCAGCCACCGGGGTTGTAATAGCAACAGCTGTTGCTGGTCCAAGGGTTCTTCTTCATCCCTGAGAGTTCTCTGTCTGGCCACACCTGCCTAGGAGGCCCCTTCATCGCACCTCTCCTTTTGCTCCACCTGTGGTGGTTGATGTCTACTTATTGGCAGGACATTGACTAATACATCACAAACAATAGTGCTTCTAAAATGGAATGTTCATATGAGTCACCTGGGATCTGGCTCAGATGATTCTGATTCAGTAGATCTGAGGTGAGGCCCAAGAGTGGGCATCTCTAACAAGTTCCCAGATGATGCTGAAGCTGTTGGTCTGGGGACCATGCTCTCAGGAGGAGGAAACAATAGCACTTCCTTCATTAACCATGCTGTCATAGCTGTTGGCAAATATGGCCCAGGAGAGCAAAATACTGACTCTCACTACAAAACCCAGTCAACAAAAATGTAGGCTTCCACTTATCCTGAGAGTCAGACATGGGTTGAAGTAAAAGTAAAACCAAAGACATTCTGCTTTTCAGGTTTGGCTCCCTGCCACCCCTCTCCCTGTGTGTGTGTGTGTGTGTGTGTGTGTGTGTGTGTGTGTGTGTGTGATATACATAGGCAAGTGAAGGATTTCTAGAGTCCCCTGATGACTGAATTGTTGTGGGTTATTTCATAAAATCTGAGCCTGGATGCTGGGACAGTTAGGGTGGCATGGAGATAGAGAATAATAGCTTGTTTTCTCAGACCTGACATTGGCAAACTATGGCTGAAACACCAAATCCAGCACACCACCTAGATTTGTAGATGAAGCTTTATTGGAACACAGCCACATTCATTTACTGCTGTATTGTCTATGGCTGCTTTACCCAACAATGGCACTGTTGAGTTGTTACTACAGAGACCCTATGGCCACAGAGCCGAAAATGTTGACTGTCTGGCTGTTCACAGAAAAATTTGCTGATTCCTGCTTTAGACGATTATGCAGAGTTTCTCAAGAATTTAGTTCCTTGAGCAAAATGATCCTTAAGAATCATCTTGTCTCATTTTACAGATGGGGAAATGAATACCCACATTCTCATTCATATTCTAAATGGATACCCATCTAGCTTAAATCTGCAGTTTTAAAAAGACACATGGGAAAAACTGGAAGGAATTTGGAGGAGAAAAAACTATTAGATGTCCTTTGAGGAAAGTCGAACTCTAAAGTTAGAATTTGAAAGGTTAAAGATGTGACAATTATCTGTAGGTTACCAGAAAGTAAGCTCAATTGTTACTCTCTATTTCCACATAGGAAAGGCTTTCCCACCTGTAAATGGGGCAGATGTTGGAATTACATTTCCATGGGAGGTCAGGGCCTGGATCTTTAAAACGAGGTTGGGATAGCTGCTTCAAATGACGTGCGATGAGATTGAAGAGCTTTCTGAGGCAGCACCTGAACTTGTCATTCATTTATTCACTATCAAATAGTGAGGAGGAAGGCAGGGACCCAGGGCAGGGGTAGGGCAATTTGGTATGCTGTCCTTGGTGTGTGTGTGTGTGCGTGCGCGTGTGCGCGCACACTCGCACTCACCCCCACCCCAGGCTCATGCACGTGTGCGCACACCGTATTCTGCTCTATATCTGGCCATGCTGAAAATCATCTCGAGGCTAGTCAACTGCCAAACATTGCTATAAGCCTTTGTCATCTGGGTTCAAGGATCCCTTCAAGCTTACTGACTCAGAGCAGAGTGACGGAGCGATCATTTTAGTCCCTTTAAGAATGTCTTCAGTGATAATTTGGAGCACTTGTAGATTCAAATAGCACTGATATCCTTTTGATTTGAGAACAAAATATGCAAAATTTGGATTTGTCACAGTACATGTCATTGCCTAATATAATCATTGCTCATTGAGGATTTTTCTTTGGGATGTGCTAAGCTTCTGGCAGACTCACCTCTCTCTAGACTATATAGAGAATGCACAGGTCTCCTTTTGTAGGTCTGAGCTCTGAAGGGGTAAGAACTATGTATTACTTCACTTCTGTATTTCCAGTGCCTCAGGCGGTCTTGAGCACATTGTGGGTGCAGGATAAATGTTTATTTCTTGCTGGGGGTGGGGAGAGTAGTGTGCATTAAATTGTAGGATTCGATCTTTGTGGTGAGCCACCCAGTATGGACAATTAAGCAGTATGATAACAAGGATTGGCTCTGAGATAATGTGCTTCTCCGTCGAGGCACTCCTGCCCTTCCCTCTGCATAGCAAGGTCATCCTAGTTTAGATCTGCTGACAGGTGGGAATTGCGTAAGCAGCACATACTGTCCATTCACACTGAGGTCTTGACAATAAGGCTGGAATATATACTGAGCCTTTAATCTTTGAAGTTCAATGTTCTAACTCTAATCTTTATAACTTCCTTGTGAAGTTGGAGAGTTTAATTTCATTTTTTCTGGTAGTGGGGGAATGTGATGGAGACATAAGTTGAAGGACCTGCTCAGGAACTCTGAATGGGTCAAGGCCAAGGTGGGAATGGAGCTGGACATTTTGTAGCTCATTTTGTAGCAGGACATTTAGTAGTCTTTATTTTCTTTTTCCCGGTGAAAAATTGGGTAAATGCAGCATGCCTTTTAAAAAAATTATTTTTTAGCTTTAATTCCAGTATACTTAACATAATGTTATAGTAGGACAGAGAGGCTTGTGATGCTTTTTTTCTACTGTGTTCCAAATATGTTTAGAGTCACAGAGACAGAAATCAACAAAATTGCAAAGTCTATATTTTTAAAAGTCTCTTCTAAAGTGCTTATAAGGTCTTTTGTCCAACTGCTGGATTTAATTTGGAGCTTAGAGTATAGTCATCATCCCTACTTTCCCTTCAGCCTGGCTTTTCTTCCCAGCTTCCCATCTGATCTTCTTTCCTTAAGGTAACTATTAAAATGTCTCTGTTACAACTCATAGGCTTATGATGCCTTGGTGATTACTAGCCAAACTCAAAGCTTTAGGCAGATTACCTTCTCTCTGATCCTAACACAGACCCTAAAGTTTGACTCAGCACCTACTGCTGATAACTCAAGACTTTATAATTAAAACAGATGATTGTTTGGAGGGCATTGTAGAATTGCAATACAATGTAAAGATTGGTCTCTGTAAATAATGAGACCTAAGGTGGTCTCGTTACAGAGCGGATGTAGTAACACATGTAAGGTGAACAAATACTACCAGCTTCTCAACGTCTCAACGTGACGCTTAATCCATAGAGCATCTTTTGTAGATAATAAAATATTCGGACTTGAGCTTTGCAGAAGGGACACACAGGAAGCTACAGGACTTGGCCGGAAGCCGTGGTTGAACTGGCCATTCCGTGAAAGGCTGTTCCTTCAGACACATGTCTCATTGCACTGCTGCTCAAACTTTGCCCTCTTGTACAGTTACAAAATAAAACATAAGAAAATTGATTTTAACTTTAACAAGATGCCAAATAAAAATGCCGTTAATTTACATCAGAACGAATCCTTGCCTTTTGCCAGTTTTTGTGACCACAGAGCAGAATGTCGCGGACACTGGGTGATTGCTGAGGTACAGCAGCTTCTCTGCTCCTGTCCCTCTCGATCCTTACCATTCCTCTAACAGCGGAAGGCAGTGATTTGAGGTGAGGCTTTGCTACCAAAATGCAGCTTGTTAAATTGCCTAGAGTAACAATATGACCTGAAAATATAGTACGTGACTCACCAAAGCCAGTCTTGTCTAACAGACATGATTTCCTTCTCTCATGGCCTCGGTGCTGTGTTGTAGCTGGGAACTGTAAGCATTTTAAGATGAAGCCAATTATTATTACCCTTTGCTAACTCATTGAATGGCATTCCTTCCCTTCAAAAAACTTCCCATTCAACAGCATTTAAATTAATAGAAATATTGAAACAGATTCTGTAGAAACTAAGGCATGTATTGATTGAATCAAGATATACTAAGTATGGGCCACCTGGGTGGCTCATCTGGGTAAGCATCCGACTCTTGGTTTCTGCTCAGGTCATGATCTCGGGGTCATGGGATGGAGCCTCAGGCTCCATGCTCAGCGGGGAGTCTGCTTAAGATTCTTGCTCTCCCTCTGCTCCTCCCCCTGCTCACTCACTGGCTCTCTCTCTAAAAATCAATAGATAAGTAAAAGCTTTAAAGAATATACTAAGTATGCTAAGGTTTTAGATTAGAAAGAATAGGTGATTATTGCCTATATTGGAAAAAAGATGAAAATTTGAGACTTTATATGTATTTCTACCTAAAGATTCTTCAAAATCCAATTTTTAAAAAATGTGACTAATATGATCTTACATGGCATAAAATGATCATGAAGACAGAATTCTGTAAAAAGATGCTGACCTTAATAAAATATTTCTTAAATTATTCATTATTTTATGCTGAGCCAGTTGCTTCAAATTTTCATTTCTTTAATATCAAGGAAAATGGGTTCACATTAATAATTTGACCATACGATGAAAGTAATAATACCAGCTAATCCCCAAAGTGTTAGGCATTGTTGGAAGAACTTTACATTTACCACAGTTACTCTCCATGATAATCCCATGAAGGAGGATGTGCTGCCATCCTAATTTTGCAGATAAGGCAACTGAGGCTCAGACTAAAAAACATTGATAAGCTCATCAACTAGTGCGTGGGGAAGTCAGGATTAGAAGCTGGACACCCCAGCGTTGACTGACATTCATACTGATCACCTCAGCAAACCTCAAGGAGGTGGCATTTGGTCCAGGGGTGAGGTGGGGAGTATTGAAGGTATGTTACACAGTAACTGGAAAACGTACGGAAGAAATTCTCAGTGAGAAAAATCAAACGCAACGGACTTTGAGGGCAAAGTATTTATGATAATAATGACTTACAGTCAGAGATCATGTTTTGACTTAAGTTTCTTATTAGCTATCCATGACTGGTTTTAGATTCTACCATGAAACCTGCATTTGATAAGGGGAGAGGGAAGAAGGAAGAAGAATGGGCACTGGGAGAATGATGAAGGCAGTACCGCCATGGTTTCCCATCACTGTAAAATCTTTTCTAGACCCGGGCCTGAGGCTCTGTTTTAATACACCTAAGATGCATCTAAGTGCGTGTTTCTATCTCTAACATAATGTGCGCTATATACACACATGTGCAATATAGGTGAAGAGGATTTCAAATTCTCACATACATCTCTAATGTAATGATTATAGCATCTGAGGTGAGTTGTAATCAGTAAGAGCTTATTTTAATCATCCCTTTTTAAAAATGCACAGAGATTCTTCAAAGGGAAAAACTACCCTGGAGTAGAAGCTGGGTAGAATTTGAAACTGAGCCCAGTTGACTTCCCGCTGCTTAGGTCTTATCTCTCAGAGCCAGGGATGAAAGAAAGACCAGGCTCCTCCCTGTTTGTTTATTTCTTGGCCTTCTTGTACTGTCTGATGCTTTGCCCCCAGCTCTGCAACTGTATTTATTTCCCATCTGCTTCCTGTTCTCTAGACGGTCCGAGACAGGCTGTTCACCACCAGCCAGAAGTCACAGAGAAATAAATATTGGAGTGTGCATAAAACCCATGGTAGCAGGCGAGGACCATAAGCAGAAATAAAGACCCTGGCCTCACAGACAGATTGTTTGGGAGGGGAATAAGAAACAACGTTCTTTGGAGTTAGGTGCCCTGGCTAACTCTTTGGAGTTAGGCCTGCTGGCTTTTCAGGAGGAGTTTTTTAAAATCAGGTCTATTTTTCTGTCGCTTTGTCAGACATTGGTTAGCATCTTTGGCAGTAGATGGTTGCATCTGAACCATTGCTTAAGTTTTTTTTTTTTGGTCATTTCAACTAGTGTTTCCAGATCTCTGGGCATCACAGCATCATGAAGAAAAGAGTTAAAGTAAGTGATGTGTTTGTGGAAAGGAAAAGGGGCAGAGCTCTTTAGGATTGCTAGTTAGTTTTGCTAAGGATGGACACTGAAAATCTCATCATTGTTTCATATATGAAAGCACAATTTAATCCCAAAGAGCAGGGAGCAGGCCCATCCTTCCTGAGAGGTGCAGTCAGCAACTCTAAACTTGTACGTGTGTTTAGAAAAATGGATTTAAAATTTTGCAATGTAGAATGATGAAGGAACATTTTAGTTAATCATAACTTTTAGATACCTGTTTACTTGTTACAAGTTTGTCTACTTGAAGATTTATGTTCCACAATATGAAATGGAGTCCCAATGCCCAGTTTCTGGGAGCTACATTTCAAAACCATATTCAGTGCCAAAATCCAGTTTCTCAAAACGATGTCAGTGCAAATGGAAACCTCGTTCCTGGTGTTATTTCATTGAACTTGGAATATCCTGGGCAGGGTGAGACTTGTGGGTGCCTGAGGTCATGACATGATTTGGAACTACCTTCCCCCTGTAAGATTTACACACACCCTTTTTTTAAGGTGGGGGGGGCAGGACAGGGGTGCTCATTGAGTAGAGGAAGGACAGAGAAGGAAGATTTGTGGCAGAACTCAGTCTTGCTCTGATTGATTTGAGCAGTTAAATCCTGCCCCCAACCTTGAAAATCCTACTCAACAAACCAAATCCTTCAGGTAGCAGGATCGGTTATTCTCCTATGAAGACAATCAGGAAGAGATCTGTTGGGATTTGAGCATGCTCTCGGAGGGCTGCACCAGCCTATTCATTCTGGTAAATACAATTTTCTTTGTATTGTTTCACTTTAAGTGATTTTAAGAGCTCCTGTGCTACAAGAGGTTGTCCCTCAGGAAGGATGTTCTGTTGGCCCACTCCTTAACAGGGTCCAAATCCTGTGTGAGCTCAAAGAAATCAAGAAACAAGAGCCACTTGACCAGCTGCTTCTGCCCTCTCTCTGGGTTGGGGGGGAGAGCAGGCAGTTGCAGACCAAGTGCCTGGCCAGTGTAAATATGTGCAGGGATGCAGGGAGGCAGGTAACTCTCTGCAAGAGGCAAGGTGACATATTGAAGCCTAGAACATAGTAGACAAGACTATCTGGGAGAAATTTATCTGACACGGAGGTTGGATTTTTCATCTATCTCAGTCCTGGACCAGGATTCAGGAATCACTGATCTGGATATCGTTATGAATTGAATTGTCCTCTCCCCACCCCAGTTTCACGTGTTGAAATCTTTACCCCCACTGGCTAGCTCAGAATGTGACCTTGATTTGATAGAGAATCATTGCAGATGTTTTTTGTTAAGATGAGGTCATGTCCTTGACTTGGTTTCTGGGCAATCCATGGCCACGCTCTTCATTCTCCATTACCTCTAGGTGCTCTGCTGGCCTAGCTATAAAATGCCTTTATACCAGAGATACTTGGGGAATTGGCATGAAAGATGACCACATCTCCTTGTACTTTCCATCAGAATTCCCCTAACCCCCACAGCTGTGCCAAAAGGCACTTTGCTTGGACGAAGGCTGACCCAGGCCAAATGTAGAATGCTGGAAATGGGCTTTGAGGTATCTTGGTAGTAGATCCTGGGAGAATATTCTGAGCATGGCATGATTAATTGGAGTCAAGTTCTCACGAGTCTAACAACAGAGATTTGAATGAATGGGAAGAAAAAAGCATGCCCAGAGTTGCACCTTTCTCCCAGGAAAGGGTTTCCTATGGATGCCTTAATTGGATTTAACACAGATGCAGAGCTTATAAACATCAAAGAGTGGGGCGAGCGTTTGTTGACTTCCCGAATATGCTTGGGATAGGTATCCCTGTCACCCTTGTTCTCCAGAAGGGCACCTCGGGCAGAGAGGTGGAGGTTTTATAACTGCAGTGTGGGATGCTACCAGAGTCAAGTTTCCTAAGCTTCCATTCTTCCATTCTTTAGGCTTTCGGCCATTTTTCTCAGTGCCTCTGGTGGAAGACACAGCAAGTACAGAGATGGGAATAGTGAAGGGAAGAGGGGTTAAGATAGTACACTGTCAGACTGGGATGCAGGCTTTTGAAATGTCCAGAGGGTTACTGACAACGTCCCTCTGTCTCTCTCTGAGGCTAGCATCTTCAATTATTAAGGATAGAAGCTCATCAACATTTGGACTCCTTGGAGACAAGTAGCAATTACCTCAAATTCTGTTCCCACTGCCCACCCCTCCCCAACTTCAAAGAAAACTCATTACCAGTCTCCGAATTCTTGAAATTACTTTCCCATCATCTCAAACGATGTATGTAAATAGTTCATAATGAGGGTCTAACCTCATCCTTTAGATTACTCCAGAAGCTCACAAAGATGGACTGTGATAAAATTATTCCAAGGCAAGGTGATTCTCTCTGGATTATTATTCCCAAGAAGATTC